>NC_047086.1:170805799-171108830 GCF_902459505.1 Geotrypetes seraphini | reverse complement strand
ATGCAGGGAAGGAGGGAGAAGGAAGACCAGGGAAAGGAGAGGAGACGAAAGAGAGATGCCAAGACCATGGGAGGGAGGGGAAGGAAAGGAGATACCAGACCATGGAGGGGGAGGGAAGGAGACAGATGCCAGACCAGGGGCAAGGAAGGAGAGAAAATGACAGATAATGGAGGAGGAGGGAGAGATTGAAGAGGAGAGCAGAAAGATGCCAGGGCATGGGGGGAGGGAAGGGAAACTAAGGAGACAGATGCCAGATCAGAGGGAAAGGAAGGAGAGGAGATACTAGAGCATGGAGGGGAGGGATAGATAGATGAGAAGGAAAGGAGAGAAATGCCAGGCAATGGGGTTGAGAGGGAAGGAAGGAAGGAAAGGAGAAGAGAGATGCCAGAACATAGGGGATGGGATGGAGACAGAAAAAAGGAGAGGGGTGAAGCTGAAATGAATCATGTATAAATAAGAGAAGGAGCACAGGATAGACAGTTTATTTAAGGGACATAGAAAGAGGGAAGATACCATATGGAAGAGAGAGAGAGGGCGGACACTGGATGGAAAGGGCAAAGAGGGCAATAGATGGAAGGGGCGAGAGAGAGGGTGAACAGTAGATGGAAGGAGTAGAGAGAGGGGGACAGACGCTGAATGGAAGTGTAAGGGAGAAATGGGCCAGACGTGAATAGAAGTGTGTGTGTGGGGGGGGGGGACAGATGCTGAATGGAAGTGTGGGGGGAAAAGACATTTAATGGAAGGGGTGAGATAGGGGAGCAGAAGCTGGAAGGAAGTGGGGAAGAGAAAGAAAAAAGGGCACATGCTGGATTGGGGGAAGAGGATAGAGTTAGATACTAGAAGGGGTGAGGGAAAGAGATGGCAAGCTTTAGGTAGACAAAATGAAACAGGGAAATTGAGGACTGAATAGTAAGAAAGAATTTAGACAGAGGCAGAAAATAAATTGAGAAAGAAGAACAGGAGAGAGTGGAGAGATGCCAGAGCAGGGAGGGGAGAAGGGGAGGAGACAGATACCAGACCAGGAAGGAGGAAGGAGACAGATACCAGATCTGAGGTGAGGAAAGGAGGAGAGAGAGAGCGAGAGAGAGATGCTAAAATCTGCTGGGAGGGAGGGAAAGATGGAAAAGAAGAAGACAGATGCCACACCATGGGGGGAGCAGAGAGAGAAGTAGATGGATGCCACACCAATGAGGGGGGAGGGGGAGGCAGACAGTTTCCGGAAGAGGTATAGAAAGAGGGCAAATGCCATATGGAAGAGGCAGAGAGAGCAGACAGTGGATGGAAGGAAGAGAATGATGAGAAGATGAAGAAAGTAGAAACCAGACAACAAAGATAGAAAAAAGATTCTATTTATTTTATTTATTTTTTCTTTAGGATAAAGTATTATTGTAGCTTTGTTGATAATCATTTATTAATAGAAAATGGAAATAAAGTGATCCTGTTTAATGGACTAATTTTAATACATTTTTTACTAATTCAGAGACCATAACTCCTTTCCTCAGTTCAGAACAGGGATACTGTAACATCCGTATAGTTTACTGACCTGAAGAAAGAGGTTTTAACCTCTGAAAATTGAGAAATGTATTAGTCCTATAAAATGGCAGGCACTAAATTTTCTTCCTGCCATGCCTCAAGCCTCCTACCCAAATGCAAAATATAAATTGGTGGGATTCCCAAGTCCCTGCCAGCTGAAGATCTCTTCCTCTAGAAAGGAATGAGGGATTTGTTCAGAGATGTTTGAAGGTTGCATAGCAGAAAAACTGTACACTGGCACAGCCACTTCCTTTCAGTTGTGAGGGTTCCTACCATGAGAGGTTAGTGATCCTAGCCATGTGAAGGTGAAAATACCTGAGAAGATCATAGCTTAGCAGATCCCTAAGCTATCATATCAGATGTGAGGAAGAAAGACATTAGTTGAAGCTGCTGTGGCTCAATGGATAAAAGCCCTGCTCCCATCTTCCAGAGGTCATAGGTTCAAATCCCATCATATATTTTAATTGTGGCAATCTGCCTTGCAGGTTCATCTTGATGATCTCACAATGAGGTCAGCACTGTGCAGCTTCACACCTCCATTTGCAATGAAGTAGAAGCCATGCTAAGGTCTGTATCTGTTTTCTCTGTTTTTAAGCTTTTGTAAATGAAGTTATGTATGCAATTAATATATATATATATTTTTCATGTGCTTTCTTCGCTTTCAAGAATGAGCTGATTGGAGCACTGTTAAGTCAGAAAAAAGGGTAGCTTTTTAGCAAGAAACCTAAAACTATGTTTTTTTTATATGCTCTGCTTCAGTTAATGGATGTTTTCCTTTAATTAGCAAATAACATTGCTGTTTGTCCACAAAAATAGAAGGTTTTGCATGCAATATATCTGTTTTGATGTGCCCTGTTTATATGGTGCCTTATTAAATGCATTTTGAGCTTAATAAAGCAAAAATAAAAACCCAGAGAGCTAGTTAGCAGATCGCATTTAAGGACGTCCAAACTGTGGCTAAGTTCTGTCCATAGAACAGGTCTCTTTGAAGCCCAAACTATGCTCCAACGTAGACCTAGTTTTCATTCGTCTACAATGTAGGCATGAGATGGACGCCCTAGGTCGCTCAGCGTTATGTAAATGAATCGAAGGATGCCCATATTGAAGCCTCGCCCATACCACGCCCACTCCTATTCCGTTAGGCGTGAGTTTTCCCAATGGACGTCCATGAAATTGTGGCCCTGATTCTATAAAGGGCGCCTAAATCCCACCTAACGCTGAGTGGGATTTAGGCGTCCAAACTAAGTGGTTAATGAGCCATTTAAGGGTCTTAATGAATAATAATTGGCAAATGGACGTCCACATCCTTTGGATGTCCATGTGCCAATTATTGCTCGTTAAGACCCTTAAATGGCTCATTAACCACTTAGTTTGAAAGCCTAAGTCCTGCTCAGTGTTAGGTGGGATTTAGGAGCCCTTTATAGAATCGGGGTCTAAATATCCAGAATTCCAATCAGACACTGTCACAAGAAACCTGTTTTACTCATTTATACCTGAAATCCATCAATACAAAAAAAAAGCCTCATATCAAAACTTTTGACCAAGGATATACAATATTTTGGAGCAAGAAACCATGCTCCCACTAAATAGAGCAATAAGCAGTAGATATGTTGCTGAATTCCCTTTGAAGACTGCACCACCTAGTTCCTAGATAGTGCAAACGAACTTTGTAGGTAAAATGAGGGCAGTGGTAACAATTATCCACAGAGTAGTAATATTCAGATTGCCCAGATAAAGTTACAACAGAAAACTTGCTGTGTTAACTTATCCCATTAGCCATCCAGATAGGGGTTTGAGAACTGCAGTTGTCTGGACAACAGCAACTCAGCGCTGGCCCAACTATTCAGCACCACTTGCTATCTGGACAGCACTGGACAGCACCTATATGTGTTTAACACAAAATGCAAGCCACAATGTTTAAATACTGACTGACAGATAAAATTTAATTAAAAGGTATCATAATACATAACATACTGTATAATAAATGAAGGTACAAACTGATTTGGCTCATTTAATCTGTCTAGTTAGAAGGTAAGGCCATAACTTCTGCTCTGGGTATGTTACCCAGCTGGATCATGTTTGCTCATCAATCAATGCTATCTGTCTTGTTTTATCTTCTATGTTGCCTTAAGGGACACAACAGATTCATATACATACCCCCTCTTTTATAAAGCTGTGCTAGCGGCTGCGCTGCGCTAATGGCCCCGAACCCCATAGAGATATAAAGGTTGTTGCCGCGCGGAGGCCGTATGAGTGTTGGAGCAGTTACCGCCGCTGCCAGCGCTAAAACCCACCTTATGCGTTTGTAAAACAGGGGGATAGGTAGGTAGGCATTTATTTATCCCGTTTTCCCCAAAGAGTTCAGAAAGGGTTACAGGTTAAACAAACATAAAATACAGTTAACAGTTACCAACTCTGTATGTCATAAATATGTCTGTATAATCTTATATATCATGAGATTGTTTTATTTTTTTATATTGACTTATAAACATCCATTTTTAAATATCTAGGCACCAACATATATTACAGATACTTATAAACTATGGAATTATTTTATTCATTGTCCATACTTGTAATATATACACGTTCTTAACTATAATTTGTACTTTTATTTTCAATTATAACTTTAGTAATTGTAATAGTACAACAGCTTTTATCTAAATTGTTATGAGGTCTAAGATGTGTATTGTTTTTATTGTAAGTATCACACACGGCTTAAATGTGTCTCTCTCTGATGTAGACAGATCGACTCCTGATACAGGCATCATTGCCGAAACATGGTAATGTCAAATCACTCTAAAAGTTTTTTTACTCCTCCTTGCCATCATTTACCCTCTTTTACTAATGCGTAGCGTGGGTTTTAGCAGTGGCAGCAGTGGTAACTGCTTTGACGCTCATAAAATTCCTATGAGTGTCGGAGTAGTTACCGCCATGGTGCTAAAACCCGCGCTACGCATTAGTAAATGAGGGGGTTAGTATTAATTATAGTCTTCCCTTTACATTTACCTCATAGGCATGTAAATATCTCTTTCATATGTCCCCTTTCCCTCTTCCAGGGTATACGTACATGTTTGTCATAAAGCATATTTTAAAGATCAGTGACTATTTTGGTAACTTCCCTCTTGATAAACTTCATCCGATTTATATATTTTTTAAAGGTGCAGTTTTCAGAATTGCAAATAATATTCTGAGGTCAGTCACACCAGAGACTTATACAGAGGCACTATCCCTACTTTTTTTTCTGCTGGCCTTTTCCCTCCTATTCCCTCCCTTCTAGCTTGTCCCATTGCCTTACCAATTTTGATACCTTAATCTTCAGGTTTGGTCTTTCTTTTGTGCACAGGCCATGCATACTTGAACTGTACTGCTCCTTTGGGTTTTTACACCACAACTGTATTTTTTTAGCATTAAATTTTAACTCTGGACTTTTCTTCCAGCTTTTCTAGATATCTCTTATTTTATCCACAACTTCCAGGGTCTCTATCCTGTTGCAGATTTTACTTATCTACAAAAAATGAATTCCCAACAGCACCCCTTCAATGTCACCCAATACATACATAAATAGTATTTGACACACACACACACTCACACTCACATTATATATATATATATATATATATAGAGAGAGAGAGAGAGAGAGCGCCAAATCAAGTACCAATCCTTACGAATTCCATCCAGCACTGCTTTTTGTTGCTTCCCACTTATCATTTTTATGTCATATACAAAGATGCTCATTTTCTGTCATCTATATAAAACCTACTAAAATCCAAGTACTCCAGTTCTAATGGTACTTAAAACTGATAAGATCACCCAACAAGGCCTGCCTCTGGTAAAACTATGCTATCAGATTATTGTATGTTTGAAAACCTCAGGCAAGCTATCTGCCTAGTCCTAAGGCTGGAATGCTAAAAACTGTCCTGGGAACCCCATAGGTAGTCAGGTTTTCAGGATACCTAAAAAGGATTTTGCTTGAGGTCAGTTTGCATACACTAGGCTTCTATGCTTACTTATTATAGGTACCCTGAAAACCCCAACTATGTGTGGGATCCCCAGATAGGTTTGTAGGTCAAGCAACAACTACAATAAAAAAAAAAATTTCACATCTTGATTATGTAGGATCTCCCACACAAATTAAATGTAGGAATTTTCCATAATTCATAAAAACAAAATGGAAACAAACTGCAGTTCCACCATCACACAAAAGTGAATGTAAAATACATAACCCAGTATCAGTGATGATAATCCTAAAATGAGGTCAGAAAAACCTTGTTTAAGATAAAGTGCTTAGTTATGTAGGCATGGATGGACGACCTAGGGCATCCATCTCATGCCTACATATCAAAAAGATGCAGCAAGTGCATCTTTTTGATAATTATCTTTTTAAAGCAAAGGCTGCAATTTTTTTATAACTATCTTTTCCAAATAAAGCAAGCTAAGGTGGTTTGGGGCATGAATGTTAGAAAAATGATTTAAAAAAATAACTAAGCACTTTATTTTAAACAAGGTTTTTCTGACCTATGATAGTACTCGACCCCATTTAATTTAAAAACTTGTTTGGACACTGGGGCATCTGAAGTCTTTCCCTCGTTTTAGGATTATCATCATTGTTATTTAATACTGGAATTTTCCATAAAGCACATCTAACTTTTCCAGCATCATTACTGTAATTGCCATTATTGCTATGCTCTCTAAGACCTAAGCTTCTAGCTTTAAATATCCTTTCCCAAAATGGAACTTGCTAAAGTTAGGTTTTATGGGACTACTGCATGTTGTGAAGGTATCTCGAACATTCTGCTTTCATCAGTTAAAAATTAGGAGTAAGTTACACACATGCACAAACGTGGAGCATCCAATCATATGTTTTCTATGAGTGTGGGAAGAGAGGATCTTTGCCCCGGTTTGGAGGGGGGCAGCAAAGGAGAGCAAGTGAGCAAACATCCCCCAAAACAAAGACTCCAGTAACAACAAAAGAGAGGGGAGGGGGATGACACATAATTGTTGGGAGGACGGCGTAGCCGATCAAGTGAAATGTTACTCACTGATCTTCTCTAATTCACTGATTATCTATGCGTAACACAAAACGCGTGTATCTGTCTCTCTCTTTAGATCTACAGATAGATAAGACACACTTTCTACAACAAAGAGCCATTGCTACTCTGGATGCGTCCTGCGAAGGGCCCTGCGCCAGCCTAAAACAGACACACAGGGTGCAGAGGCACTTGCATCTGGCCGCTCTCACACGCCGAACACTCTCTCCACGCGCGCGACCAGCGACCCAGGGACTCCTCTTCCGCGGTCTAGCATCATTCCCACTCTCTCCCGTCCAGCATGTCTCCCCTCTCCTCCCCCCGTCCGTGGCCCGGCATCTCTCCCTCCGCTTCCCCACCCCGCCCCCCGTGGTCCGGCATCTCTCCCTCATTCCCCGCCTCCCGCTTCCCTACCTTCAAACTTGACTTTGAGGTCACCGGCAGCAGCGGCAATTCACACAGGTTGCCTGGCACCGGCCCGGGGCCCAACCCCGGAGCTTTCCTTCTCCGGCGTCCCGCCCCCTCTGACGTTACTTCCTGTTTCCGGCAGAGAGAGGGCAAGTCGTTACGTCAGAGGGCGGTGGGACGCCGGCGGAGGCGATTTGCGCTGCGGGTTGTAGGTTTTTGTTTTGGAACGGTTGTTGCCGATGGTTTCAAAAGACGAGTTTGAAGGTAGGACGCGGGGGGGAAAGGGGATAGTGGTAGAGAAAGATGTGAGGCTTATTTGGGGTGAGGGGTGAGGGTAGGTTGTGCTTTGGAGAGACGGCAGACTGGGTCGTTCAGCATCGGGGTTTCTTCGGATTTGCCTCTCCTCTCGGTTTGAGACGTTGGGGCCAGCTTCGTCCCCGAATTGGGGGTTGTTGGGGAACTAACCCGGAAGAAGGGCGCAGGATCCTTCCTTGGTCATCCCTGAAAAAGAGAGCTCCTGTCAGAGCTGCAGTTTGCCATAGCCGTTGCCTGTGTCCAGTAAAAGGTATCGGGAGCCTGCAGAGCTTTTTTTTTTTACTGCCTTTGAATCTGTAAATGCGAAACTTTCGATGCCCTATACCTTTATTTTGCTTTTTGTCATTTTGAAAGAATTTTTCACTTTAACCACTGGAATACGCTGTATAGCACGATTTTTGTTCCTGGCCAGAAAGTGTAATTTCCTTTTGCTCATGCCTAAAAAGTATAAGAAAATGGCTGTTATTTCCATAAAACTTCGCTTTTGTACCAGGATAGTCAAATCTTGCAATTTACTTATTTAAAATGTGAAAACGCAGAATTTTAATCTATTCATTCAAGCAAGATACGAGTCACAATTGACATGTATTTATATTGAAGCTATACAAAGATGACCATAGAATATTTAGAAGGGAGTAGTTTTTTGAGATTTTCAATTATAATGTAAGTTACTTTCATGAATCATCCCTTAGAAATATTCTCCCATCGTGTTCTCATTATATTGTTCTTGGTAGTGGCGTTTGAAGCGCTCATCTTGCTCCTCTTAGTATGCTCCCATAATTCTCCTTAAATGTCTCTAGATGAGCTTTAAGGACATGGATTTTGAGGGACCTCCTACAGCCCATTTTATTGTAATTCTTCACCAGATTCTCAGCCAACTCCATGTAGTTTTCAGCTTTGTGATTGCCTAGGAAGCCCTGAACCTCCACACTGCTTTCTCCTTCCTAGTTAGCTTCTTGGGAAATTCCTTTCATTCTAGGGTCATCTTTGTGATCTGATGAAGACACCAGCCTTGACCTTTGCCTTAGACAGATTATGGAAGATGTCTTGAAGCTGTTAACTCCTTATCTAAAGCTCTGACAAATTGTTTTATTAGGCCCAACTTGATGGGCCATAGTGGCATCAGCACCTTCCGGAGGGTCCACCAGTGGTTCTCATTTGATATGTCTCGTCACAGAGAACTTGGTCCACTGTGGCCAGTCCTGCCTTTGGCATTGTGCCTTTGTAAGCCTGCTGTCCCAAAGGCAGATATAGCAGGGAAACTTAGTAAAACCGCCTTGGAGACACATTAGGAATGCCACCATTTTGAACTCTCCAATTACCTCTCAGCCATATTCATCATACTTCAAGGCACCTAGTAAAGTTTTAATGCTGTTGTAGTCCTCTGAGGTGCACCGAGTGAGCCAGTGGAAAAAGATGAGTATTTGTTACCGTTATGGAGCAGCATGGCTTTGATGCTCCTGGATGAGCTGTCAATGAAGAGACGCCACTTTTTCAGGTCACAGGCAACTCCAATTGTCTCAAGCAGACTGGTCAAAACAAAAATTATTTTGGTATATGTGGAGGCTGTTATGAAATTTGAAGCCTGAATCTGTATTAATATTGTTTTGTTTAGTTCTCTGGTTCAGGCTAGAGAATGACACGGGAACTCATTTTCCTCCATCCTCACGGGAACTCATTTTCCTATCCCTGCCCCATTCCTGCAAGCTCTGTGCTTATCTGCACAAGCCTCAAACACTTTAAAATCATAAGTGTTTGAGGCTTGTGTGGTTAAGGCAGAGCTTACAGAAATGGGGCAGGGATAAGGATAGCGACAAAACTTATGGGACGGGGAAATTGAGTTCCTGCGGAGACGGGAAGAAATTTGTCCCGTGTCATTTTCTACCCTGAACCAGAGAACTAAACAAAACAATATTAATACAGATTAAAGTGAAGTGCTAATAATTTGAATTGTGTATGAGGGTCCTCGGTTCACAAGCCAGTAAAACCACCCATTCTCCTCCAATGAGGGAATTAGACCTCAGCCAAACGGGTATGGACATTAAGACCATCCCCGGACCTCATGTAATGTGTTGTTACTGTGTGCCATAAATAAAGCAATGTTCAAAATCCTCTGTGAATAGGCTAAATATTAAATGTGAATTTCTTTAACGAAAGTCTCCCAAATTGTTAATGTTCAATAGTATCAGTCATCTGTCGCCAAACACACTATCCATTGAAATATGAAAATAAATAATCTTGTGCAATGTCATTAGCACTTATCTGATATATAGTTAACACAGCACAAGTGCCGAGTATAACATGATCCGCACAGTCCAAATGCTCGGGTTCGATAGAGCCTTGTTTTGAGTTCTTTTTCTTCCTCGGGAACTTGTTGCTTCGGACAAGAGTTTGGCGTGTGTAAAAATGATGGCTTCAATGAAGCAGACTGGTCACATTGTGGCAGAAGCGCAGAGCCCATCTTGATGGGGGAAGAAGGTGGACACTTTCATCCAGCAAGTTCCTTTGCTTGAGCCTAGATGTCAAAGCTCGTCATTGGACTTGGTGAGACTAAAATCTCTGATCAGATTGTTGTCTTGTGGTTTGGATAGTATGGTTTTCTTTCATCAGCTGCACCACTGATATTGTATACTGGATCTACAACATCTCCCTCACTCTCTGACTTGCTGCTCTCTTCTGGAGACAGCTGCTCTCTTTCTGGGGCATTGGATGAAGAAATTTCCGGATATGTGATTGCAGATGCATGCTTGCCAGTTTGATGTTTGGAAGGATCATGCAGAAGTAGCAATTACTTAAGTGGTCAATGGGTTCCTGCTAAATTCTTGGGGCAGCAAACTTCATGGCTCTCTTTTCCCCATACTATTCTGCAGAAGAACAAAATGAAATTGTGCTAATGAAATTTTATTTTTTGTTTCTTGGTAATAAGTGTTCTTTCTTAATTACCTATGCCACAAAAGCATAGAAGATGGCTATCATTCTCCTAAAGCTTTGCTTTTGTGACCAGGACATTGATATTTTGAAATTTTACTATTTTTGCAAAACATTCCAGATTTTATTCAACTTGGAATAACTTTTACTGAGGCATAGCAAATGCATTTTGCTATGTATGTGGCATGTTCCACATGTGGAAATGGCTTTTATAAAATTCAGGAATATATTTGTAAGTTCATATGCCAACAAGAGTATGCATACTTTTAAGAGACCTCATGGCTTTTTGAGATATCTCTAATGAATATGCATAACACGTATAAGCCTCAAAGCTAGATATATATTAAATAATTTGACCATAAATATAATTTTATCATAACATTTAAATATTCATAGTTTATTAAATATTACATACACAATAAATTCATGTCACACATACTGATATCCTATACCCACTCAGAGCCATTCCAGTTCATAGAAATACTAAAAAAGTCATTTAAAAATTTTTTTTTCATTCAGATTCTTAATAGAAAATCCAGCATTCAATATGCTTGTAACTCTCATTCTCACAAGTTCAAAGTTATTCTATATAGCATACGAGCAGTTGATTTCTTGATAACAATTAATGTCTCCACACACAAAGAAATCTCATCCAGCTCGACACGAGTCCATGTTTTGCCAATCGGTGTCTTCAGGAGCTAGTACTGGTCACAGCTCTGCTCCCATTTATCACCAAAACATACAATATTGCACCTAAAAACTATCCATATACCCAAACAAATATAAATCTTACAATCAAGGTTTAAACAATCACAGTACCTTGTCGTTTAATCATACTTGTTCTCATCACGCAGCTCAAGCAGTCGGAGAGTCCAAACCACAATCTCTCTCCCTGCTACACCCTAACAAGAAATGAGGTTTACCAGTCTCATTTCCTCTTTCAAATATATTCACTACACTATTCACTAATTATAACAGATGTCACTCAACATCCTTATTCAATCCCCTGGGTTCAACTGTCCCCCAGGTATAGATTATCTGCTGTTCTTTCCTCAACAACGCTTCTGTCACATTACCTCCCCCATTCATCTGAACTCATATCAGTAACCCTATGGGCTCCTTTTATTAAACTGAGATAGCGGTTTTAGCACGCGCTGAATTGCCGCACACGCTAGACCTTAACGCCAGAGAGTTCTAGCCACGTAGTGCAGGTTTAGCGCATGCTAAAATCCTGCGTGCGCTAAAACGCTATTGCAGCTTAGTAAAAGGAGCCTATGTTCAATTGAACCCAGTGCGATACCAAAGGCAAGTAAATTTTCTCCAGTTGCAAGTTACTAATGTGCTGAGCAATCCAGTACTTTATTTTCCTTTTAGTTTGCCCAATGTACCATTTCTCACATGGGCATGCAATCCCATATACTACTTGACTGCTTTCACAATCTGTTTTATTTCTCAATAAGAACATTTTATCACTATTAGGAATGTTAATCTGATCCACTTCCCAAGCATACTGGCAATACACACATTTATTACAATTCTGATGACCTCCACATTCCCTTTGCCCTGGTTTTTCTGTGAATATGCATCAGAGAGATTAGCATATAATGGAGGTAACATAGAGGCATGAAAATCTCTCTCATTTATAGATATCCTGAAAACTCAATTGGCTGTTAATCCCCAGGACAGGTATGAGAACCACTCCTCTACAGGTCTGGTCAGACTCTCGGTATAAAACACTGGAATCAGTTCTGTATCACAAGTTTATTTCCCAGTAATGAAACTTTATTCCCTTTTACCACTGTCCATACAGAAATATTCAAATTGCGATCATCACTTCAGGAGCAGCACACACTCCTTCTATTGCCTGATGCTTTGTTTAAAGCAGATGAGTTTCTGTTTGCTTGATGACTCTATGGGATGTTAAGATCACCAGTCTTGAGTATTTTTATTTTGTGAGACAAATGCCACCCTTGCCCCAGAGCCTGCTTTCATATGGTGCTAGACCCTTTACAAAATAACACAGTCATGCAAAAAGACACTCGGGGCTCCTTTTATTAAGCCGCGCGCGACTTTTCATCACACGCTAACCCCCGCGCTGGCCTAAAAACCTCTGCCTGCTCAAGAGGAGGTGGTAGCGGCTAACACGGCCGGCGGTTTAGCGCACGGTATTACGCACGTTAAACCGCTAGCGCGCCTTTGTAAAAGGAGTCCTCAGTCTATACAGAAAACTTATCACACTCTAACAGCTCTAACCCATGTATGAAAAGAGAGTAGTACAAATACTACATGAAGCCCTAGAGCACTAGTATACCTGTTACTGAGAAACTGGAAAAAGCTGGATTGTTTTCACATTCCTACACAGACACTATATGCTATCAGAATCCTTCACCTCGGTTGCACATGTAGAATATGGCCAAATCCTCACATGATATAGAATAGGGAACTACAAAAACATGCAGGTTAAAAACTGAAATGGAGACCTCCAAGAAAGCCAGACTTTTTAAGCAGTGCAAATAAAGGTACTCTGTAAAACACAAAAATAGAAAAAAATGTGCCTGCTTTATGAAATGTACATCTTGGTCATTAAAAAGTATTAAATTTTGTTTTCATTTCTACATGATTAAACTTGTCCCAGAAAGTTCCATATTCTTGTCAGGGTGTTTTCAACAATGCTACCATGGTGTCTTACAAAGACAAGGTGGCACCAAAAGTGCTTCCCTTTGCTTAGAAACCCGGATGTTATTCCTGTGGGCGGAACTTCACTGGCAAGCTTTCTCTGCTACCCACATAGCAGGAGTAGAGAATGTCCAAGCCAATTTTTTCAGCCAGCAGATTCTGTCTCAGAAGGCGTTTTCCCTCATAGTTCAGCAAACCAGGCATGGATCTCATGGCCACAGCTAAGAATGCGAACACAGCCCACTTCTACAGTCATAGTATTCGGTGGGGAAACACAGGGCTGGACACCATGATTCAGCCCTGGCCCACAGATCTGCTTCTCTATGTATTTCCTCTGTGAGCCATGATCATCCACAAGATAGCATTCCATTGGGGTCTGGTGGCTCTGGACTGGCCTTGAAGATCTTGGTACATGGATCTGGTGCATATGCAGAGGGAGAGTTCCCAGAACATAAGAATTGCCGCTGCCTGTTTATCTGGGGCTTCTCAGCCAAGGCCCAGTTCTGATAAACCGGAACACTTTGGTCTTGTGGCATGGCTCTTGAGCACATAGTCTTGATTCGGAAGGGCTATTTGGAGGTTGTGGCTACAACTCTCCTTTTAGCTAAGAAGCCTGTAACTGTTGCAGCTTGTGCTAAGACCTGGAAGACCTTTCAGTTATGGTGTGCTAAGGAGCAGGTAGAGCCAGAGAGAGCTCCTGTTCTGATGATCCTTGCCTTCCTGCAAGTCAGTCTTGAAAAGGGCCTTGTTGTTTCATCTCTCAAAGTGCAGATAACACTGGCTTTCGGGCTCAGAGTGGCCTTCGGTCTCTGGCTTTTCACCCAGACATCACTTGGTTTTTGAGGGTGGCTCAGACTGATACCCCTGTTGCACAGACCATTCCCATCTTGGGACCTCAATGTGATCTTGAAAGGCTTGGCCCATGCTCCATACAAGCCTTTTTTGGAGGCTTCCCTGCTAGACCTTACGGTCAAGACAGTGTTTTTGGTTGCCATAGTGTCTGCAAGAAGGATCTCGTAATTGCAGTCCCTCTCCTGCAGGGAGCCTTGTCTCTGTTTCATGGAGTCGGTTTCTCTCTGCACACAGTTCCTTCCTTTCTGCCGAAGGTGGTTTCTACTTTCCATGTCAACCAGGAACTCCGTTTGCCCGCCTTTCAGCCTTTGGGCTCTGCCAGACAGGACATACTTGTGCAAACTAGATGTGCGCAGGGCCCTGCTTATCTACCTGGAGAGGACTAATGACTCCAGGCTTTCTGATCATCTTTTTGTGCTTACCAGTCATTCGAGACAGAGAAGGCCAGCTTCCAAAGCATCCATTGCCAGATGGATCCACATGGCAATTTCATCTTCCTACATTTCCGGCGGGAAACGCCTGCCTATTCTCTTGGAGCACATTCCACAAGAAGTGTAGTGACCTCCTGGGCAGAGTCTCAGGCTGGCTCGCCTAATGAAATCTGTAGAACAGCTACTTGAGCTACTCTTCACTCTTTTACAAAATTCTACAGAGTGGATGTGACGACTCAAGAGGATGCTGCTTTTGGGTCCTTTGTTCTGTGGGCAGGCTCATCTGTCCCTCCCTAGATGTATGGTACTACTTTGGTACCTCAGCTATAGTACAGACTCTTGTGTATCCACAACAGAACGACAGGTTCTTAACTCGATAATCTGGGTTCAGTTAGGATACACATGAGTCTGTACTACCCTCCCTATGCGGATTTTTTGTGATTCACCTGATTTCTGCCTTAGACATTGCTGGTGTTTGTCGCGGGACCTCTTCTTCTGTATCTAAGCTTAAGAAAAGATATTTTTCAGGTACTAGGAGTTTCCCTTTTTCTTTCCTCTTGGGAGGGTCCTATAGCCCCTGCTTGTTACCCTTAGCAGATTGGCTCTATTACCCATGTGTGTGATTTATTGTTCACTGTTACTCGTTAATTGGTTATTAATTATTGTTCTGTTTTCTAAGTTTCAGAGCAGAGTTTCAGAGGAGTTTTGATTTCTTAAAGTGATACCCTTCTGTAGTTCATAGGAAATGGGAATCAAGAGCTACAGTACAGACTCCTGTGTATCCTAACATAACCCAAATTATCAAGGTAAGAACTTAATCTGTTTTTTCACAGTCCACATGGAATAGTTTTGTCATTTGCAAATTTTATCCCACAACAGAATATAAACTAATAGAAATTGGAAAGAGCCATGGAAGCACTTCATTTCAGTGAGGAGTCATTTTTATACAATATGTCTTCAACACTTCTCAAAATGTAGCAGAAATGTTTTTCAACCTTTTGTATAGACAAGCAATAATAGCCCGTTTAAATTTATAAGCCAAACATTTAGAAGGAAGCTGAGTTTGGCATTTAATAGTCTTAAGTAAATCCTAATAAATTTTGTATAATTAACTCAAAATGCAGCATTGTTTATACTAGGACATATTAAATTCAAACAGCAATATAACAGAAAATTTCATTTTCTATTCTTTTCTAGAATGCCCCACAGAATGCTTGAAGTGATGGATTTGGACAGATATACCTGAATTTTATTTTAAAAAAACACATTGGGGTTTTTTTTTTTCTTAGATGGCTGAATCCCTTGGAAAGTTTGGGCCTTCAAGGTCAAGGAGGTGAACTTGATTGATGAGTAAGAACAGCAGATATGCTAGGAAACTTAGTGAAATGATCAACATTGTAGAAGTAATGAACAGGTACGGATACCTGCAATAGATGCCAGCACAGTCAGTGCTGGACAATGTTTTATTTTATATTCATGCAAATGCTATAAACTATTTTAAATGAAGTTATACACAATAAAGAAATTCCTCAATAGCACCCATCAAGCCCATGATAGGAAGAAAAGAATAGAAAATTGAAAAGAAGTAAGCAAGTCAACAATAAATTGAACAAAAAATAGTGCTTTTTCTTTTTTTGCTATGTTCCAGGACCAATTAGGTTTACAAGAAATAAATCAATTAGGTTTACAAAAAACAAATCTTAAGCAGGATATACACTTGGATATTCCCAAGGCCCTATTGCTATTAATAAAGGTGACGGTTGAGGTTTGGAAAAATTATACATGCTGGATGAGATTTGGTTATAAGAGGGCAGTTTGAAACGTCTGATAAAAAATCAAGTTAAATATATATTAATAAAAGTTTATTGTTATATATTTAACTTGATTTTTTATCAGATGTTTCAAACTCCCTCTTATAGCCAAATCTCATCCTGCATGTATAATTTTTCCAAACCTCAACCGTCACCTTTATTAATTCAACATATTACCAATAACTGGAAAAATTACAATAATCTTAATTACACATTCTGGTGGAATTCGTTATGTTATATTTTTAAGATGGAAAGAGCAATAGCGTTGCAAAAAGGAAATTATAATAACTTCGTAAAGATTTGGGGGCCATTGGAAAAGTATTGTAATGAATCGGCATCATTTTTCTTCCTTTTTTAGATTTATTATATGCACACTCAGGGGGGAGGGAGGATTTAAGGAGGAAATTTTATAATTTTATAATTATAATAATAGTATAATATATTTTATATAGAATAACTGATGTGGGTGGGTATCATTAATGGTCTATTAGATTTTATGTGTTAGATTTTAAATGCTATATTGGAATCAATGTATGATATATTTATGTGCACTTGTTTGATTTTAAAATGAATAAAGAATTGGAAAAAAAAAAAAAGTTAAATATATATTTTTTAAAAGTTATATTTCTCAACATAGCCTCCATCGAGGGCTATACACTTACAGCCTGTTTTACAAAGTGGTGCGGCAACAGCCCCGAAGCCTTTTAAATCTCTATGGGCTTCAGGTCCGTTACCACACAGCAGCTGCTAGCGCGGCTTTGTAAAACAGGCCCTTAGAAGGGCATTTTAAATAGGACGTCTAGTCTGAGTTTGGACGTTTTGGGAAAGGCATTCAGAAATCTAGTAAAGAAATATGTTTATTTTCAAAACTGCAAGACGTCTGTCGTCTTTGTTTGAAAATAAATTATCTAGATGCTTGGGCCCTTAGTACGTCTTATCTTTTTTGGCCATTCTCGAATATAAAAACAAAAACTGTGGATACAAATGTTCTGGAGATAATTTATTGAACACTGGCATATAAAACCATGAAAATTCAATTTAAAAAGTACAATGATAAGAAATACTGTGATAAAAATCAGGGGTCCAATGGTTTGCAAACTCACATATAAAGAATTGGACTGAAAACAGTCTATTGTCTTTAAACATGTGAGCAAAGAACACCGCAGACAAGCTGAAGTAGCAAAAAAATCTGGTTGGATTTTTATCACAGTATTTTTTATCATTGTACTTTTTAAATTGAATTTTCATGGTTTTATATGCCAGTGTTCAATAAATTATTTCCAGAACATCTGTATCCACAGTTTTTGTTTTTATTTTCATCGGTGGATTGTTTTCACTGTGGATCATTGGGTCTCCCCATTTTTCTTTGTTGTGCTGCATTCTCGAATATAAACATGTCTACATGACAAACGCACAAAAGCAAGGTTTATCCCAGGACAAGCAGGCAGCATATTCTCACATGTGGGTGACGTCATCCACGGAGCCCCGATGCGGACTGCTTTTCAAGCAAACTTGATTGAAGATTTCAAGTTTGCTAGTGCTGCACCACGCATGTGTGTGCCTTCCTGATCCACTAGAGGGCGCATCCCCTCCTCATGGTCTTCAGTTCTTAGTTTTCCGCGGAGCCAGAAAGCCCTGTCTCTCTTCTCTGCGTTCTTATAAGTGCCTTTCTAGCACCGCGGCTTCTTTATTTTGTTAGGGAGTCGCTGTGCGTTTGTTGATTGATCGTGTATTTCTTTGTTTCAAAAAAAAAAAAAAAAGGACTTTTTATTGTGTTTCTGCTGGTTCCACCGGCAGGCCCTTCTTGGGCCTCAGCCATGCGGCTAGGCCTCATTTGGCTGCAGCTGTATTTTCTTCTTCCCTGGCCTCTCTCTGGGCTCACCTCGTGTGAGCAGGATGGCCAGGACCATTTTTCCTTCGTTGGAATCGGACTGAGTAGCTTCGATCCCTGGTAAGTCTTCTTTCTTTCTTTCTGTTCTTCTAGCTGCGTTACCTCGGTAATGCCACCGGCTGAGTCTCAGGCATTCCAGGCATCGAGTGCAGTCGTGCCCGCCTCTACGAGACCTTCGAAGCATGCCTCCTTTCATGGGAATACTCATCTTGAGGTTGCCCTTTATGGAGCGCACTGCTGCACCTTTATTACCAGTTTCATTGGTACGATGCCGACTTCTGAACCTCGATGTGCCTCGACGTCGACTGGAGCTTCGTGCCTCGCCGTCGACTGGGGCTTCGTGGCTCGCCGTCGACTGGGGCTTGGTGCCTCGACGTCGACTGGGGCTTTGTGCCTCGACGTCGACTGGGGCTTTGTGCCTCGACGTCGACTGGGGCTTGGTGCCTCGACGTCGACTGGGGCTTGGTGCCTCGACGTCGACTGGGGCTTTGTGCCTCGACGTCGACTGGGGCTTTGTGCCTCGACGTCGACTGGGGCTTTGTGCCTCGACGTCGACTGGGGCTTTGTGCCTCGACGTCGACTGGGGCTTTGTGCCTCGACGTCGACTGGGGCTTGGTGCCTCGACGTCGACTGGGGCTTTGTGCCTCGACGTCGACTGGGGCTTTGTGCCTCGACGTCGACTGGGGCTTGGTGCCTCGACGTCGACTGGGGCTTGGTGCCTCTACGTCGACTGCGGCTTGGTGCCTCTACGTCGCCTGAGGCCCTGTGCCTCGACGTAGGAGGCGGCTTGGTGCCTTGACCTCGTCTAAGGCTTTGTGCTTCGACTTTCTGCCTCGATGTCGACTGGGGCTTGGTTTCTCGATGTTGACTGAGGCTGGGTGTCTCGACGTCGACGGATGCTTTGTACCTTCGACGTCGGCTGCGGCCGTGTGCTCCGCGTCACTTGACGCTTGTGCTTCGGCGGCGCCTGAGACTTGTGCCTCAACGTCGACTGAGGCTGGGGGCCTCATTGTCGCCTGGAGATCTGTGCCTCGTCGTTGCCCAGGCTTCATGTCTCGCCGTCGACTGGAGCTTTGTGACTTGACGTCGCTTGGGGCTTTGCCCTTTGGTTGGCGGTGGCCTGGTGTCTCGATGTCGACTGTGGCTTGGTGCCGCAACGTCGCTGGGGGCTTTATATCTCGGCAGCGGCTGAGGCTTTGGGCCTCGGCGTCGACTGCGGGTTTGTGCCCCGTTATCGACGTGGGCTTAGTGTCTCGACGTCGTCTGGGGCTCTGTGCCTCGGCGTCTCCGGCTCCTGTTCGATAGGGTTCCCCGCTTTCTCTTCGGTTCATTCCGGGCAGCCGTGACGGAATCTTGTAGTATGGAGTTTGGTTGCCTGGAGGAGACTCTCTCCCTGCTCCGGCTCTATTGCTCCTGCCATGCGTTATCTCGCTTGGCGCAGAGTGTGGCTGAGGATCTGAACCTCCAGGATCGTCTCGCCACTTTTACTTGCGTGAGTTCTGCGCTTCTTGAGGCCTCTCTTGCGGTGGCCACTAACCGCCTCTCAGAACGCGACCGGTCCTTCGCCTATCGGGACGCCTTCAGCTGAATCCCGTCTGCCTTGGTGGTTTGGACTCCTTCTCCGAAGAGGCCCTCCGGATACCTTTCTTGTGTTCTCGGCCTCCTTCGCAGCAGCCGCAATAGCTGCAGCAGCGCCGGATTATGGTCCATTCGCCGGCTTCGGCGACTCCTGGCCGTCTTTTTGACTATTCTCGCATAGCCTCCGGGCTGCTCTCCTTCTGGGATTCCTCCCCTCCCTTCGGGAGGGGTGTCTCCGTGTCTACGCACCGGGAGTATAGCCTCGCTTCTGTCGGTTGGGCATTCCCATCCTCCCATCTGCGTCTGGTCCAGGCCCTTCGTGACCTGCACTAGTTCTAGTCCGGGAGTGGTTCAGACTCTGCCCGCCCCATTCTCGGGAGTCCGTTGGGGCGGACCTGGACCCAGTTTGTCTGCGCTCCTTCTTGTCTCGGCCTCAGGGGGTGGCCCTTGTTTGTTTATGCCGGAAGGTGGCCCCTCTGTCCTCGGTCCGCCTCCGGTCTTTTCTGCCTCGGCAGGCCGCCTGTCTGCGCTTGAGTCAGCTGGTGTCTCCGCAGTCTTCGGCCTCGGCCGAGCTGATGCTGATCCTTTTGGGATCATGGGTCTCCACGGTTCATGTCCCGATGTTCGCCTGGTTTCATCTTCGTGTTCCCCGCTGGACCCGAGCATCTCAGTGGTGGCAGGACGGGATCCCGCTTCCAAGCACATTGTGGTGCCTCCCTTCTTGACACGCTTGTTTCGTTGGTGTGCCACCTCTTCGTATCCCCGCATCAGAAGGTTCTGCCGATGGACTCCTCGGCATAGGCTTAGGGGTGCAACTCGACGGCCTTCGGACTCAGGGTCTTTGGTCGGGTGCGGGCCGTCGCAGCCGCATCAATCTGCTGGAGCTCCGGGCCATTTATAATGCCGGGGTGGATTTTCGTTATTGGTTGCAAGATTGCGGGGTCCTGGTGCATCCCGACATCCCGGTGGCGATGTATTCTGTGACCAAGCCTGGGTGTACAGGTTCCCTGTTACATTTCAGGGGAGCCCTTTGTCATTGGCAGGGGGCGTTACACCACTACTTATTTCTTTGGGCGGTGTATTTCCGGGGCGAGCAGCATTGTCTGGTGGACACGTTGAGTTGCCCTTCTCGGCCGCATGAATGGTTGCTCCATTCTCAGACTCTGCGGCATGTGGTTGTTCGGTGGGGAACCCCACAGGTAGTTCTGTTCGCTTCGCCCCTCACTCACTGGTTGCCTCGATATTGCTCGAGGATGTTCTCCCGGGTTCGCATCGAGGTGGATGCTTTCCTTCTCAATTGGATGGGCAGGTTCCTCTATGCGTTCCCTCCCTTTACTCTGATTCTCAGATCTTTGATGTACCTCCTGTCGGGCTGCGCCACCATGATCTTGCTGGCTTCTCTGTGGCCCTGACAGCTGTGGTTCTCCCTGCTCCTTCAGCATGTCAGGGAGCCTCTGCTTCTACCTATGTTCCCTTCTCTGCTGTCTCAGTGTTGAGGTTTCTGTTGCCTCCCATTCTGCAGTCTCTACACTTATTAGCTTGGTTCCTCGCAATGTGCCTCCCTCCTTCTGTTTCTCTCAGTCGGTGGGGATATTCTCGAGGCTTCTCGTATGGGCTCCACTCGGCAATGCTTTTCCCAGAAATGCTCCTGATTTGCTGCGTGGTGTGCTGAGCACTGCATGGATCCACTCTCTGCCTCCTTCTCTTCAGTGCTGGATTTTCTGTTCCACTTGACTCGGTCTGGTCTCAAATCGACATCTATCCGAGTCCACCTCTGTGCGATTGCTGCCTTTCCTTGGCCGCTGGATGGGAAGCTGCTCTCCGTCCATCCGACGGTTTCCCGCTTTCTGAAGGGTCTCTTCAATGTTCATCCTCCGCTCAAGCCCCCTCCGGTGGTTTGGGATCTTAGGGTGGTCCTGGCTCAATTGGTGAAACCTCCGTTTGAACCCATTGATAACGCTCTTTTGATCTGTTTCACCTGGCGGGTGGTATTCCTGGTTGGTCTCACGTCTGTTCGTAGAGTCCATGAGCTGCAACCTCTGGTTGCGGACCCGTCTTCTGCTGTATTTTATCAGGACGCAGTGGTCCTGCGTACTCATTACAAGTTCTTGCCCAAGAAGGTTTCGGACTTTCATCTCAATCGTTCCATTGTTCTTCCGGTCTTTTTTCCGCCAAGCCCCACTCTCATCCTGGCATGGTGGCGCTTCATACGATTGACTGTAAGAGGGCGTTGGCTTTTTATCTTCAACGCACTCAGTCTCATCGGACGGTTCCTCAATTGTTTTTGTCCTTCGACCCTACTCGGGTGGGACGCCCTGTTTCCCAGTGCACCTCGTCCAACTGGTTGGCTGCTGGTTTGCTATGCTCAGGCTGGTCTCGCGCTGCATGGTCGAGTCCCGGGACATAGAGTCCGAGCGATGGCGGCTTCTGTAGCTTTCCTCAGGTCAACGCCTATCGAGGAGATTTGCAAGGCTGCCACTTGGTCTTCGGTTCATTCTTTCACCTCCCACTACTGTCTGGATACTCTGTCCAGGAGCGACGGCCGGTTTGGCCAGTCGGTTTTGCGTAATCTGTTTTCTTGAATTGCCAACTTCCCTCCGTCCCTTTTTGGTTAGCTTGGAGGTCACCCACATGTGAGAATATGCTGCCTGCTTGTCCTGGGATAAAGCACAGTTACTTACCGTAACAGGTGTTATCCAGGGACAGCAGGCAGATATTCTCACAACCCGCCCGCCTCCCCAAGGTTGGCTTCTTTGCTAGCTATCTAAACTGAAGACCATGAGGAGGGGATGCGCCCTCTAGTGGATCAGGAAGGCACACACATGCGTGGTGCAGCACTAGCAAACTTGAAATCTTCAATCAAGTTTGCTTGAAAAGCTGTCCGCATCGGGGCTCCGTGGATGACGTCACCCACATGTGAGAATATCTGCCTGCTGTCCCTGGGTAACACCTGTTACGGTAAGTAACTGTGCTTTTTTGACATCCAGCATTGTTAGCAAACTGTTTTAGACAGCTGAGCATTCCTGAGTACGGCAGAGGGGTTAAAGATTGCTGCAGTGAATGTCATATTAAAAGTCCCAGGTACAGATGTCACTATAACTTGCTTATATTGTATGGAGAACCTTCCAAAACGCACTCAATACTTAATGTACCCACCTGTACACCACAACAATAGCCCTTCTTGCAGGTATCATCTTTATGTAATTACAGTAGGTTTTGGAGGGCTCACCATTAGAAACACGGTGACAAAATTCATCACCATTCCCATCCCTGCAGATAACCGCGGGAAACAATCCCATGTCATTCTTTAGTGTCTATCTCAACCTCGGTCCTTCTATATCGCCATTCTTCAATGCAAGGCTTGAGGGTCAGTGGTTATGCCCATTCATACTCTGATTCTTCCCTTTCTCTTTAAAGAATGACATGGAGATGGTTTCCCATGATTATCCGTGGGGCCAGTGATGGTGGCGAATTTTGTCACCATGCCATTCTGTACTCAACATAAAAATATAAGTAAGTTATAGTGACATCTGTACCTGGTGCAATGGTTAAATCTACAGCCTCAGCACCCTTGGGTTGTGGGTTTAAACCCAAGCTGTTCTTTATAACCCTGGGCAAGTCACCTAATCCCCCATTAGATAGATTGTGAGCCTGCCGGGACAGATAGGGAAAAATGCTTGAGTACCTGAGTAAATTCATGTAAATTGTTCTGAGCTCTCCTGGGAGAAAAGTATAGAAAAATAAATAAATATCCTTAGAGTGTGTCTCTGTTCTGCTGTGTCGATGTATGTGAGCCATATGAATCTGTCATACAAGATGGACCGTACCTTTTTTTTAATATTCACATCTTTGGGTGGTGGTAGGGTTCAGTGACCACTGGGGGGGTAAAGGGAGACATCTGGTCATTTTGGGCACCTTTTTAGCATTTAGATGCTTTTAAAACAGATCTAGCTCCAAATGTCTAAAAAAAAAAAAAAAAAATGCCCTGGATATTTTTAAAGGTTTGATTATCCCTGCAGAGCATCAAAGTCTTAAGCCTGCCCAAAACATGCCCCCTTAAGATTTAGACGCACTGGAGACAAAACAACCAGAAAGACATCTAGAAAGTCTGTTTTGAGAATGCCCATTTGGACGTTTTGACTAATAAGTGCTGGTTTATGCTGTCTTTTGGACCTCTCTTTTTTGAAAATTAGCCCTTAGTCTAGAATGTGGAAGCGTGTGTGACGCAGTGGTTAAAGCTACAGCATTGGCACCCTGCAGTTGTGGGTTTAAACCCCACACTGCTCCTGGGCACCCACATTGCCCCAGGTACATTAGATAGATTGTGAGCCTTCTGGGACAGACAGGGAAAAATGATTGAGTACTGAATAAATTCATGTAAACTGTTCTGAGCTCCCCTGGGAGAACGGTATAGAAAATTGAATAAAATAATGAGTTTCCAATTTTTCCATCCTACTAGAAAATATATTTTTGTCAAATTAAAAAAAAATACTTGTTTAACTTGATTTTTTACTGAACAGTGGTTTTGATAGAAGTTTAAAGGATGTTCAACATTACTTGTACAAAATCTATCCAATTAGAAATTCACATAGCACATCTGTTACTATCCTAATGAGGAGACTGATCAAGGACACACCAGCTCTGTGGCTAGAGCCACATGCCATGGAACTTTACCAGTTTGTAGAAAGCGCTGGTATTTAGCCTCAGTTTACTATAGCTGTTGTAATCTACACATATTATGTATATCCAGCTGAAAAAGACAGCACCTGCCTACCTGAGAGGACATGTTATTTAAGTTTGAAATTTCTGGCTTGAAACATAGAAACATGTATAGCAGATAAAGGCCAAATGGCCCATCTAGTCTGCCCAGCCACAGTAACCATTATCTCTTTCTCCGAGAGATCCCACTTGCCTATCCCAGGCCCTTTTGAATTCAGATACAGTCTCTGTCTCCAACACCTCGTCTGGGAGACTGTTCTATACATCTATCACCCTTTCTGTAAAAAAGTATTTCCTTAGATTATGCCGGATCCTATCGCCTCTTAACTTCTTCCTATGCCCTCTCACTTTCTGCCTCCTGCACGCTTTCTCTGTCATTGCCTCTTCCCTCAGTGGCATCCCTCCTTCGCACCCCCGATCCCAACATGCTCTCCCCATGCTCTATCTCACCCTCCCCTTGAGTGTGTAGCACCTTTCCTTTCCCTCCCTTTCTGCCACGTCCATCAGCACCTCTTCTCCCTTTCTTTTACCTCCCCCTGGCCCAGCAGTACTTCTCCCTTCCTTCTTCCCCTTGTCCAGCAGTACCTGGTGCACAATGGGCAGGAAGAGAAGCTCCGACGTCAGCTGACTTGCAACTTCCTGCAGCTGTCACGTATTCCAGGACTCCTGCCGTCACGTATTCCAGGACTCCTGCCTTCACGTATTTGCGGCTGCAGGAAGTTGCAAGTCAGCTGACACCGGAGCTTCTTTTCCTGCCCAGTGTTCGAGATCGCACCGGCGTCAGTTGATATGCAATTGCCTGCTGCTGTTGCGTATGCCAGGACTCCTGCCTTCGCAATGGCAACAGGGAGTTGCAAGTTTGGGTACTAGACCACAGGCCACAAAATAGCAGCCGGGAAGCCGTGAGTTTCAGATCGCTGGCTTAGACCATTGTTTTTCCACTTATCTTATGTCCTCCCGTCCTAACATCTCTTTCTTCAGATATTCCCATTTTACTAAAGTCCGTACCTTTGAAATCTAGGACTTTTATGTGGCCACCCTTGAGCTGTTATCAAACCAAACAATTTGATGATTGCTATTTCCCAGGCAAGCACCCACTTGAACATTAGAGATACTCTCACCATTTGTGAGGACCAAATCCAGTATTGCTTTTTTTTCTCGTGGGTTCTGTCATCATTTGTCTGAGCAGAATCTCTTGAAAGGCATCCACAATCTTCCTACTTTCTGATTTTGCAGATGGAACTTTCCAGTCCGTATCCGGCATATTGAAATCACCAAACAATGGTACCTCTTTCTTTCCAAACTTTTGGATATCTACAATCAGATCTTTATCAATTTACAATTGAGTTTGGAGGTCTGTAGACTATACCCACTTAGAAGTTCCATCTTCTCTTTTCAGAGCGATCCATATTGTTTCTTCCTCTCCCCAGCTTCCCTGCATTTCAGTTGTTTGGATATTGATCTTTACATAGAGAGCTACTCCTCCACCTTTTTGACCATCTCTGTCCTTTCTAAAAAGATTATATCCCAGTATGTTTGCATCCCATCCATGGGAATCACAACCATATCTCTGTAATAGCAACAATATCCAGGTCTGCCTCTAACATCAGGGTTTGCAGATCATGAACTTTGTTGCTTACACTGCGAGCATTTGTGGTCTTTGCTTTCCAGCTATCTTTCAGTAATAAACTCATTTTTGTATAGTTTTTTTGTTTAGTTCCACTTCCTGTTACATTGCCAAGAAGTGAGTTGCTAATATTGTTTACATTACAATCTTTACTGCCATCACATCTTGTCTTTTGCTAGGGGTGGCCTCCATAATTGTTCTTCATACATACGCCACCCCCACCTTCTAGTTTAAACGCGTAGACACATGGAAGGACATAATAAAAAAAAACGTCTAAGTCCTCTTTTGGCCTAAGTCCCTAGGCGCAGAAAGTAGGCAGCAGGGAAATGTCCATTCTCAAAAAAAATAAATCCAACATGAGGGTTTTTTTTTTTTTTTTTAGAATGGCCTACCTCTACGTTCAGACTGCTACTTTGTCTATCCTTACCACACATTCCCGACCCCAAAATCGCCCAAGTCCCAAACACCAGGGGCCAGTCCTTCGCCTAAAAGCAGGATTCTCTAACTGGCGTCTGTCAAAAACAACACTGGTTACAAAATCTTGGAACCTTCATTCCCTTCACCCCCCCTCCCCCCGCAATGATCACAGCAGGAGAGATGCCTAATCTCTCCTGCCACGATCCCTTCTAACCCCAGCAGGAGAGATGCCCAATCACTTCTACTAGACACAAACCACCACCCGCGTGATTACTAGCAGGAGAGTGCTCAATCCCTCCTGGATAGAAACCCCCTGAACCCCCAACACTTGGCAGGAGAGATACCCAATCTTTCCTGCTGAAGAACACCCCCCCCCCTGCACATATGATCAACCGCAGGAGGGCGCCCATACCCTGTCGAAACCCCCCCCCCGCACCGTTCATCAGTAGGAGGTAGCCCAAGCCCTCCTGCCGGACAACTCCCTGAACCCCCTTCCCGTAACCCCACTAGACCCCCCCTCCACATACCCCTGGACCCCCTAGGACACCCCCTCTAACCTTAAAAGATGGCTGGCCTGACAGGTCCTCTGGCCAGCAGGCCCACCTTCCTCTGAATGGCAGACCTACCCCTTCCCGGGGAGGGGCCTAATTGGCCTAGGTACCTAAGGCCCTGCTCATATGAGGGGCCTTAGGCACCTGGGCCAACCGTAATTGGGCCAGTTGCCTAATATCCTTCCTATGGGCGGGGCCTTAGGCACCTGGGCCAATCAGCCCTAGGCCCCGCCCCAATGCATCCCACAATGCACTGGTAAGGGGCAGGCCTGCCATTCTAATTCTAATCTTTGATTTTTTATATACTGATTCAACCCAAAAAGAGGGATCGATTCGGTTAACAAAATATTAATAAAATTATACAAAAGATTACAGAAGAGACTATATCTTTTAGGCCAGAATTTTATCTTTTATGATTGATTATTAGAAAAGGAAGGGTCATTAGTAAATTTCTGAAATAAATATGTCTTCAGTACTTTACGAAAAGTGAGTAGATGAGAGAGAACTCTAATTATAGAAGGAAGGTCATTCCAAACTTTTACGAATAAAAAAGAATGATCGACAAAAATAGTTTTTATTCCTTTAACAGTGGGAAAGCCATTTAGAGGAAGGCGGGCCAGAGGGAGGACCCGTCCATCCATCTTTTAAACAGAACATAAATAGAGGCATCCACAAAAGGAAATAGAGTTGCAACAGTACATGATATTGTTGATGGAATATCTGTCAGAAAGATTTTGAAGGGGAAAAAAACCGGTAATTTTCAAGGAATATTGAGACCTCTGTCAATTGCCCTACAAAACTATTTGTTGTAAAAATGTTAATACTTGTTCCTCATCCAAATGATTATTTTGTTTCAATAGTCCTGTAACAATTTGCTTCATATTAATGTGGATAAAGTTTATTGTCTGGTACCGCTATTTTAGAGCAGAAAATTGAAATGAGTAAAATGGATGTGGTGAAGGTTGGACCTCACTGAGTGAACCGAAAAGAAAACAGGTAGAGCCAGAATCGAGCTGAACTGAAGTAAGTCTACTGACTTATTTAAGCAGTAAGAGTGCCTTGTGGAGACCGAGTTAGCCACAGGATGAGGTGGTTCATGGGGAGTTTAGTAACTCAAGCTGGCATGTCTGATAATGGTTGGTGATGTGGAAACTGAGATCCATTGCATTGGCACTGCATTAGGATCCTCTGCCCCTTGTGCAACTGGACTGGTTCCAGAGATATTATTGTAACAGGGGAAAATGGGCCCTAGCTGAGAAATGCAGTCTCGCACCTGACCCACAGTGTTTTCTCATCAAAAGGAATGGCGGTCATCATGCTGGCAGGTAGCATTTATTACATGGCCCTCATGCTGAGATGTAGGCCAACTCTGGAGATACAGATCAACCCAGGGAAATGAGAAATGCAGTGGGGGGCAGCAGAGTTTGTAGTTTTTGGGTATTGCAGCATCTTATAGAATGCTGTTTCTTTGTTTCTGTTAGAGCAGCTGGGGGGGGGGGGGGATAAATCGACTGGTTGATTAAGCAAATTCTGTGGCCTGTTTAGAAGGTGCTAGATGTAGGAAATGTCCTGGGGTGGTGGTACAAGAGTGAAGGTCCATACCTTCCTCTACCTTCAATGAGGACTGGTTGTGGGAGATGATTTGTCCTTAGAGCAGGGGGATAAGGAGGTAAATGTGGTGTCCTCTGTATCACAGACTCCAATGGAGGATGAGACAGATGATGACACCATCTTGGTGGATCTTGGAAAGCCACCCAAATCCTTCATAAGGCTCTGCACCAGATGGTTCTCTTGGACTGAGACAGATTGCAGACACATAAAGGGGACAGGATCATGGGAAGGCTCCATCTCCTTAAGAGAATGGAATACTTTTCTCCATCACAGGCAGAAATGGATAGGGGCCAGTTTGGTGATCTCCATGGAGGTACTGAGGTGAATCTGGATCTATCGTTGATGGATGAAGCCTCTTAGGTTTGGCTTTGTAAGTTTCCCTTTCAAGGAAAACTGCTGTTTAGGAAACACCCCAAGAAACTAATTAAAGACTTGGGTTAGGCAAAGTCTTAGATACTCCCTGAAGACTGCACCTAGTTGCTCAGGAAGAAGTCTGTGACCCAAGTCACATCTCAAGGTTTGGGACCATTTTTTCCTCAGATTGGTTGATCTTTACCTCCTCCACCTACGTATCAAGACATTTTAGGAGCAACTCTCTTTTGAAGGGCATATAACAGCTGAGAGGGCTTGGGTTCCCACTCCTCTGCAGGGATTAGGAGGGTGAGCAGACTAACCCCAAGAAGCAGAAGGTGGGGGTGGTGTTCTCTTGCTATTTTTATCAGAGTTGGTTGTTGAAGTGATTTAGCATAATTATGCCCTTAAAATGCCCTTCTTGTAGATCCTTACTCAAAAGGGCAGTGGTGATTGAGATTCTTTCACAAGACTACTGAAATGTGTCCCTTACTGAAGATTAATTAGACTATGTGGATCAGTGGTCATGCTGGGGCCTTGGATCTAGGTAGCCACTTTGTGAAGGGAGAGGGTGTCATTTGTTCACTGGTTGCTTGTTGGTTGGTTTGAAAGGTCGTTGTTTAACTCTGCTTTGCCAAAATTATACTGGCAAGTTTCTGGACAACACTGATACTTATACTGCAAGTCAATGTTCTTTTCCTTCATCTGTAGATTGGTGGACATAACCTATTTGTCTGGACTGGTCTAGCAGGACTATAGGAAAGAAAGAAAATTAGCAACTAAGGTCAAATTTCACCTCTATGAAGTGGTTTAAGTTTCAAGTTGAAACTAATTAAAGACTTGGGTTAGGCAAGTTGAAATTTGAAACTAAGGTCAAATTTCACCCCTATGAAGTGGTGTGTGATTTGCTCTTTTCACAAATATTTCATAGCATAAATGTCATACATTTTGTTTCAAAGTTTTCCTTTGGATGTACTTGTAAATATGTTTCTTCTGTAAATAAAGCAGATTTTGGCATCACAATTTAAGGAGTAGTTTGAACACATTATGTAATCTTATTGTACACATAGTAAATTAACAAGTGTTTCCCAGCAACCAAATTTGTACCATCTAGGAAAGCAATAGATTACACTGCCCCTTCACTAAGACATCTGATCTATTGCTGATTGTCAAGAACCCTAGAAAGCCATGTCTGCATATAATACAGAGCTATACAGAAATGCAATAACATCCAACCAGAAATTCATAAAAATAGCCATACTGGGGCAGACTGATGGTCCATCTACTACCTAGTATCTGTTTCCAGCAATGGCTAATCCAAGTCATAAGTATGGTACCTGGCTGAATCCTAAATGTTAGCAAGAGTCTTCATACTGAATAGAAAATATCATTATCCTATGTAGAAGGACGTTAGACAATGCTTTGTGGAGATGAGAAAGGCTTATGAAAAGAGAGAAAAATCATCTCAACTCTCCCTGCCTACTGTGCCCTTGCTGTATGATATAGCAAGTTTTTTAATGGCAACTATCTCCATAAATATCTGCTTATAAAAGTTAGTTCTGTTTTTGTTTTCCTCGAATATAATCGCCTTTAGAGGCCAAAACCAATTCCTGGTGACTTGAGTGTTGCAACATTAAGGTACCACTTTCTTTCCCCCACTAGATTAATTCCATTTTCATTGGGTAAATCACAAGATAAATATACCAAAGATAGCTTAGAAATAAGAGGCAAGCCATTATTTTGGGAAACCTTGTGTCTTTTACTGTGCACAGCATAATAACAGCCATCTCAATAAAATATGTTTTCTCTGTTAAGGAAAGGGGGTGTTGTAATGGAAAACAGCCGCTAATTCCAACTTCTTAGAATTCTGACCAGCTCAGGATAACCTCAGGTTTGTTTTCCATTCCATTATCTTTTAATTACTTCCTGAAGCTTCATTTATCCCCTTGTAAGTTTCAGCAAGAGACGGAAAACATTGTAGCTTGTCTACTTGCAGGCAGGAATCAGGATGCAAGATGTTGAACACTCCCACCTCCCACAGTTAAACAGTTATAGCTTGGATCCAGTTGTTTTCAGACTCAAGCTTGGGATGACAACTACTTCAAAACTAAGCAAATAATCATAAGCACTTAATTTCTGGGCCAATCTGTTGGTGAACCTAACTTATCTTGCAAAAGGACTATTGCACGTGGGGACAATAACTTAAACTTTGTGGGTTCTCTTTGACTTAAAAACATTCATTAATTACATCTCTATGTTCTTTGTTAAATAAAAATGTAAACTTAAGTTTGTTAAATGTGTCACAATCTTAAGAAAAGGGACCAAGTCTTAGTGCATGTTTACTTGAGAAATGAGGCAACAACGTCAGTTGGGTTCTATTTATCAGGTACAATTTGTTAATTGAAACAGTATATCTCTGGCAAATGATAGAAAAATGTGGTTATTGCATTTGAATCAGCATTTTCTTAATTATTTAGCCAGCTAAATACTGTAACTCAAGATTTGGTCCCTTTTCTTGGATTATGACACAAACTAGTGTTTAAGCCCGTTACATTAATGGGTGCTAGTAAAGCCTCCCTCCCTCACATGTCCCCTATTTTCAGCCCCAGCTCCAAACCCATTTTTACCCCCCTCAGCAGCCCCCTTCTCCCATCTTTTCCCTTTCAACTTACAGCCCCAGCCCCCTTTTCTCACCAGCAGAATTTCCCTCCCCCCCCACTTCCCTGTGCAGCAGCAGCATTTCCCTCACCAGCAGCATTTCCCTTTCCCCACCCCACTTCCCTGTGCAGCAGCATTCCCTCCCCCTCCACTTCCCTGTGCAGCAGCATTCCCTCCTCCTCCACTTCCCTGTGCAGCAGCATTTCTGTTTGTTTCTGGCCGGCTCCCTTACAGTCCCTTGCCAAAGTTATTTTTGAGTTTAAAGCTGCCGTGACAGCTCCTCTCACGATCTGCGCTTGCATCGGAAGCCTTCTCTCTGACGTGATGTCAGAGAGGCTTCCGACGCAGGTGTGGCTCATGAGAGGAGCCGCGGCGGCAACTTTGAACTTAAAAATAACTTTGGCAAGGGACTGTAAGGGAACCGGCCAGACTGCGGGCCGCGCTGTGTTAGATAGAGTGAGGGCGGGAGGGGGGAGTTACCTCCATGTGTCCCTGCTTAAGGTGCTTCTGCATGCGCAGAAGAATCCACCGCTGACTCCTTCTACTGTGCATACGAAGCCACGGAGCTACAAAGCACGGATCGTGCAGGTAGGAGTGCACATGTGCGCTTAGGGTTTTATTATTAGTGATTGTAATTTTAATTTTGAATTTTCATTGGATTTCTGTTAAATTGTAGAATTAAACAAGGTTAGGAAAAAAGGGGGGGGGGGTGTATACATACTGTAGATTATAGACATAGATAATCTTACTCTCACTCTTAATTTCAAATTTGTGCAATAAATGTTTCAAAGAAAATCCACAAAGTTGTCCACATGAGCTCCTTCTGAAAGATAAGGCTAGTGGATTTACAGATTGACCCAGATCAAATGCTAGCTCTGAAGTGGCTGCCATTCCCAGCTGGAGCCTGAGAACAACTGGACACAAGCTATAAATGCCAAGTCACAAATACACTTTAACAGAAATGATGAAATAGAGTGAAGCAATCCAAGAATCTCATTTCCAAGGAATCTGTGTTTTCTGAATTATTTCAGGCAACACATTACATACAAGATAATATTGACAAACTTATCCACTAGTAAGACATTTACTATAATGACTGGTTAATATTAACTTGCAGATGTATATGAATATAATAAAAGCATTAAAGGGAAGTTGAAATGTTTACCACATTTTTTATTACTATATTAAGGATGATTCACACATTGTACTTACAGGACTTTGGAGGCGATAGACTAGTATTGCTGGCAGTGGCAACTAACCTTTGCAATCCATTCTTAGAGCAGGACCTAGTCAGATGCATTCAAAATGAGCATACAAAAAATTAAATTGTATATGTTCATTGCAAAATTGTAAAAGGCATTTGTATTCCATTTTTACCCAGCAAGCCTAAACTAAATGGATAGCAGTAGTGGTGATTGATGGCCAATACATGTATTCTAGCACTTCTGAATACACTTATTAATTTATGTTCTTGCATTTAGATTCAGTCTATTACTGCCACCACTGAAACTTATCCCCAGAATTACTGGGCATAGGAATAGACAGGTCTTGAGGAAGAGCCAACATGGATTATTATTATTATTATTATTATTAGGTTCTTATATCCCGCCATACCCAAAGAGTTCTAGGCGGTTTACATTCGTTACATTAGGATCCGGTCTGAACCCGGATTTACAAAAATTTTATCGGAATTGCAGGTAGCGCGGAAGGAGGCACAGGTTTATCATAGTTGGGTTAGAAGATAAAATGGAGGGAGTGGGAAACCAGAAGAGGGGGGGGGGGAGAGGGAGGTGGGGGTGGGGGGGGGGGGGTTGGAGTGTATGCGGGGAGTAAGGACTAAGGGTCTTGTTCGCAGAAGAGGTGTGTTTTGAGAAGTTTTCTGAAGTCTAGGTAGGTCGGGGCCTCTAGCATCATTTGGGCTAGCCAAGGGTTCAGCTTGGCCGCCTGGAAGGCGAAGGTTTTGTCAATGAATCTTTTGAGCAAAAGGAATTCTTGTCTTCTCTTCAAAAAGTTCTAGCCAGTTAGTATCAATAAGTATGTAAATAAAGGTTTCTCAAATGACAAACAGAACATAATATACTCACGTAGGGGCAACGTGTCATCTGAAAGCCCTGGCAGAGACCTTACCAGCAATTTTTCCAGAAGTGTTTGGAAGGGACCAGACAGTTTCAAGTTTATTAAAATTTGATATCCCGCCTATCTGACTTCTAAGCGGTATACCTCTAATATATTAAAAAAACAATAAATAAAATCAGGAGGCACAGACAATTCAACAAACATATGCATTGGAACATAAGGGTGGAGGGAGAGAATTACATGTTGGATAGGATAGAAAGACAAAAAAGGTTTGCACATTTGGAAGGGGCCCTTCTGTATGTTAGGATCGTAGAAAAGAAAGTATTGAGTTATGACTTTGATTAGAGTCAAAGATCAAAAGTATCTCTAAATAAATAAAATCTGTTTTACTACTTGGGATCTGGTTAGGTACTTGGGACCTGGGTTGGCCACTGTTGGAAATGGAAACAGGATACTGGGCTTGATGGACCTTTGGTCTGTCCCAGTATGGCTACTCTTAAGTTCTTATCCTAGGTTGTGAGTGTAAATAAATGGGAGATAGGCCTCAATATTCCTTTTACCAGGATTGCCCCCTGTCCTCCTTACTTTTCTCTTTAGGAACCAAACCCTTGCAATAGGGTTTGACTGGGATCATATAAGATCTCTTCTTGTATGATATTATCAGTGAGAAATCTGCAACATTCATTATGAAGCATCATGAAAATGTCTGAGTCGGGGAGTGGAAGTTTAGAAAAATGCTTTCCTAGATATAACGTAGACGATCCCCTAGGATCTTTGGCAGAGCAGTCAGGACGTGCTATGCCGTTCTCCTCTCATCTTATATCTTGAGTTCAGCTCTTTGCTACCTTCTGTGTAATTGCTGTGCAGGATCACTTTCCTTTTCCTTTATTTTTACTTAACGTTTTTCAGCACGTCTAAGTTTTCTTTGTTTTCTGTGGCTCATTGGCCTCTTTAGGTCTGATTACTCGAGCTGGGTGAAATTTTTTTTTTTTTTTCAGCTATTGAGCCATTTGGTTTCACTTTGGCTATTTTCCCCAACATGTCCCAGAAAACTCCCAGTGAGTTTTAGGAACTGTGCCTAGTGTGCCAGGACCTTGTCACTTACTGATATTCATACTTGGTGTTCGTCATGTCTGGGGCATGACCATATAGTTTGTTTTTGTAAACTCTTGTCTTATAGATATCAAAAGTAATTATTAGGCATTTTGACATCACAAAAGCATTTTTGGAACTGAAGTCTGGTCCACTGACTTCAGCAACAGTCCCTATGGCTCACAGAGCTTTATCAGAACCTGGGGAGGCATCAAGGAGGTCTTCACTCACATCAGTATCAATAACCTGCTAGGACTGAGCATCCAAAGCCACCACCTCGAAGACACATAAGGATTCAACATCTTTATCGGTGCCCAGGGATACCAATGTCATGCCTCAGGCAGAGGCCGAGAAACGGAAGCACGGGTGCTCTTTGAAGTGTGATGCTGGCAGCACTGGGTCCTTGGCAATGCCCATACCAGAGAAGTGACCACCTTGGGAAAGTCATCTCCCCTCAAGGGATTCAGCGCCAATGCATCAGCTTCCACTAAGCTGGGACTAACCTTTCAATTTGCTCCAGTGCTTTCTGTGGATTTGACCACACTGGCTGAGCCCTTGTCTTTACTAGTGCCTGCCCTTGAGCGGATTTGGGCAGTTTAATCCATTTTTCACCTGCCGATAATAGATGTTTTCTAAGCAGTAAATTAATGTTACCCAATTCTCAAATCCCAAGGATACAAATTGCAATTATTTTTTATTTTGTGTTAAATCAGGCTGCAAAAGAATGGCATATACTGCTAGTTAATCTAAGAATTTCTTCTAATTAAAGGGGCTTTAGAAAACCTATAAGCTTTTATGTTTTTGAAAATATGTATTACTTAAATGAAGCTGTTTGATGGACTGCCGTTTCAAGGTATATATTTTTTTCTTGCAAATTCCTAGTGATTTGCCTAGCTAATGTTATCCACTTAGAACTGCATAGGTTTTTTTGCAATATAAGAAATGTAATGAGAGGAGGAGCTCTTCTTTACCTGTTCTTTTTCTGGGAGATGGTTCAGTCCATCCCATTTAAGTTGGATGTTGAGGATGAACTCAGGATTGTGTTATAGGGCATCTTCGACTTTGATGCCTGTCCTTTGGAAGCTGTGATAATGCCCATTCACAGCTGTGCAGATGAAGCAATGGGAGATTCTCCTTTTGTGCAGCCTATTCATAAGAAAGCCAACTTTGTGTATAGCAGTGGCGTACCTAGCATATGTGACACTCGGGGCCCATCATTTTTTGACACCCCCTCCCATCTATATGAAAAATATGATTTTTAGTAACAATCCACATATCGCACAAGAGTGTACCTACGAAAAGGCAGCATCTTAAACACTGCAGTGAGCACTAGTACACTAACACATACATTGTAAAACTAAACAAGCCAGATCCTATACAGTCAATGCTATCAGAAAGCCATGTCCCTTTCATACACACAGACAGATACACCCTCGCCTATTATGGAATAATCACAAACTAAAAATAGAAATATGTAGACAAAAGTTAAACTGAACCGCCAAGAAACCAGACTCTGCATACAATGTAGCACTACAACACCACAAAAACAGTAATACATGTCCTCTAATACTGTGCAAAATATAAAGACAGTAGATGTAAATTTGAAAAAACTGATACATAACAATCACCACTTTACAAATTAACAACTAAAAATAAAACAAATAATGAGAAATAAGAAAATACCATTTTATTGGACTAATCCCCATAAGCTTGGTCCCCATCCGCGCAAACCACCTGATTCCATCCACACAAGCCTAAAAAGTATAAAAAGAAACAATATTCTGTACAATTGTCAATTTATAAATCAGCGTCTTCTCCCCACTCTCTCTTCCCCATTTCCCTTCAGCGTTCTCAGCCCACTCTCTCTCCACTTTCCTTCAGAGCACGCACATAAAAACAAGCAAGTAATTTTATATCATTTTCATTCTATTCATTCATAGAAATTAAAGTCTAAATAATGCCAATCACATAACAAAACATGATTTTACAAAAATAATTCCCTGCACAGTCAAGCCTGCAAGGAATTCTAGATGTCTTTCAGCAGCTCCCCTCCCTCCTTCCCCCTTACCTTCATGGCCAAGTCAAAATGATTTACCAACAATAAAATTTTGAAAACACAAAGCACGCTGTACGCAGAGAATATATTAATTATCATTTATATTCCGCGGGTTTTCAAAGAGGTCAAGGCAGATGACTTTATGCAATGTCACCTCAGTAACAACTATACAAAAATAGACAAATATACCCCCTCCCTTTTTATTAAACCACGCTGCTCTCAACGCTCATAGGCTCCCTGCTCTAAAAACCGCTATTGCGGTTTAGTAAAAGGGGGCCATAGTGCAAAATATAGACATCATACATAAATTCTCAAAACGGACACATTTTGATCACTAAATTGAAAATAAAATCATTTTTCCTACCTTTGTTTGGTAATTTCATCAGTCTCTGGTTGCACTTTATTCTTCTGACTGTGCATCCAATATTTCTTCCCTTCTTTCAGCCTCCTGTATGCTTCTTCTCCTCCAGACCTCATTCTCTCCCCCAACTTTTTCTTTCTTTCATCCTGCCCCCTTCTTTCTTTCTCTCTCCATGCCCCCTTTCTTTATTTATGTCTGTCTTTCTCTCTCTCTCTCTTCGTGCCCCATTTCTTTCTTTGTTTCACCCTGCCCCCTTCTTTCTTTCTCTCTCCATGCCCCCTTTCTTTCTGTATGTCTGTCTTTCTCTCTCTCTCTTCGTGCCCCATTTCTTTCTTTGTTTCACCCTGCCCCTTCTTTCTTTCTCTCTCCATGCCCTCTTTCTTTCTCTCTGTCTGTCTTTATCTCTCTCTCTCCGTGCCCCATTTTTTCTTTTTCTTTGTTTCACAGTGCCCCCTTTCTTTCTGGCTCCCTGTCATCCCCCCCATTTCTTTCTTTCTCCCTCCCCTCCCCTATGCCACCGCCATTGGGAAAATGCTGCCAATGCTGCTGGGGAATAGGTTGCCACTGCCGCCATCGGGAACAGGCTGGCTCCGAGTTCGCCCTGCTTCTCTTCCCCGCGGGACCGACCAACTCTTTGCTGCCCGACGTCAATTCTAAAGTCGGAGAGGACGTTCCAGGACAGCCAGGCAGCGATTGGCTGGCTCAGAACATCCTCTTCGACGTCAGAATTGATGTCGGGCGGCGAGAGTTGGTCAGCCCTGCAGGGAAGAAAAGAAGGGAGAACTTGGCCGGCTTGTTCCCGATGATGGCAGTGGAAGCCTTTCTCCGCCGGCAGCCTATTCCCCATTGGGTGGCCAGCTGTGCACCCCCTTGGGGCGTGCATCCGGGGCGGACCACCCCCCCCGGCCCCCCCTTGGTATGCCACTGATGTATAGAGTCCAGAAGATTTCTGAATCCTGAGAAGCTCTTGCTTCCTTGGGTGGTCAGTTTCTATTCTCGAGTCAAAAGCTGCAAGATTCATTCTCCAGTGTCCTTAGGGAGGGATGGTAGGACTGTGGAGTCTTTTAGAAGGAAAATGTTTCAGCATGCTAAGCTAGTTTCCCACATACAGTCACAAGCTTTGCAGGAGCATGCACTTGCAGAACTTAGTGCACAGAGTGGCAGAGTTTGCAGTCACTCTACCACCTGAGAAGGATACAGAGCTCAAGATAGTAGCTAAGCAGTAAAAAATGCTGAAAGCAACTGGCTTAGGTAATCTGATCAATTTTTCTGACTGGGTGACCAGAGAATTGGGTAGAGGGAGTGTGATAGACGTGGTGCATTTAGATTTTAGCAAAGCCTTTGACAGTGTTTGGGGCTTGTTTAAATCTTGGTTTCCAGAATTGTACACACTATTCTAAATGAGCTGGCATGTGCTAAATTTATTTATTTATTTACAAATTTATATACCGCATATTGACAATGCGGTTTACAAATTACACATAAATCATCTTAAAACTCCATTTACAAATAAGGCAAATGGAGGGGGGATGCAAAGTGCCCTGACCCCACAGTTCTGGATAATGCACACTTCTCAAATAGTGTAAGCTATTTTCTTAAGATAACTCAGGATGAAAGTTGATAAAAGTTTGAAAATGAATAAAGATTTATTAAAAAAAAAAAAAAATGTTCCTGACCATTTTCAGGTTTTAACCTGAAATGACAAAGATTATGTTGTTGACAATTCTCACGTTGTTTCTAATGAAAGCCCATCCTGACCAGCTAGTCCTTGTGCTCTCATCTTATGTTTTTCCTTTAACCTAGGTTACCGCTATATCAAAATATTTTAACTTTGCCTCTGATTCACTGCTGCCACCTGCTGTAGCTGCATTGTACATGCAGCAAAGCACAGACCCACAAGATACACCACTAACAACAATAAACAGAACATTTGGATATACCACCTGGAATTCACCTGCAGGAATCTCTCAGTACATTGTAGTTGTATGTCTCCTTTACTCTGAGCATAGAAAGTTAAGACCAAGGCACAATTTAGGCACTGACTTTTTGGGATCAGGTTCCCTCCAGGGAGAATCCTCATGATGGAGTACCACTTGAATCTTAGTCCTCAGTTTACAATCACTATGGAATGTTTGGGGTGGACTGCCCTACCTGTCATTATTTAAATTAGATTTCTGTAGCTTTCACAATCAGATTGTCTGGACCAAGTGCATTAGAAATGGGATGTAGATTCATCAAGTTATAAATTTTGCTCTGAATTCATTTGTACTTCTTTAACTCCATGAAGCTCATCAAGTCTAGGTTGGCATATAGATAACATGCTTTCCAGATGTCCCACACCAACTGTTTTTTAATGGTTTGTTCTGCCCTGCTTCACTTAGGCAGCTTTTCTTCCGTGCACTATCCTGGTTCAGTCCACAGATCCCAGAGCAACCCGGGTGTTATTGGAACTACAGCAAGGTTCAACTCATCTGAGTTTAGGGGTCCCTTTCAAGCTCCTCACCCTCTTCTGTTGTTCCCTTATTTAGACACTTCACTGTCCCCTCACAGTCATATTTTGTCTTCAGACTGGGGAAAGACCATCCTAGGGGATATCCAAGATGAGTCCTTATCCAGGGAACCTATGGCCAGGCAAACAAAGTCCAGAAGGTTGGTCAACACTGGTAGCCCATGATGAAATCTTTATGCATTCTCTTAGAGTGCACTCTCTATCCACTGGTCTGGGAGGCAGGCATACATATGCAATCGATGCCAGGAACTGGATAGCCTGAAGAGGGAGGTCGGAAGACTGCAGGTTAGAGTTCAGGAACTGGAGGGACTCTGCTCAATAGAGGAACAGTGTGGGGAAATTGAGGATACTACCAGAGAGAGCCACATCACAGAACAAGTCAGAGAGCTCGAGAAGTTCATAGAGGAGGCCTGGCAGATGGCAGAGGCCCAGGACCACCAGCATATCAGACGGGAACCGGCAGCCGGAGGTCAGGAACCACCAAACACCATGGGAGAAGGACCTTGCGTAAGGTCTGAAAATGCGGATGATGACACCCAACAGGACCTGGCGGAAGGACCAGCGGAGATCCAGCCGAGCTCGGAGGACACGGACCTGAGACCAGAGAGACATCTGAAGAAAGGGAAATCTGCTGTTGTAGTGGGAGACTCAATCCTGAGAGAAGTGGACAGTCACATTGCCGGAGGGAGGGAGGACCGACTTGTGACATGTCTCCCGGGGGCAAGAACAACGGACGTCATCAGCAGAATTGATAGAATCCTGGAGGGAGATGAGACGGAGGAGACGGCAGTTGTAATCCACATTGGAACCAATGACGTCAGCAGGAAAAATTTCAACCGGACTACACTGACAGAGCAGTTCAGGATCCTGGGGCGGAAACTGAAGCTGAGATCAAAGAGGATAGCCTTCTCGGAGAACCTGCCAGTACCGAGAGCAGACGCAAGAAGACAGAGCGAACTACAAGAAATGAACGGATGGCTGAGGAGATGGTGCGAGGAGGAGGGATTCCACTTTGTTCGAAACTGGACGACCTTCTTGGGGAAGAACAAGCTCTACAGGAGAGATGGACTGCACCTGAGCACAGCTGGGACGAGGCAGCTGGCAAGAAACATCCAAAACGCCATAGACCTAGCTTTAAACTGAGGAGAAGGGGAAAGCCGGAAGTCGATCTGGCCTCGACACACCGGACATTGGTATCAAAAAATGATACTGAGCAAGGACATTGCAAAAGAGAGCTTGGGACCGAGTGGGATCTGATGGACAAAGGGACTGAGAGAAAATTCTTGGACAAAGGGACTATGAGGGGCTTCTTGGACAAAGGGACTGAGGGGACACTTTTTGGTAAAAGGACCGATTGGGAACTCTGGGACAAAGGGGCTGAGAGGGACTTTTTGGACAAAGGGACTGGGAGGGAACTTTTGGACAAAAGGGCTAAGTGGAAATCTTCAGAAAAAGGGCCCACAGATGCAACAGGAGAGCCAGGGGACCATCCAAAAAAGGGGATACTGGCTGGGGGTAGAACAGACACGCCACGGGAGGTGGAGGACCGAGTAAAGGCAAGCCAGGTGGGAGCGCCGAGCCAAGGAAAGAAAACAGCAGGGCGGGCGACAAATCAGGACCTATATTGCCTCTACACAAATGCGAGGAGCCTCAGGGCCAAAATGGGAGAGCTGGAAATTATAGCCAGTCAAAAAGCCCTGGATATAATTGGAATCACAGAAACATGGTGGGCTGATGACAATAAATGGGATGTGGTCATACCAGGGTACAAACTTTACAGGAGAGACAGAACACACAAGAAGGGTGGAGGAATAGCGCTATACATAAAGGACTCCATACCCTCAACCAAAATGGAAACAACAGTAAGGTCGGAAGGCTTGGAATCAATATGGGTTAAACTACCAGGAGGATCTGGAGCAGACATCAAATTGGGCCTATACTATCGTCCGCCTGGCCAATCGGAAGAAATCGACCGGGACCTGGAGACGGAACTGCGGCAGGTATGCAAAACTGGAAGTGTGGTGGTGATGGGGGACTTCAACTACCCTGGGATAGACTGGAGTATCGGGCACTCAAGTTGCGAGAGAGAGACCAAATTCCTGGAAGCCACGAGGGACTGCTTCCTAGAACAGCTGGTCACGGAACCTACACGAGGAGTAGCCACTCTTGATCTAATCTTCGGTGGACTGGGGGGACCTGCAAAGGAAGTAGCAGTATTAGACCCACTGGGGAACAGCGATCACAATATGATCCAGTGCAGACTAGAACTGGGATCAACCAGGGTGAAAAGAACCACAACGACAGCGCTCAACTTCAGAAAAGGGAATTATGATGCAATGAGGAAAATGGTGGGGAAGAAACTCAACGGCAGCACAAGGGAGATAGAGTCCGTAGAAAGAGCCTGGTCCCTGCTCAAATGTATGGTGCACGAAGCACAGAACCTGTACGTCCCCAGGTTCAGAAAAGAGTGCAAGAAAAATCGAATTAAGAACCCAGCATGGATAACGGCTGCGGTAAAAAAAGCGATCAGTGACAAGAAAGCATCGTACAAAAAATGGAAACAGGACCAAACGCAGGCCAACCAAAAGGAACACAAGGAAAGCCAAAAGGAGTGCCACCGAGTGGTTAGGAGAGCAAAGAGGGAATATGAAGAGAGACTAGCGGGAGAGGCAAAAAATTTCAAATCATTCTTCAGGTACGTAAAGGGAAAGCAACCAGCGAGGGAGGAAGTGGGGCCCTTGGATGATGGGGATAGAAAGGGAGTATTGAGGGAGGAAAAAGAAATAGCGGACAAGTTAAACGACTTCTTTACGTCGGTCTTCACGAGGGAGGACACATCCAACATTCCGGAACCAGAGGAAATAGAAAATGGAGATCAAGATAGCAAGCTGGTCCAATTAGAGGTGAGCCAGGAGGAGGTCCTCAGGCAGATAGACAAGCTAAAGAGCGACAAGTCGCCAGGCCCGGACGGCATTCACCCAAGGGTGCTCAAGGAATTAAGGAATGAAATAGCAGAGACACTTCAGCAAATATGCAACCTATCCCTAAAAACTGGAGAGATCCCGGAGGACTGGAAAATAGCAAATGTCACGCCCATCTTCAAGAAGGGTTCAAGGGGCGACCCGGGAAACTATAGGCCGGTAAGCCTCACATCGGTCCCGGGAAAGATGATGGAGGCGCTGATCAAGGACAGCATCTGTGACCATATCGAAAAAAATGGACAGCTAAGGTTGAGCCAGCATGGGTTCTGCAAGGGTAGGTCGTGCCTCACAAACTTATTGTACTTCTTTGAGGGGGTAAATAACCAGGTGGACAAAGGTGAACCCATAGACATAATCTACCTAGACTTCCAAAAAGCCTTCGATAAGGTACCACATGAGCGGTTGCTCAAGAAGCTATGGAATCACGGGGTGCGAGGGGAGGTCCACCGATGGATCAAAAACTGGCTGGCAGACAGGAAGCAGAGGGTTGGTGTAAAGGGCCACTACTCGGACTGGCAAGGGGTCACGAGCGGGGTTCCTCAAGGGTCAGTGCTGGGACCGCTCCTGTTTAACATATTCATTGACGACCTGGAGGCGGGAACAAAATGCGAGGTCATCAAATTCGCAGATGACACCAAACTATTCAGCAAGGTTGAAACCACGGTAGACTGCGAGAATCTCCAAAGGGATCTTACGACATTGGAAGAATGGGCGAAAAAGTGGCAAATGAGCTTCAATGTAGGGAAATGCAAGGTCATGCATATAGGGAGAAGGAACCCGATGTTCACTTACAAAATGGGGGGATCAATGCTAGGGGTCAGTAACCTTGAAAGAGACCTGGGAGTGATGGTAGACACAACACTGAAGGCGTCGGCACAATGCGCCACAGCCTCGAGGAAAGCAAATCAAATGTTAGGTATCATTAAGAAGGGTATCTCGACCAGAACGAAGGAAGTCATCCTGCCACTGTACCGGGCTATGGTGCGCCCGCACCTGGAATACTGTGTACAGTACTGGTCACCGTACCTCAAAAAGGACATGGCAATGCTTGAGAGAGTCCAGAGAAGAGCAACTAAACTGATTAAGGGTATGGAAAACCTTACATACACTGACAGACTGAAGAAGCTGGGGTTGTTCTCCCTGGAAAAGCGGAGACTCAGAGGAGATATGATAGAGACCTTCAAGATCCTGAGGGGCATCGAAAAGGTTGACAAGGATAGATTTTTCAATTTGAAAGAAACCACAAGAACAAGGGGTCACTCGATGAAATTGAAGGGGGACAGGTTTAAAACAAACGCAAGGAAATTCTTCTTCACACAGAGGGTGGTGGACACATGGAACACCCTTCCGGAGGCCGTGATAAGAAATAGCACAGTACAGGGTTTCAAGGATGACCTGGATAGGTTCCTGGAGGACAAAGGGATTGAGGGGTACAGATAAGAGCAGTGGAAAGTTTAGAGATAAGTGTTGAAGTAGACATAAAATTAGTCAAGGACCGCAGATCAGGCAATATGCCTGATGGGCCACCGCGTGAGCGGACCGCCGGGCTAGATGGACCTCTGGTCTGCCCCGGCGGAGGCGACTACTTATGTACTTATGTACTTATGGTCATGAACATGGACTCAGATGAAGTTGTGCTACTTGCCTCCTATGCCTTGACTTGGTCAGACCAGGATGGCTAGGAAATGCTGGCCCATTCTGAGAAGGTCAATTTGACTTCATTTCTCCTAGCACCTCCTCATAGATTCACTGCTGCATACTTCTCTCTTGTTCACAGGTGTTTGAGGACTTGTCACCTCAGTAGGCCAATTGGCAGGCCTAAGGGCACGTTGGTAGTCCCCAATGTTGGCAGTTGTGACAATACCTCACAATTTCTGCATCTCCCCACTGGTCGTTCTCTAGATAATGGCAGAGGCTGTTGTGATAAGGGCCTTTTTGGGGTGGTGCTAGGCCCTGCCAATTCAGAACCTTCAGTTTGGGGATAACTCTGATACTGGCTCCCTCTTGAGATTTTAGAGTTTTTAGGCTTGGGAGAAAGAGAAAACCCTATATACAATATTTCTGATTCAGTGGGCCATAACATGTCTTTTAACATCATTCTTCAGCACAGGCTCCTCTGAGGACACACATGGTTCCTGACATGAATAGATTGACTGGAGCCTGTTGGTGGGTAACAGTAGTCAATATGAATGAGCAAAAAAATACTGACAATTCACAAATAAAGCACAAAATAATGGGGAAAAAAAAACCCTGATTTTTCTCCAAATGCTGCACTCTCTCTTGCACTTCCTTTTGCTGTCTTCCAGGACTTCACAGTTCCAGGAAAACAGTCCAAAAACACTGCTATTCTGCCAAGTTTCACTGTTGCCTTCAAAAATCAAAAAAGTAATTTTAAATCTGGCAATATCGCCCCTGCTTGGGCGCCATTTTATGCAACTCGTGACAACGTAGAGTGGCAGACTGGGGCACACCTTCACAGAGGTAACACAGACATCCAGAGTTATTCTTGCTGGATATAATACTTGGGACCAGTATTACTGGGGAGCAATTGGCAAATTAATCCATACTGTCCACTATATTTTTATTAGGATTTATTTACCACTTTTTTTAAGGAATTCACTCAAGGACTAAGGGGCATGCAATGAAGCTACTAAGTAGTAGATTTAAAACAAACCAAAGAAAATATTGCTTCAAACAATGTGTAATTAAACTCTGGAATTTGTTGCTGGAGAATGTGGTGAAAATCAGTTAGCTTAGTTTAAAAAAGGCTTGGATAATTTCCTAAAAGAGAAGTCTATAGGCCATTATTGAGATGGCTTGGGGAAATCCACTGTTTATTCCTAGGATAAGTAGCATAAAATCTGTTTTCTAGCTAGGTACTTGGGACCTTTGTTGGCCACTGTTGGAAACAGGATATTAGGCTTGATGGACCTTCGGTCTGTTCCACCATGGCCATTCTTATATTCTTGTCCTAATTTATTCCTCAGTTAGAATACACATTTTTGTAGATATCTTTTGTTTCATGAGTAAATCAAGGAAAACTTTTGTTGTTTACCTGCAATTACATCACTTTCTTTTCCAGAGATGAAAAAAAGATTTGACATCGATATGTGAACATTTCTTAAGAAAGAACTGAATATTTCATGGAGTGTCCTAATTTTTTCACATGACTATATATGAGAGCCATGTATTTGCATGAAATGGGAAAGAATGAATGCAAATAGATCTCATGCATATGTATTGTGGAAAGCCTGAACACCAAGTTGGGTTGTGGACCTCAAGGACTGAATTTGAGGGCCCCTCCTATAAGTTATGCACTTATATCCACTATATAGGTTCAAACATTTACTTCAGCCATAAGACTGGTCTAAGTACTCACAGCAAACCACCTGCATGCATATACTGTATATCTGATTGAACTAGTATTCTGTACAAGAAAGTGGGCACCATAGTGTTCCCTAGGTACCTAAATATAGTGGGCTTAAATGTGGTGGTGGTGAGTTGAGATGTAGATAAAAGATAGATGCCAAGGCGGGAAACGTAAATACTTAGAATATATAGAGAGAGAAGTTACATGGATGACAGCAAACAGATGGAAGGGAAACAAGTGGAAGGGAAGAAGAAATGGAGAAAGGGGGACCAGCTAAAAGAATCATGAAAAGATGGGAGGATAGTAAAACAGAGAATAGGATGATGGGTTTATTTTTTTTCTTTTCTTTTTAAATAAAAGGAGGGAGCAGAAGGAGCAAGTTGATGCCTGAATGCAGAGGCCGGGGATTCAATTCAAGGGACAAGCTTCTGATTCTTGGGAAGAGCTGCTGCACAATTAGTTCTCCGTCATAAGGGGCAGGTCTATCTAGTCCTGGCTTTGTCACATTCTTTACACGGATTCATTGGCCTGATTTTCATGGGGAACATAATGAGAAAATCAGAACTGCAAGTTCACCAATGCAAAATGGGTAAGACCTGGGCTGAATTCTTTTTGTCTTATTAAATTTGATATACCAGCTGACTTCAAAAATCACAATGCAGTTAACAACCATAGTTGGAATGGGGCATTTCTGGTTAACTTTGCATATTTTCCTACATTTTCCAGTATGGAAGCTAAACTCATCAGGAGTGGCCCCGGAGCTTAGGGGTAGGGTATAGGCAGCCTTACTGTGAGTCCGGGCTCTCTAGCTCTGCCTTAGCATCCTCCAGTAAGAGCCAGTGCTCTCCTTCCCCAGTAGTCTGGGGCTGTCCTCTGCTGTGGCTCCTCCAGCCTCACAGCGCCTGCGCAGGACTGACTCTGTTCTTTCTACCTACTCAGCCTGAGCAGAAAACTTAAAGCTAAGCTAAACAATTACCTGCAGTGTCCTGTATTCATGCTTCCAAGCAAAACTTCAAACAGCAGCGTTACAGCCAGCCTCATGCCTTTGATTTCCATTGGCTAGCACCTATTCCAGAGATCAGTGCCTTCAGAGATAGGACTCCTCAAATAACGATTTTCATTCACAAGGGACCCTGTAAACTTTGTACTTAATTTAACATAAACTAATTGTAGCTCCTTGTGTCACAGAGTTGAGGATCGTACATCTCTGTTCTTTTGCGTTCCTGTGTAAAGCAGCTTGAAAAATATTTACATTCATAACATCTCATTTACATGTTCTGAACATAGGTTTATTAAAAAGTTAAAATTGTATTATGCCCATAATAGCATGTTAGGCCCAATTTAAAGGGCACAATACTGTGTATTCTAGGCAAAATAAGGAAAATGAATATGAGATTTAAAATAAATAAATAAATGTACATATATTTACAGGTTTTTACTTCAAGATAGCAAGAGATTCTTATCTAAAATGCCAGTTTCATGTATGTTTATTTTTCTTTAAAGAAGTTATCATGTCCTACTTAATTTAATATTTTATAGCAAAGAAAAATAAAATCCAAAGTAAAATAAAATTCTGCATAATCTGACCGAACGTTTGTGAAATAAATGTGTTGAAAACTATCTTATAAAGGAATTATTCAACGTTTTAAAAGATCTTTGCCCAAAAGGATGCCAATCTACATGCTAAGAATAAAAAGGCTGTTAAAATCTAATTTATGATGGAAAGCATAGGTAAGGAAATGTGAAAGTCATATGTAACAGGCCATAATAGCCTACTGATAACATTGACAGAATTAATAGGTTAAAATTATATTTTAAAAAGTTATATAATGGTCTCCTGGATGAATGAACTTTTAAAAGCCACAAGTTTAGACATAGTGGTGGTCTGGGCGTTTAAACAGCTGAACGTAGAGGCAGGCCATTATTTTAAAAAAACCTCCTTTTGGACGTCTTTTTTGATTATGGACATTTTCCCTGCTTCTACTTTCAACGTTTAAGGCCTTAGGCCAAAAGGGGACTTAGACGTTTTTTTTGATCATGCCCCTCCATGGATTCATCTTGTTGAATTGTTCTACCAGGGGGTGCTGAAAAGTTCTCTGCCTAACCAACAGAATGACGTGGATGTGGTTCAATCAAGGATCTGAAACAATGCAAAAAAACCCCAGAATTTCGTTTCCACAAATTGGCACTCAATGAAATAAGATAACGGTGGGAAAATAACGCTCATAATTTAGGAAGTTGGTTGGGTGGGCTGAGAACTTTTCAACACTCCTCGTAGTTTACCCCAGTCTGAGAAACTGCTGGTGCTGGAGACAAAAACCCTGCACAACCTCAGCTAATATAATATACCCCTAAATTCAATTTCAAATGAATGATTTCTGAATCTCCAGATTGGGATAATCTGGACATTTTCTCTGATAAATCTGACAAGTGGTAAATCCCATTACCCCCTAGAAACCTAGATTTTGAAACATGTTTATTAGATACAGCTGTCTTAGGGCTCCTTTTACTAAACTGCACTAGCGGTTTTAGTGTGAGCTTAGTGCTGAATTGCCACGCGTGCTCAACACTAATGCCACCATTGAGCTGGTGTTAGTTTTTGGCCCAAAGCGCGGGGTTAGCGCGTGGGACAATGTAGCGCACGCTAAAAACGCTAGCATACCTTAGTAAAAGGAGCCCTTAGTCTATCTATGCATGTCTTTAATCCTGACCTCCTGTCCTGAACCATGCTAAAAGTTAGTTCCCCAGTTGCATTCCGAAGGATAAATCTGTAGCAAGTCTCGAAATGCACTTACACATCCGCCACCCTATCAGGCCCGATGCTTACTGTAATTTACCGACAATAATCCTTCTAAAGCTAGAAAAGCAATTAACAAATAAAAACAAAGTTTCCCTTAAAATCACAGCCTAAGCAAGGGAGACGTTTAAACGGATTTTCTTCTCTTCATAAATTTGGATTAATGTGCCATGGGATAAGTAGAGGCTAGAATTACAAATAAGTGTTAGCTGAAGACTTTGAAAGGCAAAGATGGAGACAAATGTGTGTCACAAGGGTCTCGCAGTCTTGTGTACTGCACTAGTCAGAGCCTGACAAATTAAAAGAAAACACTGTTCAGTTTGAAATAGTGCCGACTAGGATCGATTTTTGCAGTTTTCCCAAAGCCTTGTGCAGTATTTTTCTGTTTAACACCATCTAAAGTTAGCCAGAGCATTTTGCTTTCTATTTCTTTTTAATGTCATCCAAAGAATAATTAGCTTTTCCTTTTTATTAGTTGAAGGATGCAGAAATACGAGGGGCCGCTGAAAAGTTCTCAGCCCAACCAAGAACAGAATGTGGGGGCCGTGAAACTTACAAGTTATTCCACACTTTTCTCGGGAACATGGTAAAACTAGGATTTTCAGCCCAGGCCCCTTTTCTCGACACTGAAAAGTGTGGAATAGCTTGTGAGTTTCATGGCTCCACATCATTCTCGGTTGGGCTGAGAACTTTTCAGCGGCCCCTAGAAGTGAAATAAAATTCAATGTTGTTTTTGCACTGCTCAGATGCACTCCTTCTCCCGCGAATTTTAGTCATGCGTATATTTACCATGTATTTTCTTGAAGGTTGTTCCCTGGAATTTATGGAAAAATACCCACCTGTTACTCAAATCGCATTAGTCCAGTGGTCTCAAACTCGCAGCCCGCCAGGTATTAGTTTGAGGCCCTTGGTATGTTTATCATAATCACAAAAGTAAAATAAAAGAGTTTCATGATCATATGTCTCTTTAACTATAAATGACAATATTATAATTAAGACTTAGCCAAAAGGAAAGATTTATAAACTATAAAGAAGGGTTGGGATAGGGGAGGGGATAAGAATTTATGAAATGTGTCAATGATTGTTTGTAAGTGATATATTTATTGTTTATGTGAATGAATATATTTTAACACTTAATATAATCTTGAAAATGAATAAAGAATATATATATATAAAAAAAAGAGTTTTACCTCATGCAAACTTGTCATTTTTTTAATAAGACAGTAACAATTTTTTTTCTGAGGCCGTCCAAGTACCTACAAATCCAAAATGTGGCCCTGCAAAGGGTTGGAGTTTGAGACCAGTGCATTAGTGCATGAACAGATGTTTGCAAATAGCACCATATATTTAATTTATAGACAACTAGCCATAAACAATAGTCGAACTAAAATTTTGAAATTTAAGAGTTTAAGCGAAATATTTTGTATGATGGCCCATCAATATTTTAGGATTCCTGAATCAGTTTTTTTGTTTTGCCTCTCCTACTGCAGTCAAAAATTAATAAGACACCATGACCTCACGATTTGAAGGAAGTTAAACTAAATAATAAAACGGCACAGGTTTTAAGCGTTTAGTGGACTGTGGGTGTATTTTGATGGTTGGTTTAATCATGAAAGTCTCAACAGGGGAGGGGGGGAGGGCATCTGTCTTACTAATAAAAAGAAATCCGATGTGCTGTGCCGTGCTTTTTGAAAGGAAAAATATAGTAATAATCATGAGCAGGGACTACTAAAAACAAGAAAAGCCTGGAAAAAGCCGAGAAAGAAGACATTTAGCGCTCTGCTCCCAACCAAGTATAAATAACTGAAGCTGTCTTGTAAACAGTGCGGTCATAACCCTAAAACGTTAAACAAGTCGGTGGGATCTGGCTCAGGAGCTGAGGCTCACCCTGGCCGGGAGGGGAAGCACCGCTATCTTTCCCTGGAATGTCGTGCAGGTTGGCTCCCTTGACTCTGGTACAGAGCGGGGGATGTGTACAGGGAAAGGGAGCAAAGAATAAACACTCTGCCTGCTGTTTCAGGCTTTCACAGCTTGCAGGATCTCCCGTTATGCTCTGCCTTTGATTTGCTTTGTTATGGAGTGCTTAAAGCAGGGGAATGCGGCTGGGTAGGTTAGAAATAATGAAGGACAGCTTGTGAGAAGGACTTCCCCGCCTGCCTTCTTCTCGTTGGAGGCTTTTTTCATGCCATAAGGTGGGATTGATTGTTTCAGAAACAGCCCGGGAAAACCAGGGTCCTCGCTTTGACAGTCCTGGAATAGTATATTTTCGTGTCCGGACCTGTGCCATTTCTGAACAAATAGAAGTCATCCAGGGGTCTCAAAGTCCCTCCTCGAGGGCTGCAATCCAGTCGGGTTTTCAGGATTTCCTCAATGAATATGCATGAGATCTATGTGCATGCACTGCTTTCAATGCATATTCATTGGGGAAATCCTGAAAACCCGACTGGATTGCGGCCCTCGAGGAGTGACTTTGAGATCCGCTTCTAATCCAGGAAAGCAAGGGAGGCCAGACAGAACTGAGAATCTACCAAAGGTGTAGCTATTGATTTTGTCCCTTGAACCTCCCCGGATGGCTTAGCAGGGAGACACTAAGAAAAAAAAAAGAAAAAAAAACCACATGGTACAATACAGACAAAACCTTTGGGATAATAAGCCATCAAAAGCAAAATTGGCATTTCTTTCATTATATAAAGAACAATTTATTCACAGAAATATGAAAACCACATTTTAACAAAATATATATATATATAAAAAAATCTTTAAGACATTGTTTTATGGAGATGACTGTCAAAGCCATCTGCTTCTATGACTCTACATTTGAGAACATTTTACAAAAAAAGCACACATTAGATGGCACTCGAACCTGCAAGGCCTCCAGTCAATTGTACAGGATAATACAGTTTAAATATTTGGGCTTTGGCTTATTTCGTGTGTTCCTCTTTGGTACATTTGGGCTTTTCTTTGGAAGAATACAGAATTAATCTCGTTTTCGATAAAGAGTCTGAGGTGGGGGTTTTTTCATATAGGTTTTCCCTCTTCTTAAGACTGTCTTTCCTATATGCTCAGTGCTTTCATGTTGACTTGGGGTCAGGACGCTGTAGGGCCACACAAACGACTGCTGTTCACCACTTCTTTCAAATCGTTGTCTGGTTTTCCAGCAACCATAAAGGGCCAGGTCTGTCAGGGAATAAAAATATTAAGTCGTGTGAATAAAAAGTTAATCACCTTACCTTATAACATTTAATATATTTTGTTCCTGTGCAATCGTATAGCAGGAAAACAGAAAAGCTGTTTTTTTTTTTTCTATTAACATGGAAACAAGATGATGGTGAGGATTAAACCAACCTAAGAAGAGAAGATGCATTTGGCAGGTTTGGAAATGGCAGAGTTCAGCCACAAAAGCAGGTAGAAAAACATTACAAGCCTAATTTACCTCTCTCTAGATACCTTTAAATGAATATCCAGATATGATTAATTAACTTTGTATTTGTGCTAGACGTGTGTTTCTATAGTTGTCACTATAAATTATAGCACATAATTATACAAATATACCGTTACAGACAGATCAAACTCATATCTGTCCATTAAGCCCTTCTCTCATTTCCCTTCATTTTGGTAATAAAATGTCTCATACTTATACAATGGGGCCTTAGTTTGTAAGACTTTCCAAGTTATTTCTTAAATATTTTAATTTGATATCTCTGATTCCCTAAGACTTTTCTCTGATTATGTGGGGGGAGGAAGAAAGCTTACTTAAAGGGCTCTGAGATTTATAATTATTTTAATTCTACTTGTCTTTAGAAACCCTGAATAAATCAAATCTGAATTAACCTTACAGCCTGCATGCTTTGAATTGCAAAGTGTCAAAAGGCTAAAGGACAAATTAAAACAAACTGTCAAACCTAGATAAGGCCGCAGTTGACCCTGTGGGTCTCAGAGGTCAGTACACGAAATACGACGCAGTCTGTTGCACAGAATTAAAATATTCAGGTCGAACATTCACTGAAGATTCAAGAAGCAAATTACTTTTTATGATACTCAACCTGTGGGTTTTTTTGTTCAACACCTTTTTATTAATTTTATATATAAGCATTCACATTTCCAACAGACAGATAGTACAATATACAATGCAAACAGGTATGCCATAATAATACATTTAAATTGCAAATCAAATATTCAGAAAAGGAAATAAGCAAGATTACTGACATCAGAGAGAGAAATGGTTTTTAAAAAATATATATTATTTCTGTTTTTACAGTACCTCGAAGTCTGATCGTTCAGTAGTTATCTTCAGGACAAACACGACTTTATACAGATCCACTCCAAGAATTCACCATTACTGACCCACATTTCACGGTAGTAAATAACATTTCTGTATTATTATATTTTTTTTGGCTAATAAAACTGAGTGCATTCGGTGAGTTACAACAGAAGGAACATAATAGCACACTGTCTGTGTGAAGACTTCATTTAATGTCTCTTTTTGTGCTAGAAGTCAGGTCTCTGAAAACTGCCTCCTTCTCTATATCAACTAGAGTTTAGCTAGAAGGGAAAGAAAGAGGCAAAATCCAGTATACCGAGCTCTCTTCTGATATTTGTTAATATGAGAGGGTGCTGAAAAAAAGGCCTGAAAAAAGAGAAATGACGTAGATATGGATGAATCATATGGCAGCGCTATAAAAAAATAATTAATAATAGTAGTAGTGGTAATTAAAGATCTGAAACTATATCAAAACACAGAATTTTGTTTCTGCAAATTGGCACTTAACAAAGTAAGATAAGACTCTTTTCAGCTACAGTGGTCAAATAACGCTCAGAATTCAGGAAGTTCGTTGGTTGGGCTGTGAACTTTTCAGCAACCCCTCATAGAGGATAATTGATCTGATCTTTACAAACCTGAAGCAATAACATCAGGATATTAACTGAACAGTGTCACCCTAATCTCAGATTGCATTGGGCAATCTATGTATTTCATCCTCTTTCACCATGAATTTATGTAAAATTCCTCTTACCAGATTGACCGGATGAATGTAGCCATTTTCATATTTGTCATTGGCAAGGATTTGCCTCAGATGAGCAATGTAGCTGGATGCAAGTCTGAGAGTATCCAATTTGGAAAGTTTGGTGTCTGGGGGTACCCAGGGCAAGGTGGTCTTCAGTCTCGAAAAGGCTTTGCTGAGTACTCTCATCCTGGCTCTTTCCCTGGCGTTGGCCGCATTCCTTTGAACTTGCTTCCCTTCTTGATTCACTCCATTGAAAGGCTTCTTCTTACTGGCCGCTTTCCTTCTTTTGCCTGGGGCTCCTCTACTCTTTTTGGGAGATCCATTTTCACAGTTAGAGCTTTCCTCATTACTCTCTGACGTCCCAAACTCTTTGTTAGAATCCATTTTCATCTCCTCACATTCCAGCATTTCCAGCTCTTGCAGGTCTTCAACATCACTGAGAGAGCCAGTGGACATGGTCCCTAGAGCGCCACAAGGGTGACCTCCACTGGGTCTTTAACTAAGTGCCAGGTGGGATGGAACTGACCTGGGAGACAACTTCTCTGATGCTAGTGGTTGTGTTAGACAGAGCTCTGGAATTTGGCAAGGACACTAGTAATTTATCTGGGAGTCTTTAGAGGCGTGCTCAGGGAGGGATTGTAGAGACAGGGGAGGGACCCAGGGGAGCCTAGGGGGTGGTAGAGATCCATTCCTCCCTGGCTAGAGGCTTGTCCAGCACAGACCTGCGATTCTTTCTCACACTTGGAAACATCGCATGGGGGGTGGGGGGTGGAGGGGTGGAGGGGGCTTGAGGAGCCAGGGATACTGTCCATTTAAAACTGTAATTTAGATCACTACAACTGGAAAAAAAAACAAACTCTATTACTTCTGTCCCTTCATTGAATGGAACTCTGCTTCCCTCCTCCAAGATAAGGCTGGCATCTCCTTATCCTTTTCATTGATTAATGGCAACACAAACCAGAACTCTTGGAACACATAAAATGTAATATCCTTCTGACAGCCCTTACGAATAGCAGTGACACTGAGAATTTTATTTGCACAGAGCACTGCTAAGTATTCTGAAGATTAGAGCAGCGCACAGGGAAATCCCCTTTTAGAATGAACTGCAGCTACAACATCATTCAGTTTAATGCTGGCATTTTATTGAGCCTATTATACTGTTCTAAAAAGCTGCTAATGTATTTCCCTCATCCCCTCCCCCAAGGAAAACCCACATGTCGGAAGAGATAATGCCATTACCGTATTTCTGACTAGTGTAGCAAGTTTTCAGTTTCAGACACATAGCAAATCTAAATGATGTATGTATGTACCTAAAGTGATAACTTGGACCTTATAATAATAATGTCTGGGAATAAATTCAGATGCTACTAAGTCACAGCATGTTTCTCTTAACAGTTAGAAAACATCATGGCAAATTCTTGATCCAGAGCTATTTGAAAAATCATTAATCTGGCCCCCTTGCCTCTCTTCTTTTGCTCTTAAGTCAAAGTATATTTGATCTCCTTACACTGAAAGTTGCAAAGTAAATACATTTTGGGTTATTTTATTGGTTTTGTCCATTGATACTCGTTAATCATTCATTGCATCCCCTAAACTTCTGAATCTCTGTTTATTTGTTCAGCCATACAGAAAACAACAACATAATATTATGTAAATATTGGGAACATTCAGAAACAAACAAAAAAAACAAAAACCCCGACATGCTCTCCAATACCTTATGTCCAGCAGTAGAATAATGAATATACTCCAGATGAAAAAAAAACACATTAAAAATAACTTTGCTGTGCAGAAATAGATTGCACAGAAAAGTTATTTTTTATTCAATTAATAAGGCTTGATACCTTTTAGTCATTTGGCTGTAGCTTGTACCTTTTCCTATTGTAGCTGAAGGTAAGTTACATTTAGGGGTCCTTTTATCAAGCTGTGGTAGGGGTTTAACACACGTAATACCGCGCATTAAACTGCCTGCCGCGCTATCCGCTAACGCCTGCATTGAGCAGGTGTTCAATTTTTACCCGGCCACAGGGGTTTGCGCAAGATGAAATCTCTGACGTGCTAATCCCGCTAGCGCGGCTTGATAAAAGGACCCCTTAGTTACACTAGGAGGCCCTTCTATTAAAGAAAGGGGGTTAAGCACTGAGCCACTCGGAAACAGGCTTGTTAAACTGTACATTACTTATGTTTTTAAAATTTCTCTGTCAGAAAATGGGCATGGAAAGAGTTTATCAGTTTACGTGCTGCACATACGACAAATTAGTTAATGCGGGACCACTTACTGACTCCTAATTAGGTGGTGGTAAATATTTCCTCTTTAATTGAGAGCAGTTACTGTGCATTAGTCTGCATTACTTGCAACAAAAGATAGTAAGAATGCCCCCGTTTTATATCCAGGACACAAAAGGCAGGCAGAGCTTCTTAGAGCAACTGGTCTAGGAACCGACAAGAGGGGGAGCCATTTTAGATTTGGTCCTTAGTGGAATGCAGGATATAGTACGAGAGGTGACTGACTGGTTCCACTGGGAAACAGTGATCATAAAATGATCAAATTTGAACTGATATCTACAGTGATGTCACTAAAGAAATCTACTTTAGTGGCATTTAATTTTCGAAAGGCTGACTATGATAAAATGAGAAGAATGCTTAAAAAGAAGCTAAAAGGATTGGTAGCAAAGGTTAGGATTGTAAACCAGGCATGGACGTTATTTAAAAATCCCATCGTAGAAGCTCAGATCAGATATAGTCCACGTATTAGCAAACGTGGAAAGAAGAGAAAATGAGAATCAGCATGGTTAAAAGGTGAAGTGAAAGAGACTATCTGTTATGTTTCCATCTTCATGTGAACAGAGTACTGTTTGAGATGTAGATAATGTACCTTGTTCAGGTCTTAATGAATGTAGCCCCTGGCTCTCAGTGTGCAAAGCCACAGTGCAAAAGGCTTATCTTAGCCATGTAAACAGAGTGTGTGTAATGGACTCAAGCTCCCAAGGGGCTTTGCTGAAGCCTGTGCTATAGCCCACCTTTCTCTCTGCCTCTGCTAATGTTAGGATATTAAATCAGGCATTGACGTTATTTTAAAATACCATCATGGAAGCCCAGACCAGATGTATTCCATGTATTAACAAAGGTGGAAAGAAGAGCAAACGAGATCCAGCATGGTTAAAAGGTGGTGTGAAAGAGGCTATTTGAGCCAAAAGAACATCCTTTAAGGAATAGAAAAAGGATCAAAATGAAGAAAAAAAAGAAGCAACATATGAGTAAGAACTGGCAAGTTAGATGCAAAGCATTGATAAAGCAAGCTAAAACAGACTATGAAGATAAACTTGCCAAAGAGGCAAAAACTCATAGTAACAACTATCTTAGATACATCAGAAACACAAAACCTGTGAGAGAATCCTTGGGACCATTGTATCATGAAGAAACAAAAGGGGCAGTCAGGGAGGATAAGGCCATAGCTGAGAGACTGAATGAATTCTTTACTTTGGTCTTTATGAAAAACCAAGACGAAAATGTTATAATGCCCTGATAATTCCTAACATTCTATTTGCTTTCTTAACCACCACTCTACATTGAGCTGAGGGTTTCAACGTATCCTCAATAATGGCACCTAGATCCTTTTCCTGGGCAGTGATACCTAACATAGAACCCAGCATCAAGTTGCTATAGTTTGGGTTCTTCATTCTCACATGTATCACTTTGTACTTGCTCACATTAAACGTCATCTGCTATTTTAATGCCCAGTCTCCCAGTCTCACAAGGTCCTCTTGCAAATTTTCACAATCCTCTTGTGATTTAACAACTGTGAACAACTTTTTGTTATCAGCAAATTTAATTATCTCACTAATTATTCTCTAGATGATTGATAAATATGTCAAAAAGTAGTGGTCCCAATACAGACCCCTAGGGAACCCCATTATTTACCCTTCTCCATTGAGAATACTGACATTCAAACCTACTCTGTTTTCTATCTTTCAAGCAGGTTTTAATCCATAGTAGGACATTTCCCCCTATCCCATGACTTTCTAATTTCCTCAGAAGTCTTTCATGAGGTACTTTGTCAAATGCCTTTTGGAAACCCAAATACACAATATCAACTGGCTTAACTTTACCCACATTTTCATTCATCCCTTCAAAGAAATGCAGTAGATTGGTAAGGCAAGATTTCCCTTGTCTAAATCCATGTTGGCTTTCTCTCATTAATTCATGGATATGTACTGTATATGTCATTTTGTTCTTTATAACGGTCTCTACCATTTTGACTGACTCCAACATCAGACTCACCAGTAAAGGAATGGAAAACCAAGATGAAAATGTTATAATACCCCTGTTACTTCATTGAGTGTCTCCTATTTATTTATTCACTTTTCTATAATAGTTTACATGAATTTATTCAGGTACTTGAGCATTTTTCCCTGTCTGTCCCAGCATTCTCACAATCTATCTAATGTTCCTGGGGCAATGGGGGGGATTAAGTGACTTGCTCAAGGTCACAAAGAGCAGTGTGAATTTGAACCCACAACCTCAGGGAGCTGAGGTTGACCACTTTGACCACTGTGCTACACTCTTCCCCTAGTCTTTGTAATTTTTTGATGGAGGTAGGGGTTAAATGGCTATTTTTCTTAATAGAGGAGGGTAAATAGTGGTGTGCCACAGAGATCTATAATGAGTCTGGTGTTTAAAAATGATCTGGAAAGTAGAACAAGTGTGGTTATTAATTTTGCAGAAGACACAAAACTATTCAAAAGTTTTCAAAACATATGAGGACTGAAAAACTGCAGGAAGATCTTTGGAAAATAGAAGATTTGGTAACCAAAAGGCAGATGAAATTTAATGTGGACAAATGAAAAGTGGTGCACAGAAGAATAACCCAAATCATAGTTACCTTATGCTAGGAGTCAGCACCCAAGAAAAAGATCTGGTTGTCATTGTAGACACTATATTGAAATCTGGAGTCAGCACCCAAGAAAAAGATCTGGTTGTCATTGTAGACACTATATTGAAATCTTCTGTCCAGTGTGCGGCTACAACAAAAAAAGCGAACAGGAATTGTTAGGAAAGTGATGGCAAATAAGACAGAATATTACAAAGGACTGCTGAAAAGTTCTCAGCCCAACCAAGAAGAGAATGTTGTGGATTGCACATTATTCAGAATGCAGCTATTAGACTGATTTTCAAGTCCGATCATATCACCTCTTTTCTTCGCGAACTGCTCTGGTTGTCGGTTGAGGCCAGTGTGAAGTTTAAGTTTGGTTGTATTTATTTCAAGGTTTCATCTGGTCTCATACCCAATTATCTTGTTGATACATTTATATTTTCTAATTCAAAATGTTCTATACGCTCAAATGTTCTATTCACTTTTCCATCTGTTAAAGGGTGCAAATTTAAACAAATACCATCAATATCTTTTGTCTTATCAATCTACATCTTGGGATGAGGACCTGAATTCCTTAATTGCGACCTCCAGTACTTATCAACAATTTAGGAAACATCTAAAAACATTTGTTTACTAGATTTTTAGGCAACGGAAGTATTTAATTCAATTGTAATTCATTTTACTTTTGTAAAACTCATAGAAGACGGTATTGCGGTATAGAAGTAAGTTTTTATGTTATGTTAATGATATGGTTCAATCAATGATCTGAAACAATGTCAAAACATAGAATTTTGTGTCTGCAAATTGGCACTTAAAGAAATAAGATAACACTTTACAGCACAGTGGCAAAATAATGCTCAGAAGTTGGTTGGCAGGGCTGAGAATTTTTCAGCACCCCCTTATATAATGCCTCTGTATTGCTCCATGGTGCGTCCTCACCTTGAGTATTGTACACATTTCTGGTTGCTGTATCTCAAAATAAGATATAGTGGAATTAGAAAAGGTTCACAGAAGAATGATCAAAATGATAATACTCCCCTCGAATGAGGAAAGACTAAAGAGGTTGGGGCTTTTCAGCTTGGAAAAGAGATGGTTGAGGGGGGATATGGTTGAAGTCTACAAAATCCCGAGTGGTGTAGAATGGCTAAAAGTGAATCAATTTTTCACCTTTTCAAAAAGTACAAAAACCAGGGGGACACTCAATGAAATTATATGGGAATACTTTTAAAGCACTAGGAGGAAATCTTTTTTACTCAAAGAATAGTTAAGCTCTGGAACTCGTTGCCAGAGGATGTGGTTACAGCAGTTAGTGTAGCTGGGTTTAAGAAAGATTTAGACAAATTCCTGGAAGTAAAGTCCATAGTCTGCTATTGCGACAGACATGGGGGTATCTACTGCTATGATAGCTTTTCTGCACTCGACTCTTTTTGCATTTGATTGACCCAGTGACGCCTGAGGCAGGTGTTTTGATTCGCCGAAACACTGTACTGTGTCGGGTCCACAGTTGATGTTTGTCCCTTTTTTGGGTATAAACAAGACCTTTTTTACATTCTTTATCTTTTGTGAAGTATTCATTGTCCTTTCCCACTTTTTTGTGTGTGTTTTTGAACCAGTGGGTTTTTGTCCTGTTGGACTTTTGTTGTTTCTTAGTATCTACTGCTTGCCATAGGGACCACTGGATGAATGAATCCCACACTGAACAAATATCCTTTTTTCCAGCTGAGTCCCTCCTCTCTGCTTCAGCTGGGCTGTATCATTATCCCAATGTGCTTCAGCACTAAGCTGCAAAGGCTTAATGCCTTCTGGGACCTGGTGTCCAATTGCTCATGGGCTAGCTCCCTCTGCTGTCCAAAGGTATAACAGTATCATTCATGAAGGAGAATTAGAGAATGACACAGTGACTAGCTGTGGGTAGCTGTGGATAACCCACAGAAACAGGAAAAAAAGTCTGGTTGCTGCGGGTACGGGGACAAGGACATTCACCATGAGTTGCCTCCCTTTCCACCCCTCCCAGTCAGCAGCCCTTCTCCTGATCGCGCAGTCCAGCAGCCAATCCCCTCCCTCCTGATCACCAGTGGCAAGATAAACCCAACAAACCTGTAACTTCTTGGGCTATGTCAACTTCTTCGCACCTCCTGTGACAGACCTACAAGACTCTTTGCAACTTCCTGCAGGCAGGGCTGCTCCAACCAGAACCTTCTTGCCACCCAGGTGGAAACAGGAAGTTGCATCAGAGGAGAAGTTGTAGGGCAGTCACAAGCGACTTCTAAGAAGGCTGAGGCATCCGGGCTGCTCATAGAGAGAAAACTTTGATTCTGAAAAGCGCAGCGAAGGTAATGGGAAGGGAGGGAGATGGCCCGATGAGGAGAAGAGATTGAGTGACGCTGGAGGGAAGAGGAGAGAGAGGGGGAGGGGAACAGATGCTAAAGAGGAGAGAGAGGGGAAGGGGAGAGTAGAGAGGAACAGACATTGCATGGAAGTGGAGAGGAGAGAGAGCGGAGGAGTCACTGGATGGACGTGGGGAGGTGAGAGAGGGAAGCAGACGCTGAAGGGAAGTGGAGAGGAAGGGGAGCAGTCACTGGATGGAAGTAGAGAGAGAGGGCAACAGATGCTGGAAGGAAGTGGGGGTGAGAGAGACGCTGAAGGGAGGTGGAGAGGAGAGAGGGGAAGCAGTCACTGGAAGGAAATGGGGAGGTGAGAGAGGGGAGCAGTCGCAGAAGGGAAACGGAGAAGAGGGAGAAGCAGTCACTGGATGGAAGTAGAGAGAGAGGGCAACAGACGCTGGAAGGAAGTGGGGAGGAGAGAGGGAGGGAAGCACATACTGGATGGAGGGGATAAAGAAAAAAGGGCACATGCTGGACAAGAGGTAGAAAACAAATTGAGAAGGAAGAGCAGAAAAGAAAAGGAAGGGAAAGGGAGAGGAGAGAGATACCAGAGCATTGGGGGAGGGGGGGAGGCAGATACCAGATCTGAAGGGAAGAAAGGAGGAGAGAGATGCTAAAAACCATTTTGGGGAGGGAGTGGGAAGGGAAGATGCCAGACCATGGGGTAGCAGAGGGAGGAAGATGGGTGCCAGACCAACAAGGGGGGAGGTGGGGAAGAGATGGAAGGGAGAAGTAGATAGTTTCTGGTAGAAGTGTAGAAATACAGGAGATGCCATATGGAAGAAGCAGAGAAAAATCAGACAGTGGATGGAAGGAAGAGAATGATGAGAAGATGAAGAAAGCAGAAACCAGACAACAAAGGTAGGAACATTTTTCTTTTCGCTTTAGGATAAAGTAGCATTGTAGCTGTGTTGATAAACGTTTATAAACAAAGCCGTGCCAGCTGAAGATCGCTTCCTCTAGTTCGGCAATCAGAACTCTGATTTATAAAATGACAATTGTACAGAATATTGTTTCTTTTTTTACTTTAACAAAACAAGTTCAGTATAAAACTTGTGCGGATGAAATCACATGGTTTGCGGAGACGGGGACCAAGCATGTGGGGATGGGGCCCAAGCTTACGGGAACGGGGCCCAAGCTCACGGGGACAAGACGGGCATGGGAACCGAGTTCATGGGGATGGAGCAGAGACGGGGACAAATTTTTTCCCCATGTCATTCTCTAGGGAGAATCTCCGATGCCCTCACAGCCAGAAAATCTGCATCCTAGGACAATGATGGCATGGAATCAAACTCTCCATCCTCCCAGCCTATTGTAACCAGTGGTTACAAATAAATATATATTTTATAGATGGCCCAGGGCAGGAGCGACCTGACAGAGGCCAGGTTTCTCCAAAAAATGCATTAAAAAGTGACAGTCTGCTAATGCAGCTGTTTTGATAGCGAATTGAAAAAAGTGAGACATTCTCGAAAATCATGCATGCAAGTGAGGTTGGCAGACAGCAGCGAAGATTCACTAAATTTCCATGTACCCATCGCTGGTGATAGTGATGGGCACATGCGAAGAAAAAACACATTAACCCCCCCCCCCAAATAAACACAACAGCGGGAGAGATGTTCAGTCTCTTCCACTGCCAACAAACAACCTCCCCCACAGCAGCAGGAGAGATGTCCACTCTCTCCTGCTGCCAAGAAGTGCCTGCCGCCGCCTGGCTGTGAGTATCTCCTGCAGCAGGAGAGATGCCTACTCTCTTCCACTGCCAAGTGACCCCCCACCATACAACACCTCCCACCCACCTCCGATGCCCCCTCCCCCTTACCTCTAAGTAGATGATCTGAGGGATGCAGATTCCTTCCTCCCAGCTGGCCTGTGTAATCGAAAATGGGCCTTCCCTTCCCCAGTGCATCTTGTGATGCACCAGGGAGGGGCCTGAGGCTCTGATTGGCCCAAGTTGTTTAAGGCCCCTCCCATGGGAGGGGCCTTATACAACCTGGGCTAATCAGAGCCACAGGGCCCTCCCCGGATGCACCGGGAAGGGACATAAGGCTATGATTAGCCTGGAATACCCATAGAAGGGGCCTTAAGCGTCCAGGCCAATCAGAGCTAGGCCTCTTCCTAGTGCATCCCAAGATACACCGGGGAGGGAAAGGCCTATTTTGGATGATGCAGGCCAGATGGGAGGAGGGAGTCCACATCCCTCAGGTCATCTACTTAGAGGTAAAGGGGAGGAGGCGTCAAAGGCAGGGTGTTGAGGTGTTGCATGGCAGGGAGGTCACTTGGCAGTGGGAGAGAGTGTTTAGATATTGTAACCAAAGAACAAAGAAGAAACTGCAGAAACAATGTCCGTGATGCAGGATTTTATTCAGTCAATCAAAGTGTGTCACAATCAGAGAATCCACATTTGTGTTAAAAGTTGCAGACCCAATATGGTCCGTGTTTCGACAAACCATCTTCATAAGGGGTCCTAAATAAAATTGTGAGAAGTATCTAGTGTAAGTAAGAGTTATTCAATGTGACAAAAATGACAGAAGTGAAAAGGTGAGCAGTGTTGCTTGTGTGAATAAGGATTTAGTGCAGCTGTATATGGGAACTATTATGGTCTAATCGCAACTCTAAAAGGAGAGGACTTGCAAAACCTTGTGAGGACTTGCAAATCCTGATATGAAATAACATATAGTGAATCAAAGTGGTGTTTGTGCACCGGTAACATTTATTCCATTCTGCCGACTATAAAAATTTTGGGAGTCTACCTTGATCGCAAATTATCCTTTCATTTTCATATTACTTCTCTTGTTAAAAAATCTTACTTCCTTTTATGGAAACTAAGAATGATAAAGCCATATTTTGACTTCTTTTCATTTAGATTGTTAATACAGTCTCTTAATTTGAGTTCATTGGATTATTGTAATTTTCTTTATCTTTCAATTTCAAAGCAAAACATAAAAAGGTTGCAGATCATTCAAACTATTGAGGTACGATTGATTTTTAGATTGAAACGAACTGATCACATATCGCAGTATTACCACAGATTACACTGGCTGACAATGAAAGCTAGAGTAATTTTCAAGTTCGGTTGTATATGTTTTAAAGCTTTGAATGGACTTTTGCCCAGTTATTTTTTTGACCAAATAAATTCGTAAACAGAAAACATTTACTCAAAGTACGATTCTTTGACGTTCCATCAGTAATTTTTGATTTGTGAACCGCACAGAACCGTGAGGTAGTTGCAGTATATAAGAATCTATGATATGCTATGTTTTGCTATATTAAGATGTGCACAGAATGGGAAAGTGGATTGGAAAAATACATACCTAAAGATAAGGAATCAAATGGAAAGATTGTGGACATAAAACAAGAATGTAGATAAATCCTTGAAAAATAAGATTAAATAAATATCAATATCCGAGAGAAAAATATATTTTCAAAAACTTTTCAATAATAAACTTTTTAAAATGAATAAAACCAAAACAAAAAATATTGATGAAATCAATGGGTTAAAAGTGGCGGAGACTCAGCGGGCCCTAAAAACAAATGCGAAGACACTAAAAAAATCCCATATGGACATACCTGGCAATATATTGATAAAGATCTATTGAATGCAGACAGAGTTGTATGTTTAAAAAAAAGCAAGAGAAATTGTACTTTCCCATGATGAATTTGTGTGTTTTAATGCTGCTTTGTACGGAAAGCCAAGCCGATTTTAAAACATTAAAACCTTTATGGAGTATATGATTGCATCGCTGGCTATGTGATCATGGTGTCATGAAGAACTAATTAAGACACTAAAATGTATATGGCTGGGTCTCACCTGTTCATTTGATTTCAAACTTCTTAAAACCGCCATGTAAGAAGGGTAGGTAGTCTCTAGCCAAGCTATAGACATAGTGAAAAGATATCGCGGGAAAGCTGATAAAGTAGGTGCCAGAAAATGACATCATCAGGCGCCAAGATGTGATGAATGGAGCAAAAAATGAACACAAAGAATGGGGCATATTGATTCTTTGACATCTTCCGTTACATCTAACTATTTCTCCTGTTTTTGGCATTACCTATGTGGGAGAAAGTTTTATTTTCTATATCCTGCTCTACTGAGTGAAAGCTCTGACTCAGACCTCGGTAATCACAATTACATAGATTTAGAGGTCAGGGTCTCTCTCTCAGGAGGGTGGGTTACACTATGTCAGACTGAACCTCCTAAACCAGCTCTACGTCCTCGTCTGGTCGGGGTGCATGCTGAGGGGAGGTTTCTCTGTACTCCCACCTCCATCACACTAATATACAACCAATTATCGGACTTTGTAGAAAGAAACTAATGTGTTGTACCCCAACCAACAGGTTTCAGGACAACTCACTCCACAGAACACTCTTTGATCGGGTTAACTACAATTCTGTATCACCTTGACCATCGAAAGTCCGCTTTATTAATCTCTCTCGAGCTCTCCGCTGCATTCGACACCATTGATCATTCACTTTTACTTCAAAGACAAATCTATAGGAGTAAAAGATCTAGCTCTAGGCTGGTTCGCCTCATATTTCTCAGATGGAGGCTTTAGAAAAAAAGATAATTTAAAATCCAAGATGGCCGCCGCCAGCAAAATCACACCAAAAACAGCCCATGGGGACTCCCCTGAAGTACATAAAATACAGGGAAAGGGGTTTTAGAGGTGGAAGACCTTGGCTATGGCTGTAGAAATCTTCAATTTTCACTTTTGCAGACACCCCCCCCTCAATTTTCCCCATAGGCTTCAGCTTAGGAGTACAGCTTGGACAAACGGAGAAGAACTCTGCCTTACAGATTCACAGTACAAACTTGGTCTACGAGCTGCCAGTCAGACTGATGTCAGACTGAACCTCAACCCCTGGAAAATCTCACACCAGAAAGGGGGAGAGGACCACACACCTGGCCTACTGTTAAGCCCGGCCAAGCTGGGATGGAGCCAAACAGTCTGCGCTCAAGCTCTTGATAAATCAGAGGTGCAAGCAGCTATGCAGGGGACAACCCCTGAGCTCCAAAAAATACAAAAACAGACTGGCTAATTAGGTGTCCCCGAGGGCTGATCCTGCTAGCAGCAGACTTGCGCAGCTTGAATCTGCATCTTCTCCTAGGCAGAGGTCCCAACAAGTGGAACAGTCTGAGCATCGAGCCTCCAACCAAACACTAAGAAAAAATACTTGTACCCCAAAATAATACAAATCTACAGCAGAGCAGAAACACTTCTGAGCAACTTGCCTGCAGAAAAATACCTCAGGGGGCAGGAGGCAGAGTTCAAAGATGATTGACAACATTCTGCAAGCAACTTGTAGGTTCAGACGCATTACCCTAGAATTCAGGACTACTAGACACATTGCACTAGAACAGTGGTTATCATCCTGATACTCTTAACTACTGGGCTATTCCTGCACATCAAAATGGTTTTGTTTTAGCAAGAATAAAATGTCACATTTTGTGATTGTAAACTTGAGCAATCCTGTCTAGCCTGGAATAAAATCAATCTCAAGTAAAACAAAACAATAAAAAGCAAAGAAACACATATCTACAAGTATTAACACAGGATTTTCTTTTTTTAAGGAGAAAACACAAAGGCTAACAATTATAAAAACAATATCTTACTGGTCATATTAAGAGAGGCTGAACAGTTTATAGCTCCCCACGGAGTCTGCTGAGGAGGTAGCACTCAGTTCCCAATGGCAGATGTACATTTAGAAGCTCTGTTATTATAAAGTACCCCTGCTTGCCTTTCTCCCTCCACTGCAACTAAACAAATTGTCAGCATAACAATAGTTTTATTTATGAATTACTAGTAGCTTTACCTCACAGCTCTGGCTATTGACCAATTGCTAATCATTTAAGCTGCTATTTATAGAATCTCAGATTCTTTTTTTTGTGCCAAAAGTTGTTTGTACAGGTGACTGGTACTTACTGCAAAGACATATAATGCAAAATGATTGATGTTATAAACCAGGAAGGAGCACTTCCAAACCCAGCAAGAACAAATGCATCAAGCTGAAGTTACATCCCACCTTCTGTTAAATGACAGCTTACCAAAGGAAAACTGAGCAAGAATTCTTCTGGACTCACAGTTAACATTCTTACCTCAGATTTCTATGTTATGTAAAACAAGCTTTATATTTAGGCAACTGTGCACTGTATGACAACATTTTGATCACAATGTGATACATACTCTGATACTCTCATTGTTCAGTTCTAGACTAGTTATTGCAGTATCATCTATGCTGGTCTTCAATTAGTTTAGCAGGGTTTAAAAAAGGTTTGGATAATTTTCTAAAAGAGAAGTCCATAGGCCATTATTGAGATGGCATGGGGCAATCCACTTCTTATTCCTAGGATAAGCAGCATAGAATCTGTTTTGCTACTTGGGATCTAGCTAGGTGCTTGAGACCTGGGTTGGCCACTGTTGGAAACAGGATACTAAGCTTTATGGACCTTCACTCTGTCCCAATATGGCAATTCTTATGTTCTTATATGTCATTCTCTTCCTTGAAAAAGCTGCAAACACAACAAAACAGTGCCATTAGGCTTCTTTCCAAGGGTGGCCACTACGATCAAATGACTACCCTACTGAATCACATCACTGGTTACCCATGAAACAATAAATTACCTATAAAATCCTAATGTTAACCTTTAAGGCTTTCTGCTTGGGTGTTCCTTAGATCCCGTAGGAACAGGGACAAATTTGTCCCCATGTCATTCTCTAACTCCATCCCTGTCCCATCCCCAAAAGTTCTGTTCCTGTCCCTGCCCCGTCCCTGCCAGCTCGGTCCTCATCTGCACTGTAAGTGTTTGAGGCTTGTGCAGAAGAGGACAGAGCTGGCAGGGATGGGGGAAGGGACGGGGATCGAACTCTTGGGGACAGGACGGGGATCCTCTGCTATTACTATCCCATTAATGTCCTGCTCATGTTCTGAGTTCATTGAGCAACCATTGTCTTGTTCTACTGGGACCCTAACATTTTATTTCATTATCTCATCCACTTGGAATATTTTGCCCCTTCCCATATGCAGTGTCTGTTCTTTCAAAGATTTTAAGTCTGTAGTGAAAGCTTGGCTTTTCTTGCAGGCGATTACTGCATGACCTGACACAAGGTCATTGCTGGTGGCAGTTGGATTCACTCCTGTAATAAAATCCTTTTGTCTATATTCCTCCCAACCCAACTCTTTGCTACTTTTGTTGAAAGTCTGCATTTATACTTTATCTTTCCTATCAAATGATTTGGAGTTATTTTCTGTCCTTAGTTTAGTCTGTAAACCACTTAGGGGCCCTTTTATCAAGGCACGCTAACTGAATTAGTGTGTGCCAAATGCTAAGACGCCCATAGAATATAATAGATGCCTTAGCATTTAGCGCACACTAAATCGTTTAGCGTGCCTTAATAAAAAGACCCCTTAGTTCTGCTCTGTCAGTGTAGCGGTATAGCAAATCCAAAATAAATTTTTAAAAAGATGCACAAGAATCCTCCAGCGTCTTTCAGCATCACTATACGAGTCATTCAGAGACGACGATCTGATATTTCTGTTAATGTTACTTTGGAAATGAAGATGAAAAAAGATGCCTGCAGGCAGGCAGGAGAGGCAGCTGAACCAGGCAGGAGGTGAAGAGGAGCAGTGGGGAGACAGAGAAGGCGCTGAGAAGTGCAGGACGGGTGGCTGAGGAGAGCAGGAGAGCTTCGGGGTAGCGGCGAGAGAAAAGCTCCGCCCCCCCAACGCGTCAGCGACTCGCGATCGGGCTCCTCCATTAAAGGAGGCAAGCCAACGGGCGCAGCGCTGAATCGGCTGCAGGCAGGCAGGAGAGGCAGCTGAACCAGGCAGGAGGTGAAGAGGAGCAGTGGGGAGACAGAGAAGGCGCTGAGAAGCGCAGGATGGGTGGCTGAGGAGAGCAGGAGAGCTTCGGGGTAGCGGCGAGAGAGAAGCTCCGCCCCCCCAACGCGTCAGCGACTCACGACCGGGCTCCTCCATTAAAGGAGGCAAGCCAATGGCGCGCAGCCGTTCGGCGCGCGGCGAAGGCAAGCGGCAAAGGCACTCGCCTTAGTGAGAGCGCCTTTGCGAAGAGCCTTGAGAAGGGCCTTGTACAAGGCCTAATCTAAACTTTTCATTCTCATATACAACCAAACTCTTCATTCTCATTCCCAAACTCTCTAGTATCTCTATCTTCCTCTTTCTCCTTGCATACTCTCTGACATCTAAACCTTTCTCTTTACAGAAATAAATCCCTCTAACTTGGAAATGGCAGGGAGGACACGGAGTACCAAGGCTACTATCAGGATCGACACTCCAGCATCCGGAGGGACCCAGGGGATGGTCAAGGTCTGTACACAAAAGGCAGAGGGTGACATGGATCAGAGGGCAGAGGTCTCAGTGCAGACCGAGACCTTCCCCCCCCTCCCAAAGTGCACTACAGTTTCTACGCAGACAGAGGAGCTAGGAAACTTAGACGAGGATATCTTGCAGGAACTACAGAGCCTCAGGGAGGAGCCTGAGGAGCATCAGGGTTGACGAGGCCTTCACCGACGACGCCATCCTGGAACTGTCATACATCACACACACAGAGAGAACCCACGACAGGTCCACCCTCGACACGCCCAAACCTACAGCACTAAACACAACGATTGGAGTACAGGAGATGATTGGTGATGCTGGCCCCTGGCAACTAGTAACATCCTCTACGGGCAAGCGAAGTAAACCCACCTCATTCTCACTCTCTTCTTCTTCTTTTTCTTTCTCTCTTCAACAGGATAGCCGTTCATCTATACCACAGCTAACTCTCAGAAATAGATTTCAGATCTTACAGGATGGAACCACCGAGGAAATAGCAGAAGGGACTCATGAGGATACCCAACCCACAACGTCAAATCCAGAGCACGCAGACCGGCCTCCTCGGAAGGAACGGAGAGTGGTAGTCATTGGTGACTCCATGCTAAGGGGCACCGAGGGACCAATTTGCAGGCCTAATTTGCAGTCAAGAGAGGTCTGCTGTCTCCCTGGAACCAGGATCCAGGATATTACCACTAGCCTAGACAAAATTCTAAAACCTAATGATCATTTTCCCATGTTTCTCATCCATGTAGGCACAAACGACACTGCTAGGAATGCCACAGAGAACATCCCCAGAGATTTTGGAGCGCTGGGAAAGAAGTTGAAGCAGATAGGAGCACAGGTGGTCTTTTCATCAATTCTTCCAGTAAGAAACAAAGGCAGAGCTAGAGAAGAGCGTATTCAACGGACTAACGAATGGCTCCGAGAATGGTGCATAGAAATGAACTTTGGATTCCTAAACCACGGCAAGACGCTCCAGGGACTACAAGGACCAGACGGACTCCACCTAACCAGAAGAGGTAGAAACGTATTTGGACATCGATTGGCCCGCCTACTCCATAGGGCTTTAAACTAGGTAAGTTGGGGGAGGGTACATACTTTTATCCTAGAGCAGTAAGAAACCACCCTGAGGAGGCAAGTCGCACTCACACTACCAAGTCTAAGGTAAGTACCAATGATATCCACAATAATTCAGGGAGAAATATCACTAGTAATTTAGGAGCCACACTAGCTCGTAAAGGAATCTCTTCACAGATATGGAGGGCTATGTATGTTAATGCACACAGCTTGGGCAATAAAATTCTAGCATTAGAGACTGAGATAACAAACGCCGATCTTGACGTGATAGCGATATCCGAAACCTGGTTCACGGAATCGCATGGGTGGGATATGGTTATACCAGGGTACAACCTACTTCGTTGCGACCGAGAGGATAAATTGGGAGGAGGAGTAGCACTATACACTAAGGAATGCATCAAAACCACCAGAATCACAGATATTAGATACACCGGGGAATCCCTCTGGGTGAACCTGGCCAGAGGGAATGAAAAATGCCTATATCTTGGAGTGATATATAGACCTCCCAGGCAACAGGAGGACAAAGACATGGAATTAATCGAGGACATAGAGAACATCACACTGCGCGGGGACACAGTAATGCTAGGAGACTTCAACATCCCAGATGCAGACTGGAACACACTCTCTGCGACTACGGGTAGCAGCAAATTAACCTCCATAAAGGGTGCACGTCTCAAGCAATTGGTATTGGAGCCCACCAGGGACCAAGCGTTACTTGACCTAGTTCTCACCAACAAAGATAACGTCACGGAAGTCTCAGTAGGAGACACACTGGCCTCCAGTGACCATAATATGGTATGGCTCAACCTCAAGAAAGGTTTCCCTAAGACAAACACAGCAACAAGGATTCTCAACTTTAGAGACACAGACTTCAACCGTATGGGAGATTTTGTCCATCAGGAGCTACATAAACAAGCAATATCTGACAATGTAGAGGATATGTGGTCGTCTCTGAAGTCCATCCTACACGAAGCAACAGACCGATACATAAAGACAGTAAGTAAACGCAGGAGAAACAAAAGACCCCAATGGTTCAGTAAAGAAATTTCAGACCTAGTTAAACAGAAAAAAGACATTTATCGCCTACAAACATTTAGGCAGAGAGGGGGCGAAAGAGGACTATCTAGACAGATCTAAAGCTGTCCAAACAGCAGTCAGAGAAGCCAAACTCCGAATGGAGGAAGAGCTAGCACGGAAAATTAAGAAAGGGGATAAATCTTTCTTCAGCTACATTAGGGACAGGAAAAGAAACAAAGATGGGATAGTACGGCTGAAGCAATCGGACGGTAACTTTGTGGAATCAGATTCTGAAAAGGCGGAACTACTAAACAAATATTTCTGTTCAGTGTTCACCCACGAAGCACCGGGAGCTGGTCCACAACTGCAGACGGGAGATAACCAGAAAGACCCGTTTCAAGATTTCGAATTTACGCCCAGTAGCGTCTATGACAAACTATCAAGACTCAAAGTAAACAAAGCCATGGGGCCGGATAACCTACACCCCAGAATGCTCAGGGAGTTAAGGGAAGTCCTGGCAGAACCATTATCTGTTTTTTTCAATCTTTCCCTAAGCACAGGAAGGGTCCCCTTGGACTGGAAAACTGCCAACGTAATCCCACTCCACAAAAAGGGCTGTAGGACAGAGACAGCAAACTACAGACCAGTGAGTCTCACGTCTATAGTGTGTAAACTCATGGAAACACTGATCAAACAGAATCTTGACACAATCCTAGACGATAAAAAACTGCGTGATCCACACCAACACGGGTTCACCCGGGGTAGATCCTGCCAATCTAATCTGATTAGCTTTTTTGATTGGGTTACTAGACAACTGGACGCCGGAGAGTCACTGGACGTGGTATATTTGGACTTCAGTAAAGCATTTGATAGCATCCCTCATCGAAGATTACTGAACAAGCTGAAATCGATAGGATTAGGAGACACTCTAACTACATGGGTTGGGGATTGGCTGAGCGGTAGAATTCAGAAGGTGGTGGTGAACGGTACCCCATCCGAAGCATCGGACGTGATCAGTGGAGTACCGCAGGGCTCGGTCCTGGGCCCGATTCTATTTAACTTATTCATAAGAGATATGACGCAAGGACTTAGAGGAAGGGTATCACTGTTCGCCGACGATGCTAAACTTTGCAACATAGTAGGCAACAGCTTATTACCTGATAATATGGCACACGACCTACTACTGCTGGAACAATGGTCAACTACTTGGCAGCTAGGCTTCAATGCTAAAAAATGCAAGATAATGCACTTGGGTAAGAGAAACCCACGTAGAACTTATGTACTAAATGGTGAGACCTTGGTTAGGACCACGGCGGAACGTGACCTAGGGGTGATCATTAGTGAGGACATGAAGGTTGCCAATCAAGTGGAGAAGGCTTCCTCCAGGGCAAGACAAATGATGGGGTGTATCCGCAGAGGTTTCGTCAGCAGGAGACCTGAGGTTATGATGCCGTTGTACAGAGCCATGGTGAGACATCACTTGGAGTACTGTGTTCAGTTTTGGAGACCACACTACCGAAAGGACATGCTGAGGATCGAGTCGGTTCAGCGAACGGCCACCAGGATGGTCTCGGGGCTCAAGGATCTCACATATGAAGAAAGACTGAAAAAATTGCAGCTGTACTCACTTGAGGAAAGAAGAGAACGGGGAGACATGATTGAAACATATAAGTACATCACGGGACGCATTGAGTCAGAAGATGATATCTTCTGGCTCATGGGACCCTCGACCACCAGAGGGCATCCGCTGAAAATCAGGGGAGGGAAGTTTCATGGCGACTCCAGGAAGTACTTCTTCACCGAAAGAGTGGTGGATCATTGGAACAGACTCCCATTCCAGGTGATAAAGGCCAACAGCATGACGGATTTCAAGAAGAAATGGGATACTCACGTGGGATCTTTAAGGGAGTAAATTCAGGGGAGGGGATACTTGGAATGGGCAGACTTGGTGGGCTATGGCCCTTTTCTGCCGCTTTTTTCTATGTTTCTATGTTTCTAAGAGTGCAAACTGTAAGCGTCACAGTTCTCAAATATCAGACACAGAGACAGAGATTCATTATAGCAGGATACTGTCTGTATTTTTCAAGAAATGGATTTTGGATCAGCTAAAAATCTGATACAAGGGTTATTACCCATAATATAAAGAGGATCATTTTCAAAGCATATAGACTAACAAAGTTGTGCAACTTTGTAAGTTTATATAGTATACTTTGAAAATGAGCACCTAAATAGACAGTACATTTCCCTATGTTGAAGCTCATTTGCCACTTTTTGGCCCACTCCTCCAGCGTTGTCAGATCTTTTTGGAGGTCTTCGCAGTCCTCCATGGTTTTGACCCTGCTGTATAGTTTAGTGTCGTCCGCAAATTTAATAACCTCACATTTTGTTCCCGCCTCCAGGTCGTTAATAAATATATTGAACAGGAGTGGTCCCAGCACCGACCCCTGTGGAACTCCGCTCGTGACCCATTGCCAATCTGAGTAATGGCCCTTTACTCCAACCCTCTGTTTCCTGTCCGCCAGCCACTTTTTGATCCATTGGTGGACCTCCCCTTGTTAATATTCTAGACTCTATTGATTTCACTGTTCTGAAAGGGATGAGATATAAAACGATGTTAATTTAGTGTTTTCTTATCAAGTGACAAAGATTAGAAATACTTTGCCACAAGATACGAGATTGACCACAAATTACAATCTCTTATGGAAATCTTTAAAACCCTGTATAGATGGTTGGCAGGTGGTGACTTCACAACCTGTATTTAAACATGGATGACCCGGACCAACACAGATAGACTGGATGGACAAAGAGGGTCTTTTTCCTCCATCATTTACTGTGTTTCCTGTATATCCCATGAGCAATTTTGTAAGTACCTACTTGCATGCATAAAAGACTGTTCTACATGATCAAATTACTTATAAAATTGTCCCCAATGGGAGTGGGTGAAAATCAGGAAAGGGATTTGAAAAACGGTCCAGAGTTTCAGAGGCTATGAGGAAAACCCAAATCATGCATCCAGAATTCTGAAATCTAGTAGCGGTTAATTACAATGGTTGTTATAGGAAAAAGACCCGGGAGAGATCATCTCATGAAACTGCTAGTCAATGTCATAAAGAAACCAGGAATGCTAAGTAGAAGTATCAGTAGCAGGAAGAAGGAGGTACTACAGTATTACTCTTTTATAGGTCTCTAGAGACACCCCCCTGTTTTAATACTCTGTTCACTTCTAAAATCACACCTTTTCATCAAATGTTTTGAAAATCAGGGCAAATATTTGGTTCTCTTCAGTATGTCTAATTTGCCCCTCCCCCATCTCAAGAAAGAAGAAAACTGACTGGGGAAGAGGGGTTGTATGCCAGGGTGCTGAAAAGTTTTCAGCCCAATCAACTTCCTAAATTCTGAGCCACTGTAGCTGAAGAGAGCGTTATCTTATTTTGTTAAGTGCCACTTTACAGAAACAAAATTCTAAGTTTTGTCATTGTTTCAGATCATTGATTGAACCATATCCACATCATTCTCTTCTTGGGTGGGCTGAGAACTTTTTCAGCACCCCTTCACAGTTATTAAGGTGCAATAAAATACTATTTTACTGCATTTTAGTTGCCTCCAGCAACACATGAATAATGCTGCTTACAATTAGGCTTGCAAACAGTGCCCAGGTGCATCAGGCTGCAAAAGCCATGGCCCGGCACTCCTAGATTACATCTTGATGGGGCAACTCGGTTGATATGAACTTACCCCCTCCTGATGCTCTACTTTAAACAAAACTCCTCCATGATCCTCCTTTCCCCAAAAACCTTCCTTCCTGGGCCTAGCTTGAGTAATACCCAGGATATAGTGGGGTCAGGACAGGAATGATCCCTGTTGCTCCTGTTGTCATAGCTCTTCAAGGACACAAAAAGACTTGAAGCATTTCAGAGGAAGGCGACAAAAATGGTACAGGATTTGTGCCATAAGAAGTACAAGAAGAGACTGGAGGACTTGAGCATGTATGCACTAGAGAAAGAGAGAGAGATTTGATGCGATATGGAAATTCAAGTACTGTACTTGAAAGTTATTAATACACAAACAAACCTCTTCCAGAGATGTAGGGAGGTAGAACAAGAAGACATGAATGGAGGCAGCAAAGGAAGTAGACTTACGACTAAAGTCAGGAAATACTTTTTCACAGAGAAGGTAGTGGACACCTGGAATGCCCTTCCAGAAGAGGTGGTAGAGTCAAAAATAGTGCGCAAATAAAAAAAAAATGTGTGGGATGGACTCAAGGGAGGCCTAAATAGAAAGAAGATGGAATTGCAACATAGAAACATGATGGCAGATAAAGGCCAAATGACCCATCTAGTATGTCCATCCGTAGTAACAATTATATCTTCCTCTCTCTAAGAGATCCCACATGCCTATCCCATGCCTACTTGAATTCAGACACAGTCATGGTTAAGATGTGGTGCTAGGTAAGAGTAGTGGGGACTAAGGCAAAAGGCAGGCAAACTTCTATGGCCTTTCAGAGCTATGCTGTATAAGTGATAAGTAGTAGTAGTAGTAGTATGTCCCGCAAATGGCAAAGATTGAAAGAAGATTCGCCAAACCAGTAAGGGTAGATAAAGCCAATGCCAGACAGATTTCTGTGGTCTGTGTCCCACAAATAGTAAAAGACAGGTGAAGTTCAGCAACTCCAGTGTTGTAAATTAGAGAATGACATGGTGACAAAATTCATCACCGTTCCCGTCCCCGCGGATAACTGCGGGAAACCATCTTCGTCATTCCTTAAGGAGAGAGGGAAGAATCAGAGTATAATTGAACACAACCACTGACCCTCAAGCTTTGCTTTGAAGAATGCTGGTGTAGAAGGACCGAGGTTGAAATAGACACTAGAAAATGACATGGGATTATTTCCTGCGGTTATCCGCGGGGATGGGAACGGTGATGAATTTTGTCACCGTGTCATTCTCTATTGTAAATCACTTTGTTGTGACATGTTGTATAGCTCAGGGGAGAGGAAAAGACATCTTGATTGGTAAATTGGAGTCTTGATTATAACCACATAGCATCCCCATCATATGTGACTGCCTATATGGTTGGCATCTAGGTGACTGGGCCCACGGAGATTGGCAGTAATAGCTCTGGCCACCTTGTTGGACTGTGTGGGTCTTTATATGCCATCATTTACTGTGTTTCTGTAATCTTGCTGGTGCCAGGGTTCAGTATAGCACTGGCACCCCTTAGAGAAAGTCTCATAGTACTACTACTAGTGGTCAAACAGCTGTATAAGGGCCCTTATATGACAATGTGATCCCCTTAGAGGTATTACTATGAGACTACCACTTGGGGTCACCGATGCCATATTTATCTATCACTCCATTCTTATGAAGCAAAGCTGCCGCCTCTTGCAATGTGGTTACTAGAGTATGACTCCCATTGATAGTTATAAGGAGGCCAAAAGGGAACAGCCAACGGTACCATATGTTTTTTTGTTTAAGCACAGTCAATATGGGGCGGAATACTTGTTGCCACTGTAACGTTATAGCTGACAGGTCCTGAAATATCTCTATCTTGTGGGTCTGCCTTATAATAGCCCCCAGCTCGCATGCTTTCTGCATCAGCTTGTCTTTTTCAGTAAAGTCATGCAAACAAGCTTTTATATCTCGGGGAAACTCAGACTTGCGTGGGCCTAGAACCCTATGGGCTCTATCCACTTTAAATGGGGGAGCCAAAGCTTGCTCCTGATCAGTTCCCCCAGTATCAAATAGAAGCTTGTGGATCTCACAAATCACCTGCGTGGCGTCTTTGTAATCCTCAGTATCCAGGACTCCTCGGATGTGAATATTCTGTCTTCGGGACCTGTTCTCTAACTCTTCCACTCTAGTTAAGCAGTCTCTGATGTCTTTCTGAACGCAGCCAACCACTACCATCAAATCCTGCACCACATCATCCTGCTCTCCCAGTCACCATTCCGTTTCCTTGACTCATCCCAGGAGATCTGCCAAATCTTTCTGGATACCTTTCACTGCCTTGCCTTTAATATCTGCCACCCATTGTTGCATGTCTGCTTTAGTAATGGCAGCCTCGGTGTCTACACGCCTTAGCCTCGGGGACGCTCCTCTCTCTTGTTCTTCCTCCAACACACTTTCAGCCGACTCACATACTAACAAACTGGAGGCGCTGCATATTTGGCATAGGCCACTTCTCTCCAGACCCTTCTGCTAGCACCCTTCCTCATCTTTCTTCTTCAACGGCATAATTTCACTCTATACCTCTCTGACATACTACAGAGTTACTATTAAGAGCACACAGGACCTGATCACCGATATGGAAGGAGGCAATTAGGTATCGTAGGACAGAGCTCCTACTCTAGCCCTCCATCTTAGCAGGTGATGTCACTGGAAGTCCCGTCACTGGTGCCATTTTTGATCCCAGCACCAGTAGGGGCAAGAGGGACTGGGGATTGCTTCTGCCTCAACCCCATTAAACCCCAGAGATTTTTAAAGGTAGATGTGAGGAGGGCCTATGGAAGGGTTGAGGGAACATGAGAAGTTATTTTGAAAGGGGTGCCTTCAGGAGGCAGTGCTATATATGTTGAAAAGAGGGTATCAGGAAGGGGGTATGCTGAAAGGGGAGTTAGCAGAAGGAGCATAGAAAGGGGAAGTCCTTGGGGAGGCTTTGGGAAGGAGTATATTGAAAACAGGGGCCACCAGAGCAGAGGGGTATGTGTAGAGCCAAATTAATATTATATTGGGCCCCCTACCTTCGATTTACTTCTTTTCTCACCTTCGTTCCCCCCTCCCCCCAACATTTCACTTCTCCAGAAGTAATAGGGAAAGGGTAGATCCTATCTGTGTGCATGGTAGCAGTAATACTTTGTGAATGAGTAGAAAGACCCTGAAAACACATGCCTCAAATAGAGAGGCTTAATGATTAGAGGGGGAAAGCTGCCAAGCCACCTAGGTCCAGGATGGAGATTTTGAATTCGTTCTGGATTTCTGCACCCTATCCTAGTACATTGTGGGATGCGAAGTGCTGATTTCACTTGGTAGTATCAGAGATTACAAATAGTACACTGAATTGGGATGTAAGTTCAACCAACAGATTGACCAAAGAATCTCCCTTCTGGAGCTGGCTGCTAAATTAGAGAGTGATGCGGGGGACAAAGATTAATCTTCATTCCCTCCCCAGAACTAAGGATTCCCATCCAATCCTCACAGTGAAGCACACTTTGAAACATCGTCCCCTCACCATTCCCTCAGTCTTAATTTTCTTCCTTACATTTCCCTGCTCAAAGCAGAAAGATACTTTTATGCAATTTTATGGGCCTAAAGCATTGCAAATAGACATTTTGGGTCAGAATTTTAAAAGTCGATGAAAGGCAATGGTAGCTGCCCTACTGCCGCCTAAATTAATTTAATTAGATTTAAGTGGAGTGATAAGTGGTTATGCCATTTCAACCCAATAAAACCCTCATTAAAAAAGAAATGCCACTATTGCAGTCTCCAGGACCAGCGCCTAGGTCCCTGGCAGCTAACATCTTATAGTGATGCCGAAGCCCGGAAGTAGGCATCTTTAGGGGTGGTGCTGGACTATGGTGTCATTCTACACTGCTGACCGTAATTCAAGAAGGAACCTGGGCATCAGAAATATAGGTCTGTGAAACCCTGGCCTACATTTCAAGTGCCTAGGGCCCTAGGGTCCAGTGCCTAGGGTCCTTGGGAGCCGTGATTCTGTAAGCAGTGCCTGTCAATGACTGACACAGTCACCTGCCGTGGCAAGCTCCATTTACAGAATCAGAGCCTTTAAGTTTGTGTATATATATTTTTTCTAACTTCTATTTTGATTGAAAGAACATCAATAAAAGTACAACTTATGAGGCCTGTTGGCCTGGACTGTGCATTGCACACAGAAAACCAAACATCAGGACTGAGTTGACATGAGCAGAACTTTTCTATTATCTTACTTTGTGAGCATTTCTTCAGATACATCACAGGCATGCATAATGCACACATATAAACACTTGCAGGGAAGTTGGAAAGAATTCCATGAGCCATACTCTGCATGATTTCCCTACTTATTTACCTGTAGTTTAGACATACTCTGATTAAAATTCATATACTGGATGTTTATTGCAGCTTAAATAGAACACTGCCCACTCTTAAAAAAAGGGACAGTACTTCTGTTACTGATGGTATTATGCAAACTGTATGCAATCCAGGGAATTATGTAAAAAAAAAATAAAAAAAAATCAAAATAGTGTACAGAAAAGCAACATATTGAACAGAATAATATTTGTAGTATTCTGGAAATATATGGAAATAATTAGCTTGCCGGCCCAAAATTTTCCTGTTGGCCACATAAACAGTATTCGGCAGCACTAACAAAAATCCTGAGGTAACTAGCAACCATAAATTTATCAGTATTTTTGGTAGGTTGCCAAATGGCCACCAGGCTTCAGATCTACTAGCCTTTAGTAAGGGGTTGAGTTACCAAAGATTAGGTAAAGTTAATATGGACAATATGTGATCTGTATTAGTTGTACCTAATAGAGCTGCAGGCAGAAAACCAGGGAGGTCACTGCTGCTCCTTGAAATCCTGGACAATTCATTTAACCATCCATTGAATCAGGTACAACACTTAAATTGTAAGCTCTCCAGGACAATGAAAATACCTACTGTATCTGAATGAAACTTGCCTTAAGCTGTACTTGAAATCCAAAATCCTGTGACAGGCATACTGTGAAGTAATACCGAACACTACAAATGTCACCCAGAACCTGAAGAACAATTCTACCATACCATAATAGCAGTGACTTCCATGAGTCACATAACAAGGACTCTAGACCATTACCTCACTCGAGATGCTCACACAGAGTTATTGGTTAGAAAAGGCTTCTCAACATTATGGAAACTGAGAACCATTAGAAAATACTTTGATGTAGCATCATTTCGTTTACTGGTGCAATCTTCCATTTTAAGTATACTCGACTATTGCAACATCATTTATTTGGGGTCTTTCAAGAAAACCATTCAAAGACTCCGAATCATCCAAAATTCAGCAGTTCGACTGATTTTTGGTATAAAAAAATGGGAACATATAATTCCTTATTATCAAAAACTTCATTGGCTGCCCCTGGAAGCAAGAGTTTTGTTCAAATTTGTTTGTCTTTGGTTCGGCCCCTTTGTACTTGGTTTCTCATTTTAATTTGGACTGTTCTATTAGGCCTTCACGTAGCGTAGAGTTCATATGTTTATCTATCCAACAATAAAGGCCTGCCGTTATAAAAGATACCTGGATAGAACTCTTGCTTTCCAAGCAGGTCAATTGAACGATTGGCTGGGTAACACCATTAAGCTTTCCTCATCCTATCTAAACTTTAGAAAACTAATAAAAACAAACTTGTTCAACCGATTTGTAACCTAAGCACTCTTAAAGCCCTACCACTCTTAAAGCCTTACCACTCTATTCTGCTTGCATGTACTCGACGACCTTACATTGTGACTACTCTGATTGTCCAGCTCTTCTTATTGTGAACTGCCTCAAACTACTATGGCTTTGGCGGTATATAAGAATAAAATTATTATTATTATTATTATTTCTTAGGAAAACACAGCACCAAGCACTGCAATGGATACTAGAACATAAACATAACAAAATTTTATTTGCATACCACAATACACTGTGAAGTTTGATGTGGTTAACAGGAATTAAGTAGAAGACCGTACATGAGAGGTCAGGATATAAGTACAAATAACATAGGATCGTGACAAGGTCAGAGTCAAATACAATTATGGTATAGTAATACGAGAAGAACCCAAGTAGATGAACAGCTTTTGATTACTGATACAGATAGATTTGGAGGCCCAAAAGGGAGGTTTGGGGGGTGGGAGGGCAGGTAGTAAGAGTTGAATGAGTCTATGTATAGAACTTTTTCCATTGTCTTCAGGGGTGTGTGAGACATGCAAAAAGGGCAAAGGGATTAATATTCTAACAGGAATTTGTTGAACAAGTATGTTTTCAATCCTTGCCTGAAATACAAAAGCGTGGAATAGGCTTTTAGTGCTGGTGGGCTGAATGTTCTGCGTTGTTCTGACAATCATAGGAATTCTATGACCATTGGAGCAATGCAGAGCATTCAGAATGCTAGCTTGTGCTACAAAGCAAAGGAATGGTACAGTTTAGGGGTGAAGAACTTATAGCGGGTCTTCGGTGTGATTGTATGTGATGATCTTAAGATGGCCCAACAGGTTGAAAAAGTGACGGCAAAAGCTAGAAGAATGCTAGGGTGCATAGGAAGAGGTATGGCCAGTAGGAAAAAGGAAGTATTGATACCCCTGTATAAGACTCTGGTGAGACCTGATTTAGAATACTGGGCTCCTTTTACTAAGCTGCGTTAGGGCTTTAACGCACAGAATAGCGCGCGCTACAATGCCATGCGTTGAGCTGGCGTTAGTTCTAACCGTGTAGCGCAGGGTTAGCGTGTGCTAATCTGTTGCGTGCGCTAAAAACACTAGCTTAGTAAAAGGAGCCCATTGTGTGCAATTCTGGAGACTGCACCTTAAAAAAATATGGAATCGGTCCAGAGGAAGGCTACTAAAATGGTGTGTGGTCTTCATCATAAGGCGTATGGGGACAGACTTAAAGATCTAAATATGTAGGAAGATCGGTCCTACCCCGAAAGCCTGCTAGACCATTAGGTAAGGCCGGTATGCCGGGGGGAAGGCAGGAGGGAGGCGGGGGTGGGTCAGAGCCAGACCAGAAGTTATTTGCGTTTTTTCTCCATTCGCGGTCTGGCTCTGCCCCTATCCCCCGCGAATACCGAGGAAGAAGTGTATATCATATATAAAATAAAGAAAGAAAAATAAAGTACAGTACCACATTTTCAGTCCTTTTTTTAACATGGGAATTTGATATTCAAAGTTGGATGTCTACTAACACTTTGATTTTTGCATTATCATACTTGTTTTGGGGGATTTATTTAGATTTGGTAGTGCAAGAGTCAGCTGATCCTTTCTGGAATGATTTGCAAGCCTTTGTCTCCAGGAAGGAAAATAAAATGCTCCTCCGGTTTTCCTGTAATCCTTCCTTGGTGATGACACAGGATTCCCCAAGGAACTCTAGTACGATTGTTTACATGTTTTTTTTCTGCACTTTTTTTGTATTGGCAATTACCGTTCAAGTGAAAGATTCTTCCTTTGAATAAACAAGTCAATTCATCCTGCTTGCTACAGTGGTGAACATCCTCATTAGGATGGATGTAGCATTGCAATGCAAAGTCAAGGCAGAAAGAACGATGCACTCTACAGTACATGTACATAAATGTAGATCAATACATTAAAAATATGGAGAGAATATTCCAGCATCAAAGGATTAATAGCGACTTCCTCACACCAAAGAAGAACTATGAGGGGGTGCTGAAAAGTTCTCAGCCCAGCCAACCAACTTCCTAAATTCTGAGTGTTATTTTGCAACTGTAGCTGAAAAGTATGTTCTCTTATTTCATTAAGTGCCAATTTGCAGAAATAAAATTCTATGTTTTTTGACATTGTTTCAGATCATTAAACCGTATCCACGTCATTCTCTTTTGGTTGGACTAAGAACTTTTCAGCACCCCCTCATAGATCCAAATAGATATTAGTCCAATAAAAGATACACCTGCAGCCATTTGTCAAACTTTTCTTCTAAATAATTCATTAGGAACTTCTAACTGCTGTCCAAGAATGAGGCAATATTAGAAAAAAGAAAAAGAAAAATCTAATGCAAGCTGAGTGGATACCGTAAAAAGAAATGGTTGATCGCTGGAATAGTCTTCCACTACAGGTGATTGAGGCCAGCAGCGTGCCTGATTTTAAGGCCAAATGGGATAGGCACATGGGATCTATTCACAGAGCAAAGGTAGGGGAGGGACATTAAGGTGGGCAGACTAGATGGGCCGTGGGCCCTTATCTGCCGTCTATTTCTATGTTTCTATGTTTCATTAGTTCTGAGCTGTAACCAATGCACTGTATATGGCTGAGATTCAATACAGTCAGACACCTTGACAACATTAACAAGGAAAGAAAACTTGAATCAAAGTGTAAATCAGCCATCACCTAAAAGGTGGAGTCTGCCTCCTATGCATCACTCATGCCTGGAAAACTTTGAGTAAACTGCTGCTGACACATTTGCTTGGACTGACCCTTCTCAGGGTCCACGTGCCCTCGAGACAGTCGTGCCTCAGCCAAAGCGGAGTTCTGAGGGTTTATGCCGATACTGACTTCAGTTTTCTGACAGTCCTTTCATAGTAACAATCTGAATGAGGAAGGGACCCCAGACACCTTTGCCGAACCAGGAGGAAAAAGAGTGCAGTACGAGCACATGCAATATGCAATAATGAGACGGGGACAAATTTTTCCCCCATCCGCATGGGAACTCATTTTCACATCCACAAGTTCTTTTCCTACCCCTGCCCCATTCCTGCAAGCTTCATCCTCATCTGCACAAGCCTCAAACACTTTAAAACCATGTGTTCGAGGCTTGTGCAAGTTAAGGCAGAGCTTATAGGAATGGGGTGGGGACAGGGACAAAACTCAAGGGATGGGACAGGGAAATTGAGTTCCTGTGGGGACGGGGACAGATTTGAACCCATGTCATTCTCTAATATGCAAGCCAAGGTCTTTAGCTACTTGTGTATGAATTGTCTTTTTGACTGGATAGCATTTTCTGAAAAATCATAATTTTTAGCAGGTGTCCAACAACCTGTATGACATTTTTTTGTCTTAGTATTGAGCGTTAAATGTTTTATCACTGTATTAGCTGAACCGCTAGGGGGTCCTTTTATTAAGGTGCGCTAACCAATTTAGCGCGCACTGAAGATTAGTGCACGCTAAATGCTAAGACATCCATTATATTCCTATGGGCATATTAGCATTTAGCGCACACTAAATCGGTTGAATATTGATAGCTATCACACATGATCAATCTTTTTGGTAAACATGAGGAAGAAAAAAGTAATATGTCAGAGACCTTCAGTTCTGATTGAAGCCGTGGGTACAAGAGTCTCAATGCAAACAGAAAAAGAAAAAAAAAGTGTGTGAAATAATAATAGTATAATGAAAAACTTCTAGTGACAAGTATTAAAAAAATATATCGGTAAACCTGCAGCTGAGAAAGGAGAAACAGCCGGACGAATCTTGGAAGAGTGATGTTTTTTTCAGCCTTTTCCCTGCCTTATTATCTGAAGCTTGAATTTTCATATTTCTGGTTATCTTGTCTGGCTAAAAGTCAGGGCAAGATAAAGCGTCATCTGTCCTTAATTTCTTGATAAAGCGTCATTTGTCCTTAATTTCTTGAGATAAAGCATCATCTGTCCTTAATTTCTTGATAAAGCGTCATTTGTCCTTAATTTCTTGAGATAAAGCGTCATCTGTCCTTAATTTCTTGATAAAGCATCATTTGTCCTTAATTTCTTGATAAAGCGTCATCTGTCCTTAATTTCTTGAGATAAAGTGTCATCTGTCCTTAATTTCTTGATAAAGCGTCATCTGTCCTTAATTTCTTGAGATAAAGCGTCATCTGTCCTTAATTTCTTGATAAAGCGTCATTTGTCCTTAATTTCTTGAGATAAAGTGTCATCTGTCCTTAATTTCTTGATAAAGCGTCATTTGTCCTTAATTTCTTGATAAAGCGTCATCTGTCCTTAATTTCTTGAGATAAAGCGTCATCTGTCCTTAATTTCTTGATAAAGCGTCATTTGTCCTTAATTTCTTGAGATAAAGCGTCATCTGTCCTTAATTTCTTGATAAAGCATCATTTGTCCTTAATTTCTTGATAAAGCGTCATCTGTCCTTAATTTCTTGAGATAAAGTGTCATCTGTCCTTAATTTCTTGATAAAGCGTCATCTGTCCTTAATTTCTTGAGATAAAGCGTCATCTGTCCTTAATTTCTTGATAAAGCGTCATTTGTCCTTAATTTCTTGAGATAAAGTGTCATCTGTCCTTAATTTCTTTATAAAGCGTCATCTGTCCTTAATTTCTTGAGATAAAGCGTCATCTGTCCTTAATTTCTTGATAAAGCGTCATTTGTCCTTAATTTCTTGATAAAGCGTCATCTGTCCTTAATTTCTTGAGATAAAGCGTCATCTGTCCTTAATTTCTTGATAAAGCGTCATTTGTCCTTAATTTCTTGAGATAAAGCGTCATCTGTCCTTAATTTCTTGATAAAGCATCATTTGTCCTTAATTTCTTGATAAAGCGTCATCTGTCCTTAATTTCTTGAGATAAAGTGTCATCTGTCCTTAATTTCTTGATAAAGCGTCATCTGTCCTTAATTTCTTGAGATAAAGCGTCATCTGTCCTTAATTTCTTGATAAAGCGTCATTTGTCCTTAATTTCTTGAGATAAAGTGTCATCTGTCCTTAATTTCTTTATAAAGCGTCATCTGTCCTTAATTTCTTGAGATAAAGCGTCATCTGTCCTTAATTTCTTGATAAAGCGTCATTTGTCCTTAATTTCTTGATAAAGCGTCATCTGTCCTTAATTTCTTGAGATAAAGCGTCATCTGTCCTTAATTTCTTGATAAAGCGTCATCTGTCCTTAATTTCTTGAGATAAAGCGTCATCTGTCCTTAATTTCTTGATAAAGCGTCATCTGTCCTTAATTTCTTGAGATAAAGCGTCATCTGTCCTTAATTTCTTGATAAAGCGTCATTTGTCCTTAATTTCTTGAGATAAAGCGTCATCTGTCCTTAATTTCTTGATAAAGCATCATTTGTCCTTAATTTCTTGATAAAGCGTCATCTGTCCTTAATTTCTTGAGATAAAGTGTCATCTGTCCTTAATTTCTTGATAAAGCGTCATCTGTCCTTAATTTCTTGAGATAAAGCGTCATCTGTCCTTAATTTCTTGATAAAGCGTCATTTGTCCTTAATTTCTTGAGATAAAGTGTCATCTGTCCTTAATTTCTTTATAAAGCGTCATCTGTCCTTAATTTCTTGAGATAAAGCGTCATCTGTCCTTAATTTCTTGATAAAGCGTCATTTGTCCTTAATTTCTTGATAAAGCGTCATCTGTCCTTAATTTCTTGAGATAAAGCATCATCTGTCCTTAATTTCTTGATAAAGCGTCATTTGTCCTTAATTTCTTGAGATAAAGCGTCATCTGTCCTTAATTTCTTGATAAAGCATCATTTGTCCTTAATTTCTTGATAAAGCGTCATCTGTCCTTAATTTCTTGAGATAAAGTGTCATCTGTCCTTAATTTCTTGATAAAGCGTCATCTGTCCTTAATTTCTTGAGATAAAGCGTCATCTGTCCTTAATTTCTTGATAAAGCGTCATTTGTCCTTAATTTCTTGAGATAAAGTGTCATCTGTCCTTAATTTCTTTATAAAGCGTCATCTGTCCTTAATTTCTTGAGATAAAGCGTCATCTGTCCTTAATTTCTTGATAAAGCGTCATTTGTCCTTAATTTCTTGATAAAGCATCATCTGTCCTTAATTTCTTGAGATAAAGCGTCATCTGTCCTTAATTTCTTGATAAAGCGTCATCTGTCCTTAATTTCTTGAGATAAAGTGTCATCTGTCCTTAATTTCTTGAGATAAAGCGTCATCTGTCCTTAATTTCTTGATAAAGCGTCATCTGTCCTTAATTTCTTGATAAAGCGTCATTTGTCCTTAATTTCTTGAGATAAAGCGTCATCTGTCCTTAATTTCTTGATAAAGTGTCATCTGTCCTTAATTTCTTGATAAAGCGTCATCTGTCCTTAATTTCTTGAGATAAAGCGTCATCTGTCACTGCTTTCTGCAAGGCAAAAGCACAGCTGTGTCAAGATGGTCATTTATCACTGTTAGCCCCCAAGAGCCTCCGTGTAACCTGAAGTTAACATCCAAATGCCGACACTTATCTGGGGCCCCGTTCTTCCACTAGGACTCACTGGAAAATATCTTTGGGATGACTGGGCCTTTGCTGACAATTGTCTAGTATGTAAGAGTCATGCTTTAGCTGTAACCTCCAGCATTAAATAAAACATATTGAGTGTTGCTAATTAAATTACTCTTAATGCTAGACCAATTGATCCGTTTCTGTGTAAAACTGATCTTGCCAGATTTGTGGAAGATTGACCAAGCGGTTAGTGCAGTGGATTGAGAACCAGGGAAATCAGTTTCTGTTGTGACTCGTTGTAACCCTGGGCAAGTCACTTAACCTTCCATTGTCCCAGATATAAAATTTAAATTATAAGCTCACTAGGGACCAAGAAAGTACCTAGATATAATATGTAAACCACTTTGGTTGTATCACAGAAAGGTGGTATATCGAATGCATTACCCTTAACCCATTTACTGGTAGTAACCATATTCTCTCATCTCAAGGAGCTTGTCTCTAAAATTCTGTTTCTAAACATGACTAAAAGATACAGTATATAGATTAATTTGAGTAAGTCAATGCTACAATGTTAAACCGTACAGCTAGACAATCTTCCAAGACCTAAATGGTGACTTTTTTTCACATGAGCCAATGAATACTTATGGTTCACCTCATATCATTGGTCTCATATTAATATAATCCCTCATATATATTCTTAATTGTGATAACTTTCCAAACATAATTAAAATGGCTCAAAACAGTTCACTTATCTTTATAACCTCTTAAATGCACTTATTTTTATAAAATTTGTTTTACTACTTGGGATCTGGCTGAGTACTTGGGACCTGGTTTGGCCACTGTTGGAAACAGGATACTGGGCTTGATGGACCTTTGGTCTGTCCCAGTATGGCAATTCTTATGTTCTACAGGACAGTCAAGTCATTGTGACATCACTGATGAGGCTGGCTCTTAGGCATTGATGGAATGAGACATTATGACATCACAATCTGTGCTCTAGAAGGTTGCTACTCTTTGGTTTCTGACAGGTACTTGTGACCTGGGTTGGCCATTGTTGGAAACAGGATACTGGACTTGATGGATCTTCAGTTTGACGCAGTATGACAATTCTTATGTTTTCTTGTGCTGAAGAAAGCCAGCACCAATTAGCCACCATGGGACATGTTTTGCATATGCTATATCAAAGGTCAGTCCTTGTTGTCTACAAAAAAACAAGCAAACAAAAATATTCACTGTACTGTGGCAACAAAAAAACCCAAAAAGAAATAATGTCTGCTGTATCATTCAATCACCCACATAGTCGCATCTCCAAGCTTACTTTAACAACTTCATGTTGTCAGCAGGAAGTTCTTATGGCCAACTGGAAAACTCAGGGAGCCAATAACAATATTTATTTGGATTTATATCTCATCCTCCCGAAATAGCTCAGAAGGGGGGTTACAAGTTTACATACAAAATAAAGCATAACAGGGTATAGTAATGTAGAACATGACAGTACATTTAGGTCAGACAGGATAGGACAATATATAGGGGACCACGGCAATACTTAATAGGATAGGACAGGACAAGACCTCATCCAGCATGGGGTGGTGATGTTATGAGTTTGGTATGATATTGCGGTAACTAATAGAGCTTGACAGTACTTTATAGTGCCTGACAGAACGAAGGCAGTATGTAACAGAGCATGGCAGTGTATTAGGATGCATGACAGTACATGGTATAGCAGACAATATATACAGCAGCATGATAGGAATGTGCGTGGCATGGCAGTACAATACATACCTGTGAATGAAAATATATGCTAGGTACAGCATGGAATGTCTGGCACAGTGTGGAAGCTTCAAAACTGTGATGACCAATCAAGGGTTGCACTCAGTCCATTGGGTATGAGACTTTAAAAAGAAAATGCAGCGTTGCTCCTTATATTTGAGAAACGATTCCACGTCACCCCCTCATTGCCCATTACTGTTTTATCTATGACTCTCCATTGTATGTCTGCCACAGTGTGCTGGTGTTACAACCAATGGAATACTAGTGGGGCTGATGACGCTCGATTTTGAATTCTAGACTTATGCTCATTCAATCTAATTTTAATGGGTCTATAGTAGATGATTGACCTATATAAATCAATCATAGGGACATAGCATACGCATAATGTACAACCTCTCCCGAGTCTCAGCAAGCCACGGATAAGATAAGTTTTCATGTATAACTTACCACAATTATTAACAGCAACTAACTGAAGCTTAACTTGTGCTAACAGCAACTAACAACTTCTTAGGACTGTATTACTAATGCTAAAGAAATTGGTTGCATTTTTTTTTGTGTGTGAATGTACATTTAAATACCAGCTGTAACACAGGAAAGAGGAGGTTTTTGTGTCGATGACATTATCTATACCAGGGGTGTCCAACCTGCAGCCCTCGTGAAGTATTTTGTGAGACCCCGGTCGAGGGCGATGCAGTGTTTTCCTCCAGTGTGCCCCCAGGTGTTTACTGTCTTGCCGGCCCCCTCCTCTGTCTTGCTGCAGCATTTGCGCGGCCCCAGAAACATTTTTTTCAAGCCAATGCGGCCCAGGGAAGCCAAAAGGTTGGACCACCCCTGATCTATACCCTTTCTAGTTAGCGAAGGGTTCTTCCCTAACGGGGTACTGAAGCTTTTCCTCCTCTACCAACTGTTGCATGCTGCTAGTTTGATTCTAGCGATATTTTTGCAGCTAGTTCTGAGTGGTTATAATTTTTAGCTGTGCAAGGGTTGTTTAGAGTGATCTTGGAACCCCACTATTTACCCTTCTCCATTGAGAATATTGACCATTTAAACTCACTCTCTGTTTTCTGTCTTTCAACCATTTCTTAATCCATAATAGGACATTACCTGCTATCCCATGACTTTCTATGGTGTTCTAAACACTCTCACGTTAATTAGCTACCACACTTTCCTGCAATTTGACATGTAATGGAATTGAAGCTACCGATCTAAAATTCATAATATTGCTCATATTTCCTTTTTGATCCTTTGGAATCCTAACTGTGTAGGGAAAGTTCCCTTTTCTATTGACTCATTCAACCATCCTAGGAAGAAATTATAAAACATTTTAGATGGATTTTTTGTCTTGGAATATTGGACAAGCGTCTCATAAGCATTGAGATTTAGGGCTCCTTTTACTAAGGTGCGCTAGCGTTTTTAGCGGGTGCTGCATTCCCGCGCCCGCTAACCCCGCGCTACGTGCCAAGAACTAACGCTAGCTCAATGCTGGCGTTAGCGTCTAGCGCACGCTAAAACCGCTAGTGCAGCTTAGTAAAAGGAGCCCTTAGTATATTTAGATAGTATTCTTTCTAACTCTTTTTCTGTGATTTGAAGAAAATCCTCCCCAAACCTATCTACTGGCCATTTTATCTTTGGAACTTGTTTTATTTCCCAGTAATTCTATGCTATTTGCTGCACTTCTCTAGGTTATTATCCCTTCTGATATTTTCAGCTTTTGATCTAAAAAATAGATGCTAGTTTGGTTACAGTTGGGACAAATTGGCATAAAACTCAGTCCTATTTTTAACTAGTTTTGCTTAGGTAATATAGAAACATGATGGCAGATAAAGGCCAAATGGACCATCCAGTCTGCCCATCCGCAGCATCCATTATCTCCTCCTCTCCCTATTGGTCAACGCTCTTAACACTTGCATTGTGATGTCATAGAGCTTAATAAAGGCCAAATAGCCCATCCAGTCTGCCCATCCGCCGTAACCATTATCTCTTCTAATCCAATCCAATCCAATCCTTAGTTTTATATACTGATTCATCCCAGAAAGAAAGCTCGACTCGGCTAACAAAATATTAGCAAAATATATAAGGAATTGGACAAAACCTTACCTTCTTATGGTCGTTAGTTTGAAACAGAGGAGTCAGTCAGAAATTTCTGAAATATGTAAGTTTTCCGTACTTTCTGGAAAATCGGTAAATGAGATAGAAGTCTGATTGTAGAAGGAAGCTCATTCCAAATTTTTATGAATAAGAGATACCTATGTGCCTATCCCAGGCTTTCTTGAATTCAGACATACCCCCTCTTTTACTATGGTGCGCTAATCGAATTAGCACACGCTAATTAAATTGCACATTATATGCTAACATTAGCGTTTAGTGTGCGCTAATCGGTTAGCACACCTTAGTAAAAGAGGGCCATAGTCTCTGTCTCCACCACCTCTTCCGGGAGATTGTTCTAAGCATCTACCACCCTTTCTATTAAAACAAAAGTGGTGGTGGTAAATGCATGGTTAAGTGCTGAATATTGCACTTAACTGGATAAAAGATAGCTGACCACATAAACCCAGATATTAAAGCAAAGGATAAAGGATTCTATATACTGTTTTTCTATGGTACAACTAAAGTGGCTTACATTTGATCTGATCTGAAAAAGAAGGGTTACCTTTGAAAGTTAATCGAACAATACATTTAGTCCAATAAAAAAGTATCACTTTTATTCCTTTTGTTTCATTTTATTTCTAAATATTACCTTAAAAAGTGGACTAATGTGTGGCGCAGTGGATAGAGCTACAGCCTTAGCATCCTGAGGTTGTGGGTTCAAATCCCTCGCTGCTCCTTGTGACCCTGGGCAAGTCACTTAATCCTCACATTGCCCCAGGTACACTAGATAGAGTTTGAGCCCACCGGGACAGATAGGGATATATGATAAAATACCTGAATGTAAACCACTTGGGATATAAGTGGTATATAAATAAATAAATAAAAATCTTACCCTTTGGTGTGAGGAAGATGCTATTAGTCCTCTGATGCTGGAATATTCTCTCCATATTTTTAATGTATTGATCTACATTTTTGTACATGTACTGTAGAGTGCATCGTTCTTTCTGCCTTGACTTTGCGTTGCAATGCTACATCCATCCTAATGAGGATGTTCACCACTGTAGCAAGCAGGATGAATTGACTTGTTTATTCAAAGGAAGAATCTTTCACTTGAACGGTAATTGCCAATACAAAAAAAGTGCAGAAAAAAAACATGTAAACAATCGTACTAGAGTTCCTTGGGGAACCCTGTGTCATCACCAAGGAAGGATTACAGGAAAACCGGAGGAGCATTTTATTTTCCTTCCTGGAGACAGAGGCTTGGAAATCATTCCAGAAAGGATCAGCCCATTCGCGCACTACAGCAATACCAGGGCAAGCAGTCTTCTTAATTTGTTCCCTCTAAATAAAATGTTTGTTGTGTCCTTTCAACGAACAAAGAACTTTTAATTTACAAAGCCGCGCAGCAAATGCCCGAAGCCCTTTAAATCCCTCTGGACTTTGGGGGAGTTACCACAGCGGCAGCCGCTAGCGTGGCTTTGTAAAAAAGGTGTGGGGGGGGTTTAGTTTTGATTCTAAGTGCAAACATAAATTGTGGAATGATGATTCATGATTAAAAGAAAAGCCATATATCAGCTAAGAATACAAATAGCATCATAACCCTAATGCTCTTAATAATGGAGTCCTTTACTAAGGTGCGCTAACCGATTTAGCGCGTGCTAATTGACTTAGCGCGGGCTAATGATTAGTGCATGTTAAATGCTAACATGTCCATAGAACATAATGGGTGCATTAGCATGTAGCGTGCGCTAATCATTAGCACACACTAAATTGATTAGCGCACATTAAATCAATTAGTGCACACTAAATCAATTAGCACATGCTAAACCAGCTAGCGTGCCTTAGTAAAAGAAGAGAACGCAGTATTCCAGGTGGGGGCATACCATGGCCCGGTACAGCAGCATAACCTTTTCCAATCTGTTCGTGATCCCCTTCTTAATCATTCCTAGCATTCTGTTCGCCCTTTTTGCTGCCACCGCACATTGCATGGACGGCTTCATCGACTTGTCGTCTAGTACTCCCAAGTCTCTTTCCTGGGGGGTCTCTCTGAGTACTGCACCGGACATCCTGTATTCGTGAATAAGATTCTTGTTACTGACATGCATCACCTTACACTTATCCATGTTAAACCTCGTTTGCTATGTTGCAGCCCATTTCTCAAGTGTGTTTATGTCACGTTGCAAGTCTTCGTAATCCTTCTGCATCTTCTCTACTCTGAATAACTTCGTATCATCTGCAAATTTAATCACCTTGCTTGTCGTTCCAATTTCCAGGTCATTTATAAATATGTTGAAGAGCACGAGTCCAAGCACCGAACCCTGCGGCACTCCACTTGTGATGCTTTTCCAGTCCGAGTATTGTCCATTTACCCCCTCTCTCTGTTTCCTATCTGCCAACCAGTTTTTTATCCACGGGAGCATTTCACCCTCGTTTCCATGGCTCACAATTTGTCGAAGCAGTCGTTCATGTGGGACCTTGTCGAACGCCTTCTGAAAGTCTTGATATACAATGTCGAGCGGGTCACCCTTGTCTATCTGCCTGTTTACTCCCTCGAAGAAGTGCAGCAAGTTCGTCAAGCTGTCCTGAGTTTGGTTTTCATATTCACCATGAGCTCTGAATTCAAGATTCCATGTTACTCATTTCTCTGCAAGTATTAGCACTAGAGAATGACATGGGGACAAATTTGTTCCCGTCCCCACAGGACTCAATTTTCCCATCCCGTCCCTCGAGTTTTGTCACTGTCCCTGTCCTTGCTCCATTCCTGTAAGCTCTGCTTTAACCGCACAAGCCTTGAACACTTATGATTTTAAAGTGGTTGAGGCTTGTGCAGATGAGGATAGAGGCAGGAATGGGGCAGGGACAGGAAAAGAACTCAATGGGACAGGACATGAAAATAAGTTCCCGTGAGGATGGGGAAAAATTTGTCCCCATGTCATTCTCTAATTGGCGTGGGGAAGGGACACAATCAAACAACTGTAGGGACAATCAATTTATTAGAACATTGTAAATCAATAATACATATATAGTATATATGTAAAATGAAGCAGGCATAAAAATAGATCTTTCAATCCTTTTTTATATTGGTCCCCAACATGGTCCGTGTTTCGGCTAAGGTAGCCTTCTTTAAGGGTGTATGAAAGAATCCCAGTAGATGGTGCCAGAATAAAACTAATCAAACAGAAAGGATTACTCTCAATGTCTAGTGTGGAGCCTGCAGTGTTCTCCAGATTTGAATTTTTAGATATCGTATCAGACAGCATAATTCGCAAAGTCTCCTAGTGCAAATCCTAGAAGTACATCATGGACCATGACTACTGGTTCAATTATGACCTGAATCAAAGCATAAGTCAGGCACAATGAAAAGTCAAAGCAGGCCTTAAATTTCTTATTGCAACATTTTTCACATACTTTGCTGGCCCATGAAAAGGGAGGCAAGCTCATGTTAAGGTCCAAACGTTGCACAGAAATTTAGCACCAAGGGTTGTCTCCTGACATGTTTTGTTGATCTGCAGTGCCTGGATAGGGTTACTGTTTGGTTCCAGAAAAATGAGCATGGATTGAGATATCTCCATTGAAAGCAATGGAGGTAAGTAGGATGGATAGAGACAGATGGATTTCACTTCCATCGAAAGTAATGGAAGTAAAACCAGGATGTCTCAATCCATCCTCCTTTTTCTGGAGCCATATGGTAACTCTACGCATGCACAAATGTTTTGTTTTATGCAGAGCATGGAACTCTGAAGGTGACCTCCATTCAGCTACCACTCAGATTGTTCACACCTATTTGTTGAGGTCTTTCATAAGAAACCCACAAACAACTGCAATTTAAGATAAACAGCACTTTACTGCATTGTGAAATCATATTTGAAATCACAAATGTGAACTTTGAAATATTTGTCTCGTTTCCTAGAAACTGAAATACTTCTTTGACTGAGCCCTTTTTCTAGAATTTTTGAAAGAGACTTAAGGCACACATACTACATCTATTAACCATATAATTCTTTCAATTTTTTCCTTTTTTTCTTTGTTTTGAGCTTTTTAAGAAAAAAAGTTGACAAATACTAGACTTTTACTCAAACATTGAATGAGTAAGTATGGAGTTTTTCAGACCGAGGATATGTTCACACCTTCAGATTTATGTCTGGAGGATTTTTTTGAATTATCGATCCAATGTGACACTGAGGTTTTTTCTCCACTGGAAATTGAGAATTGCAAATGAAGTCTTAGAGGAATAGTGTGTCCTTGAATACAGTGTTATTTAAATTATTTTTCATGACGCATCCTCTCTGCCAGTGCTTCAATTGCAGTGTCCACCTTGTCATGTCTTAGCTTGATAGAGTTTTTCATTGCTTCACCTTTGCTCCTAAGGAATTTGTAGAATTTTATTTGTCTGGTAGTCTAGCGTAGCACGTGAGGCAGTAGTACCTGGCATCACCACACCGTTCGCCCCCTACTTTTCCCCACCACTCGAGTATCGCCCATCTGCATACCTCTTGAAATGTTCACCGAACGAGTGGCATCTCCTACCTCCTCCTTGCGCCAGCTTCAGCTCTCTTCTGATGCCACATCCCAATCCCGCGACCAGGAAGTGATGTCAGAAAGGAGATGAGGCCGGCGTGAGCAGGAGGTAGAACATGCCGCTTGCGCCAGTGAACATTTCAAAAGGTATGCGAGGCGGATGAGGAAGAGGAGAGGTGCCAGTGCCCCCGCCAAGAACATAAGAACATAAGAAACGCCTTCACTGGATCAGACCATCTAGTCCAGCGATCCGCACCTGCGGCAGCCCATTTAAGTACTCCTTTTTGGAGACCCAGAATTACCATATCCCTCAATATGATATGCAAGAAGGTGTGAATCCAACTTGCGCTTGAATCCCAGTACAGTAGTCGCCTCCACAACCTCCCCGGGGAGTGCATTCCAAGCACCCACCACGCGTTGCGCGAAACAGAACTTCCCGACATTTGTCCTGAACCTACTGCCACTCAGTTTCAGGCTATGACCTCTAGTTCTTGTCACATTTGAAAATGTTAGTAATGCTGTTTCTTGGTCCATTTTATCAAATCCTTTTAATATTTTAAAAGTCTCTATCATATCCCCCCTCAGTCTTCTCTTCTCGAGGGTAAACAGTCCCAGTTTCCTGAGTCGATCTTTGTAATCCAAATGCTCCATCCCTTTGACAAGTTTCGTGGCTCGCCTCTGCACTCTCTCCAGCAGAGTTATATCTTTCTTAAGGTATGGACACAGTGTTGAACACAGTATTCTAAATGCGGTCTGACCATTGTTCTGTAAAGCGGCATTATGACCTCTTCCGATCTACTCGTAATCCCCTTCTTAATTATGCCCAACATCCTGTTTGCTTTCTTTGCCGCCGCCGCACATTGTGCCGATGGTTTAAGGGTACTGTCAATCAGTACCCCCAAATCCCTTTCTTGTTTGCATTTTGCTAACTTCACCCCCATCATCAAATACTCATGTTCTTTATTTTTCTTTCCTAGGTGCATCACCTTGCATTTGTTTATGTTAAAGTTCATCTGCCACTTGTTCGCCCAAGTTTCCAGCTGGTTCAGATCCTTTTGGAGGTCCTCGCAGTCCCTTTGAGTGCCAACCGCCCGACATAGTTTTGTATCATCAGCAAACTTAATTATATTGGATGATGTTTCCTCTTCCAGGTCGTTTATAAAAATATTGAACAATATAGGTCCAAGAACCGAGCCCTGGGGCACGCCGCTAGTCACTTTCTCCCAGTCCGAGTATTTCCCATTTATGCTAACCCTCTGCCTTCTGTTTTCTAGCCATTTTCCGATCCATCTGTGCACTTCTCCCCCTATTCCATGGCATAGTAGTTTCTTCATGAGCCTTGCATGTGGGACCTTGTCAAATGCTTTCTGAAAGGCGGCACCCAGGGCGTTCCATCGCCCCTTACTACGTCACTGCTGGTAGGGACTTTGTGCTGAAGTTGCTCATGGTATAATAATTTCACTTTGCAAGCATAGCAGCATAAAAACACTGCAAATGATGGTAGAAAACTTTGTTTTGCCAACATGCTTCATGCCTTTTTTTTTTTAGAGCTGCACAGGTCAGTTTCCATTTTTTTTTCTCAGGATGTATTCCCATTTATGGCACAAAGATTCAAAAATATCACTCCAAAACAAAAGCACCACACAAGCCAAGAAAGCTAGCTTATTACTTAAGCGAAAGAAAAGCCTCAGACAAACGGAGAAATGTACCTACACTCTTCCACCCAAGCATTATAGACAAAAAACTTTTGCACAAGTTTAAAGTTAGCAGGTGGGAGCAAAAAAATAGCCGAGAATGATTAATGGTAAAAACCACTGAACACAAACAGGCCAGGCCGACGATCGTTTCGTGGCTGGTAACCACTCCTTCAGGGCCTTAGCACCAAATCCAGGCTATCCTATAACACAAAACACAAACCCAAAAGGGAAATGAAATTGCTCACCTGCTGAAAGTTGAAAAAGAGCAAAAGCTCATTCAACTACTTACAGTACGCAGATCCTAACTGCTGCTTTCAACCACAACTTTCAAAGCACTGTTGTGGGGCTTATAACCATGTCCAGCCCTATCAGGAGAAAGATCACGTGACAGGTCAGCTGAACATGAACCATCCAATCCGGGGGAAAGTTTTTTGCATATGATGCTTAGATGGAAGAGTGTGGGTACACCTCTCCGTTTGTCTGAGGCATTTCTTTCGCTTAAGTAATAAGCTAGCTTTCTTGGCTTGTGTGGTGCTTTTGTTTTGGAGTGATATTTTTGAATCTTTGTACTATACCTCCCTGTTTTTTTGTGGTTGTATACAAATTCCCATTTATGGCTACATTACGGGCCAGATGTACTAAAGGGGCATTTGTAAAAATAACAACTATAAACCCTTAAAAAAAATTTTCTCTGTATGAAGTAAACGTTGGTCTCTGACCTCCAGTTCAAGTGTTAAACAGGTAGGAGAAGCCAATGTATTACTTACATGCTATAGTTTTACAAGTTTTTACAAGGCAGTAAGGGAGCTTCACATACAAGTTTCAGTTTAATCCATATTTGTTATACTGCCCATCAGGGACCTCCTGAGCGGTTCACAATAACTACATAAGGTAGAGAGATTAGAGGAAAAGTGAAGAGAAAAAAGAACTCTGTGTTTCATAGGAAATTTATAAGGACAGAAAAGAAGCAGAATTGCACTGTGTTTCTGACCCCCCAGCAGGCCAGTGGTACCTTGTCCCCAAAAGACGTTTGCTGAGTAGGTCAAAATTAAAGGCTCCTTTTACAGGATGAACTTTAATTTCTTACTAATGGAGGCATGAAGACCACTGTAAATAATATTTAAATAATCTAACTTTGAAGATACAAGTGCATACAGCAGAGTCTCACAACATGTCTCACCTGTGTAAGGATGAATATTTCTTATAAATCGGAGGGAGAATTAAAACAAGACCTTGTAACAGAAGAAATGTGTCGTTGAAATATGAAAGCACTATCAAGCCAGACCCCATACATTTAATGGACTGTACTTATTTGATTGGAGAACCAGAAATGGTAGGACTGATAACTGGAGAAGAGAGGGATTCCGTAATCCAAAGAGCAACAGTCTTCTTAGAGTCAAGTATCAAGCAGTGATTAACTAACCAATTAGAAATCTCATTAAGATGTGTTTTAACACTACCAAGATCAGGCTGAGAAGTATTTAAAGGAACAACCTAAAGAATGCCATCAGCATAAATGTATCTGGGACTTTTGTATTAATAAAGCAAGAGGAGAAAGAAAAAGATTGAACAATAAAGGGGAGCACTGAGCTCTGTGGAACCTCACATGGAAGAGCACACCTAGAAGATTTTGAAGAAGCATACGATATGGAAAATTTCAATTAGAAAGGAAAGAAAGAAACCATTTAAAGACAGTACTTGCAATATCTAGTGACTGTAAACATGAAGGCAGAAGAGAATGACTAACTAGATTAAAGGCAGATGAAAGATCCAAGGAAATGAGCAAAACAGCTGAATCAAGGTCAAGAGCTGAATAGCAATCATTAAGTAGAGAGGCCAAAACTGTTTCAGTTGAATGGTTTTTCTGGAAACTGGACTGAGAAGGATGGCGAAAATTGGAAGCATCAATATGTTGTGTCAATTGGTCAAAAACAAACCTTTCAAGTAGTCTTGAAATAAAGGGCAAGTTAGACACAGAACAATCCAAGGAATGTTACATAGAAACATGATGGCAGATAAAGGCCAACTGGACCATCTAGTCTCCCCATCCGCAGTAACCATTGTCTCTTCCGCTCTCTCTAAGAGATCCCACGTGCCTATCTTGAATTCAGACACAGTCTCTGTCTCTACCACCTCTTCCGGAAGACCGTTGCACGCATCTACCACCCTTTCTGTAAAAAAGTATTTCCTTAGATTACTCCTGAGCCTATCTCCTCTTAATTTCATCATATGCCCTCTCATTACAGAGCTTCCTTTCAAATGAAAGAGACTCGACTCATGCGCATTTATGCCAAGTAGGTATTTAAACTTCTCTATCATATCTCCCCTCTCCCGCCTGTTGTTTCAGAACTGTGTGTGCATGTCTAAAAATCCTGCCCTGAGACCAGAGCAGGCTGAAAGCAAGCCTATGCTTAAGTGGAGAGACAGGTCTTTAAAGCAGCTTCAGAAAGATGAAGTGCCCTGAAGATACAGAAACCTGAAATCAAGGTGGGGAGGGCTCCGAAAACTAACTTTCTTCCCTATTATTCCTTTCCCACATCTAGGAGGAGGGTTGAGTTTGTTTCAGCAGCAGGGTTGTCAGACAAACAAAAGATCACTGAAAGGGAAGGTACTAGCAGTCCAAGGAAGCCTCAGGCACTAGTGGGAAAGAGCCAGCCCTGCAGGAAAATAAATGCCCTTCAGCTGTGCAGGGAAGGGAGGAGCATCCACAGCTCAGAACTCCAAATAATGCAGCTCCTCTCAGCAGGCAGACGGGCTCCTCACAGAGGGGATAGGATCTAAGGGACAAGTTGTTTTCCTGACAGATGAAAGACATTTCTCAAAAATTGTAAAAGTAGAAATGATGAACGTAGACCAGGATGAAGAAATGGAATGAATCTTTGAAAGTATGGGTGGATCATGGGAAAGAAAACCAGATGAACCTAAACTAGAACCATAGGCACATGGCCTTTACCATAGGCACGTGGAATCTTTTAGAGAGTGGAAGAGATAATGGTTACTGCGGATGGGCAGACTGGATCGGCCATTTGGCCGTTATCTGCCATCTTGTATCTATGTTTCTATTTAGAGGAGGGGAGAAATTGGAAAATTAGACCTAAGTGTATCCATCTTCAAAGTAAAGAAATTAGCAAAATCTTGAGCAGAAAGTGAGCTGGAGTCAGGAGAAGGAGGGGGGGGGGTCAACTTCAGTAGTCATGATATTAAAGAAAATAGTTACTTAGGACAAATAGGAGCCTTACAGATGAGTAGCTGAAAGAGCAGAAACTGAAACGGAAGGGAAAAAGTGTGAAAGTACTAAATCCAAGGTGTGATCATCAGCATGAGTAGGAAATAATAATAATAATAATAATTTATTTCTTATATACCGCCAAAGCCATAGTAGTTCGAGGAAGTTTAGGGTGAAGAAGGGCTGGACAATCAGCGAAAGGTTACAATGGTACAGTCAGAGAAACTAGGTGCCAGAGAAAATGGTGCAATCAGCGAAAATGGTAAAATTGGCGAAAGATGGAGTAATTAGACAAAAAAGTACAATCAGAGCAAAAAAGTACAGTAAAGAAGGTCAGGACAATCTGCATAAGGATAAATCTAAAAAATGTAGGTATAACAAAGGGGGTTCATACAGTGGATATAGGCATTTAGGTTGTAAATCTGGTAAATAGATTAGTTTTTAGTAGTTTCCTGAAGTTTAGGTAGGATGAGGCGCGTGAGATGATGTGGGCCAGCCAGTTATTGAGCTGACCTGCTTGAAAGGCAAAAGTTCTATTTAGATATCTTTTGTAGAGGCAGGCCTTTAGAGTGGGATAGCTAAACAGGTGGGTTCTGCGTGTGTGTTTGGATGGGCGGTCTAGGATAAAATGGGGTACCAAGTATAGGGGGGCCAAGCCAAGGATGGATTTGAAACAGAAACAGGCGAACTTGAATTGCACTCTTGCTTGCAAGGGTAGCCAGTGAAGTTTTCACTGGGAGTTATGCGTTCCCATTTTTTTAGGCCAAAGATCAGTCAGATTGCCGTGTTTTGGATGATTCGCAGTCTTTGAGTGTTTTTTTTGAAAGATCCCAGGTAAATGATATTGCAGTAGTCGAGTAGACTTAAGATGGAGGATTGCACAAGTAAGCGGAATGAGGGGGTGTCGAAGTACTTTCTGATGGATCTTAGCTTCCATAGGGTGGAGAAGCCTTTTCTGACCAGAAGGTCGGTGTGGGTTTCAAAGGTAAGGTTGCGGTCGAGAGTCACTCCTAGTATTTTTAAGGAGTTTGTAATGGGAAAGACTTGGCCATTCAGGGAGATTGAAGGGTCTTTGATTTTGTCATTTGGACTCGCCAGGAAGAATTTGGTTTTATCTGAGTTGAGTTTCAGTTTGGAATCGGCCATCCATAGTTCGATTTGCGTTAGGATTGTTGCTAGGAGATTATTTATCTCAGGGGTTATGTTGGTTAGGAGTAAGATTAAGGTGATGTCATCGACGTAGATGTAGAATTTGATCTTCAAGCTTTGCAGTAGATTACCTAGAGTGACCAGATAGATGTTGAACAGTGTGGGGGACCAGGGAGAGCCCTGCGGGACTCCGCAGGTGTTGGCCCAGCTGGTGGAATGGGAATTGCCACTGTAAACTTGGTAAGAGTGTTTACCTAGGAAACCCTGGAACCATTTTAACACATTGCCTGAGAGACCGATAGATTCCAGACAGTTCAGGAGAATGGCATGATCGACCAAGTCGAAGGCCCTACTGAGATCAAATTGCAGAACTTGCAGGCTTGAGCCTTGACTGAACAGGTAGTCTACCAGAGAAGCAATGACAGTTTCAGTGCTGTGACAGGAGCACTGACTGGTTATCGTTTAGAATGTTGAATTTGTCTAGATAGGTTGTTAATTCTTGGTTGACCAGACCTTCCATCAGCTTTGTAAAGAGGGGTATGTTTGCAATGGGTCTGTAGTTGGATATAAGGGAGATGGAGTCTTTGGGGGTTTTTACTATAGGAGTGATAAGTATCTGGCCTAGGTCCTCAGGAAAAGAGCCAGATTGAAGCTGGGAAGAGAGCTAGGTATATAACTTGGCTTTGAAGGAGGTCTGGGCAACTTTCATTACATTTGGTGGACAGCAATCTAGTTTGCAGTGGGAGTTGGCATATTTTGAGTAGAATTTGCAGAATTGTTGCCAGGAGAGGGTGGTGAAGTTGTTCCAGTACAAATGTTTTTACTCTAAATTCAGATCAGAAATAGGAGAGCAAAAATGTTGATCAAATGAATGAGAAGGATTATCAAAGTGAATATTGAAGCCTGTTTGGCCACTTTAAGATCATCACTTACAGTCACACCCAAGTACTGTTCTTCTGTCATGCTCATAAGTTCTTCACCCCCTAAACTGTACCGTTCCCTTGGGTTTTTGCAGCCCAAATGCATGACCTTGCATTTCTTAGCATTAAATTTTAGCTGCCAAATTTAAAGTCATTTAAAGACCATTCTTCAAGCTTCGCCAGGTCTGTCTTTATGTTATTCACACCATCCTGCACTGTCACCATACATGAAGAAGGACACGGTACTACTCGAAAGGGTCCAGAGAAGAGCGACTAAAATGGTTAAGGGGCTGGAGGAGTTGCCGTACAGTAAGAGATTGGAGAAATTGGGCCTATTCTCCTTTGAAAAGAGGAGACTGAGAGGGGCCATGATCGAAACATTCAAAATACTGAATAGACTTAGCAGAAAAAGACAGGTTGTTCACCTTCTCCAAGGTAGGGAGAATGAGAGGGCACTCTTTGAAGTTAAAAGGGGATAGATTCTGTACAAATGTAAGGAATTTCTTCTTCACCAAGAGAGTGGTGGAAAACTGGTACGCTCTTCCAATGGCTGTTATAGGCGGAAACACCCTTCAGGGATTCAAGACAAAGTTAGACAAGTTCTTGTTGAACCGTAACGTACCCAGGTAGGGCTGGTCTCAGTTAGGGCACTGATCTTTGACCTAGGGGCTGCCGCAGGAGTGGACTGCTGGGCACGATGGACCATTTGTCTGACCCAGCAGCGGCAAGTCTTATGCTCTTATAAACTTTTGTAAACCGCATTGATCTAATTTTTATGCGGTCTAGAAATCTGGTGTTATGTTATGCTGATTTTGGTATCATCTGCAAATAGGCAAATCTTACCCGACAACCCCTCAGCAATATCATTTATAAAAATGTTAAAAAGATCAGGCCCAAGAATAGAACCTTGAGGCATATAAATGGTAACATCCCTTTCCTCAGAGTGATCTCCATTGATCACTACCTTTTGTCGCCTTCCACTCAACCAGTTCATGACCCAGCCCATCACTTTGGGACCCATCCCGAGGGCACTGTTTATTTATTAGATGTCTGTGTAGAACACTATCAAAGGCTTTGCTAAAATCTAAATGCACCACATTTAGCATACATCATTTGTCCAATTCTCTGGTCACCTAGTCAAAGAAATTGATCAGATTTGTCTGACAAGACCTACCTCTAGTGAATCCATGTTGCCTCTGGTCTTATAATCCACAGGATTCCAGAAACGTCACCATTCTCTGTTTTAAAAGGGTTTCCATTAATTTGCTTACCACAGAAATCAGACTTACCGGCCTGTAATTCCCTACTTCTGCCTTACTTCCACTTTTGTGAAGAGGGACCACATCTGCCCTTCTCCAGTCCTCTGGTACCACTCCCGACTCTAGAGACTCGTTGAAAAGGTCAATCAGCGGAGCTACCAGAACTTCCCTAAGTTCCTTCAGCACTCTAGGATGTACACCATCTGGCCCCATCACTTTGTCTACCTTTATTTTAGCTAGCTCCTCACAAGCACAACCCTCTGAAAATTCATCAGGGTCTATTACTCCTCCATCCCTATTCACGTTTATCTTCTGCGGTCCCACTCCCGGTGCTTCAGCCGTGAACATAGAAAAGAAATATTTGTTAAGCAATTTGGCCTTTTCTTTATCAGCTTCTACATATTTCTCCCCTTTACCTTTGAGTTTCACAATGCCACTTTTGCACTTCTTCCTATCAATAATATATCTAAAAAATGTCTTGTCTCCCCGTTTTATCATATCAGCTATTTTTTTCTTCTATTTGCATCTTTGCTTTCCTGACTAAACGACCAGCCTCTCTTAACTTTTCCAGATATTTTTGCCTGTCTTGCTCTTTCTGCAATTTTTTGTAGTTTATGAAAGCTAACCTCTGATTCCTTACCTTCTCAGCTACTACTTTTGAGACCCAAAGTGGCTTTCTTTTCTTCTTACTTTTACTTACTTGCCTCACAAAAAGGTTTGTCACCCTTACAATTGCTCCTTTCAGTTTGGCCCACTGCATTTCTACTCCTTCATGATGTTCCCATCCAGACAATTCCTTGATGTAATTCCTATACATTCAAAGTTAGTTTTTTTTTTTTGTCTACTACTACTACTATTAATTATTTCTATAGTGCTACCGGACGCACGCAGCACTGTACAGACTCACAAAGAAGAAGAACACAGTCCCTGCTCGAAAGAGCTTATAATCTAAACAAACGAGACAGACAAACAGTATGTCATGAATTTAGTTAAGGGGAACGGTTAATCAGCTGGCTGGGTTGGAGGGCAGAGAGTAGGGTTAAGGATTGAATACTATATCAAAAAGGTGGGTTTTCAGTCTGCTTTTAAACAAGGGAAGGGGTTTGGCAGACAAACTCAGGTAATATTGAATGAGCCCTCTCTATACCCATCTTAATATTAAACCGTACCATGCAGTGATCACTGGTTACCAGATGATCACCCACTGTAAGATCAGAAACACTTTCCCCATTTGTAAACACTAAGTCCAGTTGACCCCATCCTGCATGGGTTCCATTACCAACTGCTGGAACAGTTCTCCTTGTAGAGAATTCAGGATCTCCATACTTCTAGAAGACCCCACAATAGGGATTCCCCAATTAACATCTGGCATGTTAAAATCACTTATTAGTAAAGCTTCCCCTTTTTAAATATATATTCTGAGGGGTAAATTCTCTATTAGTACGTCTAACATAGGCGTGCTTTAGACGTCCGGGAAATGCAAGTGTCAATCAAACGGTACTTAGGCGTGCGGTAGACGCCCCTACAACCTCTTCGCGCAAAATAGACGCAGGTTTCTGAAACGTCATTAAGACGTCTCCAATGGACCCGTGATAGACGTGGGTACTTTTTTTTTTTTTTTTTTTAATTATACTTTATTTATACTCTTTATTATCACTCATTCAGCATTGTAAGTATAGAATGATGAAAAAGATAACTAAAACACAGTATACCATTTTGTAAACTATATATTAGTTGATCTAGCAATATCAGTGAGGTAGGGAATGGCAGACAGAGAACACTGCTGTGTTGTATCTTTTTCCTCTAGGATATCAGAATTGTACAGTTTACCATTAATACAAGGAAAAAAAATATGTTATGTTTCAAAGGAGAACTAGAAGATGAAACGTACCAAGTGGGTGTTGAACTTACATTATCAGTATGGAAGGTGAGAACCGGTAGATGTATGCTACACAGAAAGCTGTACAGAAATGTCATACTCACCTCCTATTAGAAGTGAAAAGGATAGGACTTTGAACACCATATAAACTTCGTTTAAGTTCCACAAAGACTGGCAGGAAAGGCACCCTAAGTCATCCAATAAGCTTTCTCTCGATTTCCCAGAGACATTATTTCAGAGAGGATAGTTTAGAAGTGATATCTTGCTCGAAAGAACACTCTCCTGGTCTTAAAACATTGCAACAATCAGCTCATTCTTCAGAACAAAGGTAAATCCCATAACTTACACTGGCCCAACTTAGAAACAGAATCAAAACACAGATTAGACTTGAATGTGGCTTCTAGTTCACAGGAAGAGGAAATAGCAAGCAGCACAATGCTGATCTCATTGTGACATCATCAAGGTGCACCTGGAAGGTAGATATGCCACAAATAAAAGACAAGCCGGGAGTTGAACTCACAACCTACAGATGATTGATATAGTGCTTTTACTCACTGACCTACACCTGTGTCTCTGGTTCCCCTGTCATAGCATACCTTAGTGATGTGCTAAAGTATACTCTACTTAGCTATCATATCACAGTCAGTTGAGACAAAAGACTGGTAGCTCAATGGTGTAAAGCACCGTTGTCACGGATGCAACACCCATATTCTTAAGTATGGTTCAATAAATGTAATACAGAGTCAAAATTATGCTGTTTATTTTATCAAACCCAAGCTCAACTTTGTAATGTATTGTGTATAGTCTTGCTAATGTGTTTGTGATGAAAATGAGATGCGATAGGTGTATATCCTATATAATAAAACCCTAGCCGCGCATGCGCACATACCTGCGTGCTTCTGTGATCTCTGCTCTGTGGCCAGCAGGAGTGCAGATGCAGCAGCCAGGCGACTCCCCCCTCCCGCCCTCACTCACCGCCAAAACCACCACCGCCAAAGCCTCCTCCTTCTGCCCAGCCGGGAGGAGGGCTCCGAGTCGCTGAGGACTGTCCCAGATCAGCTTACACGGTCCCTAAAAAATGAACCTTTTCATCTGAGGTGCGAGGCTGCGGTGACCTCCCTCCCCCGGCTCACTAAGGTTTCGTCTTAAGAAATTCAAATGCGTTGTTGAAAATGCAAGTGACTGTTCTCTGTCATCCTAGACACCCCTGCAACACCCCAACAACACACTCCTGCAGCATAAACCCCTCATGTTATAATCAAGTAAAAGACAAGCTGGGAGTTGAACTCACAACCTATGGATGATTGGTATAGCGCATTTTACTCACTGAGCTACTGAGCTACTTAACTCTAGCCCTAACCCTAACCATAAAGTAGCGTCTGACGTCATAGAAGCCGTTAGAATTTTGAAATCATTTTGGACGTTCATTGGGTGTTCTCAGATCAAATACACCTGTAGATACTTGCAATGATTACCCCTTGTCAAAGCTTGTACGTAAAGCCATTTCTGGAGACTCCCATTCCCAAATCCCCAACATAGCTCAGTGCTTAAAAGCACTGCATGTATCTTCCAAAGGTCAGGGGTTCAAGTCCTGACTAAGGTTACTAAAGACATAATATTATTTTTTTTTTCCACGCACCCAAACATGCATAGCTAAGCTAAACTATGTGAACCTCACTTCCCAATCTTCATTTATTTAATTTATAACTTGTCATTGTGTTTGTTCAAATGTAGATAGTGTGAACCTAAATACATGGGGGGAGGTGAAATTTCATTAGGTTTACATGGTAAGCTTCTAAGCTTGTACCTAAAGTAATTTCTGGAGACTCCCATTCCCAAATCCCCAACATAGCTCAGTGCTTAAAAGCACTGCATGTATCTTCCAAAGGTCAGGGGTTCAAGTCCTGACTAAGATTACCAAAATACAAACTAACCAAAATCCAGTGAGGTGGATTCTATTGACTGTGGGGTGTCAGATTGACCATATCAGCAGGTCTGTCAACTCGTCATTCATCCCCTGCAGACAGTATTTTTTTTTTGTATCTTTTTTATATGCTTTTTATGTAAGTATATATTTATAAACTTTCATTTTTGACGTTTTTTCATAATAATTTAGTGATAAGAACAATATTAAAGGTGACTTAGCTTATTTCTGTGAGTATAGAAGTCATACTGATTTGAAGTTTTTTTCTCCGATGTTATACATAGAACACTCCCCTCTGCCTGTTCTATGTATAACATCGGAGAAAAAAACTTCAAATCAGTATGACTTCTATACTCACAGAAATAAGCTAAGTCACCTTTAATATTGTTCTTATCACTAAATTATTATGAAAAAACGTCAAAAATGAAAGTTTATAAATATATACTTACATAAAAAGCATATAAAAAAGATACAAAAAAAAAATACTGTCTGCAGGGGATGAATGACGAGTTGACAGACCTGCTGATATGGTCAATCTGACACCCCACAGTCAATAGAATCCACCTCACTGGATTTTGGTTAGTTTGTATTTTGAACTAGTCTTTGTCTCTTATCTATTTTGAAGAATGGCTAAGATTACCAAAGACATAATATTCTTTTTTTTCCACCCACCCAAACATGCATAGCTAAGCTAAAATATGTGAACCTCACTTCCCAATCTTCATTTATTTAATTTATAACTTGTCATTGTGTTTGGGGGAGGTGAAGTTTCATTAGGTTTACATGGTAAGCTTCTAAGCGTTCTGCTATACTTTTTTGTATAACAGCGATATCGGCATGGTTTAGGATGTAATCAACAGTGTTGATGTAGCACGGATCGGCCGCCGCAAGCACGCCCAAGCGGCACAAAAACGTCATCGCGTTTTTTTTGCGTTGTGACATCATAGAATCACCCGTTCTTCATACGCAGTTATTTCCTCTAAAATGGCAGCCAGGAGACAGCCAAATTTCTCCACAGAGGACTCCAGGCTGCTGGCCAGGCTCTTCTTACCAAAGGAGCATCACTACTTTGTAGTGCCTGGCCATCGCAGGTCATACCTGCAGTTCAGGAACTTCTGGACCCGCCTGACCCGGCGATATAACAGAAGAGCCTCATGTCCCAGGGAAGTAAGTATTCCAAGTCAGGCCCTCACAAATAATCATGTAAAAAGTAATGATGATGGAAACCTGTCTCAATCAAATTGGTCATGTTATTGTGGGTAAATCTTGATTCCTTTTAAAAACTACAATTGTGCATAATAAATCTTTTACATTGAATACTGAAATTAAAGCACATCCCAAAGGAGCAGTAGTAGGATTTCAAATGACAAATTCAGCTCCTAGAAGGCATCTATTCCATTCACAACATGCACACAACTAATTTTTGGGTCACAAGCTTCGTATTTGTAATAGAAACATCTTGAAATCAACTTTGCCAAAGGAAAACAAATATATTAAAGTGCTGCTATGTCATTTCAAATACCTTCACCTTTACTGTATCAATCTGCTGGTCTAGGGAGATAGTGGCATGACGTTTAAAGTGACAGCGTCAGTACCCTGACGTCAGGGGTTTCAAGCCACGCTGCTCCTTCTGACCAAACTATTTTATTGCCCCTGCTGCATGATTGTAAGCTCACCAGGACATGCTGTAATGTGGGGCAGTGCTGATAGGCTACAGCCTCAGCACCTTGGGGTTGTGAGTTCAATCCCACACTCCTCCTTGTGATGCTGGCCATGTCACCTCAAACCCCCCCCCCCCCCCACTGTCCCAGGTACAGTAGAGAGATAGCGATGCCTCCAGCACAGAAAGGGGAAAATGCTGGAGTACGTGAATACATTCATGTAAAACATGTGGCAGAAGGGGGTGGAGGCAGGCAGCAAAGCGGATAGGGGCTCTTGGAGGGCAGCATACTCCATTTTTATGTGCTTATAGAGGTCAATACTTAAGTAAACATGTTATGCCACAGTGCTAGATGGCACTCATCATATCCCTCCCTCTCCATTCTTTCTCTCTCTCTCTCTCTCTATTATCCAGGTTGAGGATCTCAGGAAACGGGGTCAGCTGCTGAGGCGCCAGGAGCGGGCCTTCCTTGAGGGGGTGAGGGAGGAATTGCACGCTGAAGCCGGTGAGTAATGAGTCCAGCGTGTGTTCTTTGTGATCAGCGTACCAGAATAAATAGATGAAAATGCTTGAGTAGCTGTAAACCATTCTTAATCATAAAATCTGCAGTAAAGCTGCTATTGTGATATCATGTCACAATGGTTTTATGGTGTTCTACTTGCCTCACTTATTTATGCTACATTTTGATGTTTACAGTGGAGTAGGTGCTTTGCATCCTGTTATTAGCATTTGAAGAAAATAACGTAGTAAAGAATGTAATGTTCAAAAGTGTTGTGGACATATCTGACTGGATCCTGTTTCCCTCTTGTCAAGCAGCAGCGCAGGCACCCCCTCAGGAGGCACCGCAGGTGATGGAGGGAGCCCCACCCTGGTCCTCGGCGGAGGAGGAGGAAGAGGAGGAGAGGGAAGAAGGGGAGGAAGAAGAGGAGGAGGGGGATTATTCTCCCTGGGAGCCCTCACGACCACCCACACCGCCTGCCCCACCACTGCCCCCTGGACCTCCACCGCCTACCCCACCACTGCCCCCTGGACCCCCACTGCCTGCCCCACCATTACCTCCAGGACCCCCACCACCATCCCCTGTTGGACCTTCCCCTTCCCCCACCCATAGCCCTTCCCATCACTCTCCTGCCCTTCCTGTTCCTGATCCCATCCCACCCCCTTTCCTTTCTGTTCCCCCCCAGGAGCAGCCCGACCAGCCTCAGGAGGGGGCGGGCAGGGAGATGGAGGCCTACTCTGCCATCTTGGAGGAGGTGCAGGTATTGAGAGGGTGTGTGGAGAGGATGGAACATGCCCTCTTGCGGCTGGTAGCCGAAAGAGGGCATGGTGCCAGCAGCCATACACCCTCTCAATGACTGCACCTCTTCCGCCCCCCTCGCCTGAGGTAGCTCAAGCTGCTCTTGGGGGGCACCCACCCTCTTTCCCTGCGTTATATGTTATATATGTAAATAGTTTTTTAAAAAGAAGTTTATGTTTTTAAAAGTTTTATATTTTAATAAAAAAATTGTTTATAGTTTAAACATGCCTGTGTGGTTTTAACCTTGTAGCATCATCAGTTTAGTGGACAGAGTCCAAGGTAGATAGGGGTTCAGGAGGGACTGCTGAATGGGCCCTTTTCAATATAACAACAAGGTGACATATAGAAAGTTTGACAATCTTTATTGGGGTCTGTCATTCATTCTATTACCTGCTAGCCACTCTGATGTCAAATCATTGCAGAATCTAGGAAAAAAGCAAGTGAATGCAAGGGTATATGCAACTGTAGGTAGATGACGACATCTCAGCTATGATGTGCAAAGTAAGCCAGTCCCTGTTCCAAAGTAAATGGCTACATAAGGAAGAGAATATAAGTCACTGTGGTAGATTTGTTGTTAAGGAATAGGGTTACTGCTAATAAGAGTTGGCTCCACACCAGGAGAATCCAAATGAGACATGTGGGTTTTTCTTCCTTTCACGGAAGGTGATGGAAGTAAAGGCCAGATACCTCAATCTATCCTCCTGGTTCTTGAGCTGCACTATTTTGGTTAAGCAGGTGTGGAAACCACAAAGATGCTCACAGCTGCACTGTTCTAAGTAATACAAAACTCCATCTGACAATACTGCAGTTGTCTGTGTAAGACACCTAAAAACAGAAAAGAGGAGAAGCTGGTTTACACAAGGTTCACAAACAGAGGGTTCAACCCCCAAGGTCCATATCTGTCCTCCCTTCCCTGAAGCAATGTGTTAACCTCATTTATGTTGAGCTGCTTAGATGTCACCGTGGTATAGTTGTTAAAGCAATAGCCTTAACTCGCTGATGGTGTGGGTTAATATCACCTGTAATCCACCACTGCTACTGTTTAGAACTCATGTGAGGGAATAGACTAACTGAAAACAAAAAGTTTGTGTGCATATAACAGCAGGAATGCATGCCATGGTGTTCTATGAGGCCAATTTACTATTGTTCCTGAAAGTCATCAAGGATACCTGTGTGAAGAGAACAATAGAAGTGTGAAACATTTATTTCACTCATCAGAAGAGTGACTCAAGTGAAGAATAGTAGAGTAAGCAAATAAAGGTTACCATATATCATTCTCACCTACAACTGTTTGGCTAGGTGCAAGCTGGTGTGCTGAGCTGCTTGTCTGGTCTCTCTCTGGCAAACACATAGGTGATGAGCAGAGTTAACCAGAAATGAAGAATAGAGAGAAACTGTTAACAAAGACCTATGTCTCCAAAATTAAACTCTGAAGTTGTGGCAGAACACACACCTAGAAGTAACAGAGGTGCTAACATACCTTTAGACTCCTTATTAAAAATGGCAGCCATTAGGCACTCATTAGGAGTTTTCTACCTGAACCATGTACACTGATTGGATGTCCACTGAATGGCAGTGTTTCCTCCCCCCCCCAACACACCCAACCTATTCTTATCAATGAGTTAGTACACAGAACCATTCCTCACCTGATTTTAACTTGCCTGTAATTTGATTCTACAAAGAATTAACTTTAGCTCTATGAGTAAACCCTCTCAGATGTATGAACACATCCATTTTACTTACATATCCATATTTCTACCAGCAAAATTTCTACCAGCATGGTCTTTATCAGTCTTCTCAGTCATTTTTGTCAGCCCTGTGGAATGAAGAGTAAGAGATATCAGAAATAAAATAACTATTATAAACAATAGCACACAATGAAAGCCCATAAAGAGAAGTCAGTTTTTGCTGGTTGGTTTCTTTAGTTCTATCATAAGGACACCTAAGTAGCTTACAAAATATCATTCTCACCTGGACTTACTATCTGAGCTGCTTCTAGAAAAGATAAAACAACATATTAGAATGACATGTAGCTTGTTAATGGCTCTGTGGAATAGAGAGAAATGGGAGGCAGAGATAGGAAAAAAAATGTAAAAGACTAAGACAGAGTAAAGTCTCAAACATCTGCATAAGCAATAGGATAGAATAGAAAGGAAACACTGCTCACCTGGACCTTCTTATACCCATGCACGCCTATGTAGCGTCTGACGTCAGTAAGGCGGGAAAACTTTCTCAATGCCTATTGGGCGCCGTTTGGGCGCGGTTCCTTGGCCCGCTTCCTAACCACGCCCATCACACCTCATTGGCTGTCCTATGGGGGTGTGTTTGAACGTGTTCTACAAGTAGCCTGAAAAGATGTCTTCACCTTACAACATGGCTCCAAAACGGAAATCGAATTTCTTGCATGGAGAGTTGCAGATATGGAAAATGAAGGTGGGGCAGACCATGACATTATGAAAGCAGGGAGAGTGGTGGGTGTGGGCATCTGTGTGTAACCTGACCTGGCCCCTTCTTTTCCCTAACAATTGATTCCCCTCCACACTTAACACAAAACCTAAGTCCTCAACAATCCCTCACACCAACACCCAGAAAAATCCATAAACTAAAGAAATACAGATAATGGGGGTGGGGAGGAGTGTCAAAGGCAGAAGGGAGTATAAAGGAGAACAGGCAAGTCATAGCACAAAGTTTCATCATTGAGGAAACGGAACACCACAAACACCAACTCACATGAGGGGGTCTTACATAGGAAAAATGGCTGTGCCAAAGCTTTCTATATACTAAAGCACGCCTAATTAGCGTCTGACGTCATAGGAACTGTTAGGATTCAAATCTAATTGGATGTGCATTGGATGTCGTTTTGCAATATACAGCTGTAGTGACGTTGTAGTCATTTCCTTCACATCTCTAAGCTTTGATATGAAGCTCTATGTTCTAAACAAAGTTACCTCTATAGCTCTATGCCTTAAGGCATTGCTTTTCATCTTCCATACATCAGGGGGTTCAAGTCTTGAGTAAGGTTAGCAAATAGGTTATATTCATTTCTCATCCAGGACACCTGGTAACTCTTTAGCCTTGCCTTTACATATCAATATTTTGCTTCAGCTTTTATTATGTGCAGCCCATTGTCTAATATTTAATGCAACCTGTTCTTTCTCATGCTGAACACCCTCCCCCACCAAAAACATCCCCCCCTAACTGGATCATTCTTCAACACCTGTCCAAGCCCTCTGAAGTTTGATTTAACTCATAGCTGTTGGCCAATGCCTATATTGCATCAAAAGAAACACATTCCTACTAGAATGGCTTGTAGTTAGGAGTAAATGAAAGTATCTCATGCACCTGTGGCTGCAGAATGCTGAGGAGAAACAGCAAATTCCACCACTTCTGAGAACTGTTAGGATGCAAGGAAACAAAAGTGAACAACAAACAGCACTGCAATCGGCTCTCTTTTGAAAGCAAAGAAAAAACAGCACACATTATCAGCACTTAAAAAGAGAATAAACAGATACACACCTTAACATTCAAGCTTCCCTCATTGCAAAATGGAGGTCTTCAGTTGCACAAAACTGACCTCATTGTGACCTCATCATTCTGCACCTTCAAAGTAGTATGCCACAATTAAAAGATGTGCTGGGTGTAGAACTCACAACCTCTGGATGTTAGGAGCACAGGCTGGCTCCTAACACATAGAGCTACAGCTGCTTCTACTTAGGTCTATCTCACCACCCTTTCATATCATACTTGACTGAGCTGTCTATGCTCATTAGCTATCATATCAGGATGAACTCAAATAAGTTTAAGCAAAGGAATGCCTAAAGATTTGGAAGGTTTTCAAGTAGAAAACAAATATCAACTATGTATTAAAGAATTGCAGCACAAATGACGCTGATCGGTAAGGGCAAAAAAAACACCACTTTTCCGGTATGACGCCTAAACGGAACAGATTACTTACAGTCATATATCCATTAGTACAGTGCTTAGAATGAAGATTAGCGTGTGAGAAAAATGGAGCTTCACCTCACATGCATTCAAGCACACTTGGGAATATGGGTTTGGGACTCAGTGAAAGCAGCGCTTTTAACCATTGAGCTACCACTCTTTTGTCTCAGCCTACTATGACATTATAGCTAAACTCCTTTTCCCTTAGCACTTCACTAAGATATGATATGACAAGGGAGCCAGAGACATTGGAGCAAAAGTTGCTGTAGCTCAGTGAGGAAAGGCACTCCCTACCAATCTTCCGGGCTTTGAGGGTTCAAATCCTAGCCTGTATTTTACTTGTGGCATATCTACCTTCCAGGTGCACTTTGATGATGCTTTCCACTTCTTATAGGAGTTGAATATAACATTACTGTACAACTTTGCTGTGTAGCAGAAAAATAAACTTTTCCCCCTTCCATGCTAAGAATTTGAGTTCAACTCATCTTATATTTCTCCTTTTAAACATGGCATACTTTGTTAGTTTTTATCATGGTAAAGTATACATTTCTGAAATGGTGAAGAAACAATAATATACAACTGCAATGTTTTGTCTCTTAGCAGAATTAACGGCCTATAAGAAGCGGTATAAGCAAATCCAAACTGCTATAAGCACAAGAAAGCATTTCTAGCTCAACACGATAATGCTCCTGTTCTGAGCTCTGACCTCTGAAACTCCCCAGTTCGACTCCCACTTTTGCTCATTTTAATAAGGTCCTAGTTTTTTCCTATTAGCTCTTATAACAGGGTCTACATGGTGGACTTTGCCATTTGTAAGGTGCACATTTCCCTTTCCAGGCAAACCTATTTTCAACTTACCATGGCTCGGACATCCTAAGCAGTGATGAGAGGAAACCTTTCCTCTGACAGCAAGATGACATTTGTGGATCGCCTGGTTAATGTGCTCTCAAAAGAGAGCCGATTGCAGTGCTGTTTGTTGAGAAAAAAAAGGGGGTTGTAAAAGCCATGTGTAAATTATATTATTGTTCGGGCAGAAATGTGGTTTGTTATCCATGCAATATAATGTGTTCCATTGTTATGGTGTCATTATATTTATTAGGACAGAGAAAAGATGAAAATTACCTATTCAAACTCACTATTGGAATTATTGATGAAAAAACACAGCGGACGTCTGCCTCGCGTCTAACAAAGAGCCGCAATTACGATAGTTGAAACGGCATTGAAATCCAAGTTAGACCAGGGTTTCTTACGTCTACATAATACACGATATTTAGACGCAGTTGCTCGCTCAGGTAGCGCTCATCTAGCGTCCCCATTTGGCACGCCCATGGAACGCCCACGGAACGCCCACGTCCAGAGCTGGAGACGGGACTATGCTTTCTATAGACGTCAGTCCGTCAACTACCTCATAGGGACGTCTATGTGTCGTTAATTTCCCAATTAACATTAATTAAGACCCTTAACTCCGTAATTATTCACTTACATCGGACGTCCAAAGCACGCCTAAGTTAAACGCAGTAATAGAGAATTTACCCCTGAATGTCTACTATTAAATCTCTGTCCACTTCTTCCGTCTGTGAAGGAGGCCTGTGTATCACACCAATGTAAATATATTTACCATTCCCTCAATCCAAATTGATCCAAAGTACCTCCTCTTTGCCCTGTAGATCCTGCAATTGTGTGGCTTTAAAATTATCTTTAAAATATAACCCTACTCCTCCTCCTTTTCTTCCCCTCCTGTCTTTTCTGATCATAGCCTAGTAAAACTGCATCCTAGTCATGGTTCTTTGTGAACCACATCTCTGTGATCATCACCATATCCAACTCATCTTTTTTCCATTACAGCTTCTAGATCCAGAATCTTGTTTCCCATACTTTGTATTTACTGCTTTCCAGACATTGCTCCCTTTTCCCATCCGTGTAGAGGTATTCAATGATTTACTTACCTGAGAGCTTATACTCACTAGAGGACTATATGACAAACTAATAGGCTGAAACCAGCCAGAGGTCTCTCCTCAAGGAGCGCTTTTCAGTTAGGGTGAGAGGATTCACACACCCTATGAAGTATAGCGCGCTTGGCCTGACTTAAGAGTTTTCCAGGCCTCTCTCCCACTTACTATTCCTCAAAGTCTCAAAAAGGTCCTAAACAACTCTCTCCTCAAGCAAATATATGCAAATTATATATGCAGATCACAGGTTACTGTGAAAACTATCATTAATGCTAAGCCTCTACAACCTCTCTCTTAGAACCAAGCTTACTGAGGGCTAGGCACTAGACTAACATTCTTCCTCTCAAGGGTCACCTGTAGAGTCTGATCGCTAAGAAGGTTCTGAGAGTTCAGTTTGAAATCATCGTTTTATTATGGCATATAATATACAACATGAACAACAAACTATTTAACCGTTAACACCATTCAAAGTAGTCTCTTAGGATGTCTTATGTGGCATCCAGTTTGTGAGGGACACACACTGAATGAACAGTATTATAAGTCATTTCTGGAGTATCAGCAGCACAAAAGAAACAACCAGAACTATTGCACAACATTTGAAGGATGTTAACAGTTAAACATACTCATTCTCAAGCTCACTGTGTGCTTGGTTTAGTGAGACTACTACTTGTTTGTTAATAACATGATGATTTCAAATGCCATATTTTTTGCTTCTCCCATACCAGAGACCACTGTATTCATCTCTCATCTTGTGGCAACATTGAGAAGTACATGTTACACACTTTCAAACATATATATTAGATTTCCAGTGTTCGCTCATTTTTGAGAGAAAAAATAGTTGCCTTGACTTATGACCATAATTTTTTTAAAGCTGATATTTCATTCTTGGTTTCTCATAATCTCAGGGCACCCCACCCATAATCCAATCTCTACCCTACCCTACCCTATCCACCCCCTCTCCAGGATTTTGCTATTTCAGCTTGTCTGCGGTGTTCTTTGCTCACATGTTTAAAGACAATAGACTGTTTTCAGTCCAATTCTTTATATGTGAGGTTGCAAACCATTGGACCCCTGAGGAAGGCGTGTTCACCGAAACACGGACCGTGAAGGGTCCGGTTGGATTTTTATCACAGTATTTTTTATCATTGTACTTTTTAAATTGAATTTTCATGGTTTTATTTGTCAGTGTTTAATAAATTATCTCCAGAACATCTGTATCCACAGTTTTTGTTTTTGTTTTCATCGGTGGATTGTTTTCACTGTGGATCTTTGGGTCTCCCCAGTTTTCTTTGTATGTATGTTCTAAAAATTCAAAAATATCACTCCAAAACAAAAGCACCACACAAGCCAAGAAAGCTAGATTATTACTTAAGCGAAAGAAAAGCCTCAGACAAACGGAGAGGTGTACCCACACTCTTCCACCAAAGCATCATAGGCAAAAAACTTTTGCACAAGTTTAAAGTTAGCAGGTGAGAGCAAAAAATAGCCGAGAATGATTAATGGTAAAAACCACTGAACACAAACAGGTCAGGCCGACGATCGTTTTGTGGCCGGTAACCACTGCTTCAGGGCCTTAGCGCCAAATCCAGGCTATCAGTACGCAGATCCTAACTGCTGCTTTGGAGTGATATTTTTGAATTTTTATACTATACTTCCCTACATTCCTCCCTGTTTTTTGTGGTTGTATGTATGTTCCAGCATAACTCTGAAACGCATGGACAGATTTCAACTAAACTTGGTATACATATCACTTACTATATGGGAAACAATAATGTGGGGGTGGGAAGGGGTGACATGTAAAAATTATCGAAAACAACAGATTTTAGTGTCTACCCCATAGTGTTTTTGGGCTCGCTGAGGTAAATACTCAGCATAACTCTGAAATGCATAGAGATTTTAACCAAACTTGGTACACATATCACTTACTATCTGGGGAAAAATACTGTGGGGGTGGGAAGGGGGTGACATGTAAAAATAATCAAAAATGACAGATATTAGTGTCTAATCCATAAATGCATGGAGAGATTTCAACCAAACTTGCTACACATATGAATTATTTTCTGGGGAAAAAATACTGTGGGGGTGGGATTGGGGTGGGAAGGGGGTGTCTAATCCATAGTTTTCAGATTGACACTCCCAATGCCGTTTAGGTCCAAGTTCCAGCTATAATCACTGAATAAAAGTCTATTGATAGTGGAAGATTGGGATAAATAAATATCCGGGCAACGCCGGGTGATCAGATAGTTAGAATATAAAGGAAACATATATACACACATATACGCTTAAAGCCTTCCACATCCTTCCCACTTCCAACAGGCTTCAGGCCTTGAATAGCAGCTCTGGTGATTAACAATTTTTGGATCTATAGCTAGAGCTGTGAGGTAAAGCTACTAGTAATTCATGAATAAAGCTCTGATCTGCTGACAATTTGTTTAGTTTTAGTACAAGGAGAAAAGGCAAGCAGGGGCACTTTATAATAACAGAGCTGGGGAGGTTAGTGAATTCCCAGCGGGTAGAATATACAGCTTCTAAATACATTTCTGCAATTGGGAACTGTGTGCTACCTCCCCAGCAAACTCCATGGGCAGCTGTAAACTGATCAGCCTCTTTATAGAGAAAAAAAAAAATTATAAAAGAACTGACCAGTGAGATTTTACTTGCTTTTACAATTGTCAGTCTTTGTGTATTCACCTTAAGAAAGAACACTCTGGGTAAGTAACTGGAGATTTTCGTTTGTTGCTTTATCTTGTTAAAACTTTGCTTTAGTTGAGCTTATTTTTGGCTAGACAGGACATGATTGGTCAGGTTTACCACCATTGTATGTGACATTTCATTCTTTCTGGAAAGAAATGAACACTATAGAAATAAAAAGTAGCAAGCCTTTTATTAATTGAGCTGAACAGGCATACACAGGCATATAACTGTTTGCTGTGCAGTTCATTTCTTATGGCTTTATCTCCTGGAGTGTATTCATTATTCTAAAACTGGACATAAGGTACTGAAGACCATGAGTCTGGGGGGGGGGGGTGTTGTCTCTGAGGGGAAGGTTCTCAAAACTTCACGGTAAAAAAGGCTGTCGCAGCAGTTATTGTAATTATGATCAATTGTAAGTTCTTGTTAAATTTTGTTTATCTGTTGTGAAAACTCCCCTCCTCATGCTCACCTGAATATCTACATTACTTGTAATTCTAGTTTATTGTAATTTCTTATTAAACTTTGTTTAATTGATGTGAACCGCCTAGAACTCCCTGGGTATGGCGGTACACAAGAATAAAGTTATTATTATTATTAATGATTTCAAAAAGGCGCGTCATTCTCAAAAAACCGCGCATGCAAATGAAGTTGGCAGAGAGTAGCAGAGTCTCACTAAGGGCTCCTTTTATCAAGGTGCGTTAGGGGTTTAACGCGCGGAATACCGCACGTTAAACTGCCTGCCGCGCTAGTTGCTAATGCCTCCATTGACGAGGCGTTAGTCTTTTGGCTTGCCGCGGGGGTTAGTGCGTGATGAAATGTCCGACGCGCTAACCCCTGTAGCGCACCTTGATAAAAGGAGCCCTAAATTTACATGAGATGAATCGCTGGTGATAGTGATCGGCACATGTGCAGAATATACCACAAAAGAGGTGTAAATGTGCACATGTGCAGGAAAAACAACGCTATAAGCACACATATCATGGGTGGCGTGACAGTCATAAGCGTGCCAGAGCTATTAGATGAAGGGGAAGGGAAGGGAGGGGAGGGGAGGGGAGATGCAACATTGGCTTTCAACAAGCGCTCATAAGACATGTCTTTTCTCCCCCCCACAACTCATGTAAATCTTGTCATTTGTTTTTAATATCAAATTATTATGAACCACAGCCAGAAAAACATAAGACATACCTATAATATACATGCTCAAGAAGTGTCCACCCCTCCCCCCCAAAAGACCATATGAATCATGTAATATGTATTATGTAAATCATGTAATTTTTTTTTTATGAGCCACAGTCAAAACATACTCCAGAAATGTGCTTCTCACAGTACCGGCACCCCTGGACTAGTCGCGGAGTTTTGGTCGCCAAAAGCCAACATCGCGCTTGGAGGATCACTCGGCAATGATGAAGAATCACTGGAGTGCTCGTTTAAATATTGAAGAGCCCATTTGCACGGCAGAATCGGAGACTGCTAGGAAGTTCAAGAAAGACCACGGTAAGCAGTTCTGAGAATCTGCTGCTAAAATACATACACGCTAAACGTTAAGTTTTGAGAATCTGGCACTAAGTGCTCCCAATTTTTACATAATATAATATTATTGTTTTCTGCTTGACTGAGAGTCAGCCTACAAACCTGAACAAAATACGTGGGGGTGCTGAATGACGTGGATATGGTCCAATCAATGATCTGAAACAATGTCAAAACACAGAATTTTGTTTCTGCAAATTGGCACTTAACGAAACAAGATAACGCTCTTTTCTGCTACACTGGCAAAATAATGCTCAGAATTTAGGAAGTTGGTTGGCTGGGCTGAGAACTTTCCAGCACCCCCTCATAAACAGAGATTCGGAAGTTTAGGGGATACAATGAATGATTAACAAGTATAAATGGACAAAAAAATAAAAAAAAATTACCCAAAATGTATTTACTTTGCAACTTTCAGTGTAAGGAGATCAAATATACTTTGACTTAAGAGCAAAAGAAGAGAGGCAAGGGGGCCAGATTAATGATTTTTCAAATAGCTCTGGATCAAGAATTTGCCATGATGTTTTCTAACTGTTAAGAGAAACATGCTGTGACTTAGTAGCATCTGAATTTATTCCCAGACATTATTATTATAAGGTCCAAGTTATCACTTTAGGTACATACATACATCATTTAGATTTGCTATGTGTCTGAAACTGAAAACTTGTTACACTAGTCAGAAATACGGTAATGGCATTATCTCTTCCGACATGTGGGTTTTCCTTGGGGGAGGGGATGAGGGAAATACATTAGCAGCTTTTTAGAACAGTATAATAGGCTCAATAAAATGCCAGCATTAAACTGAATGATGTTGTAGCTGCAGTTCATTCTAAAAGGGGATTTCCCTGTGCGCTGCTCTAATCTTCAGAATACTTAGCAGTGCTCTGTGCAAATAAAATTCTCAGTGTCACTGCTATTCGTAAGGGCTGTCAGAAGGATATTACATTTTATGTGTTCCAAGAGTTCTGGTTTGTGTTGCCATTAATCAATGAAAAGGATAAGGAGATGCCAGCCTTATCTTGGAGGAGGGAAGCAGAGTTCCATTCAATGAAGGGACAGAAGTAATAGAGTTTTTTTTTTTTTTTCCAGTTGTAGTGATCTAAATTACAGTTTTAAATGGACAGTACCCCTGGCTCCTCAGACCCCCTCCCCCCCCCATGCGATGTTTCCAAGTGTGAGAAAGAATCGCAGGTCTGTGCTGGACAAGCCTCTAGCCAGGGAGGAATGGATCTCTACCACCCCCTAGGCTCCCCTGGGTCCCTCCCCTGTCTCTACAATCCCTCCCTGAGCACGCCTCTAAAGACTCCCAGATAAATTACTAGTGTCCTTGCCAAATTCCAGAGCTCTGTCTAACACAACCACTAGCATCAGAGAAGTTGTCTCCCAGGTCAGTTCCATCCCACCTGGCACTTAGTTAAAGACCCAGTGGAGGTCACCCTTGTGGCGCTCTAGGGACCATGTCCACTGGCTCTCTCAGTGATGTTGAAGACCTGCAAGAGCTGGAAATGCTGGAATGTGAGGAGATGAAAATGGATTCTAACAAAGAGTTTGGGACGTCAGAGAGTAATGAGGAGAGCTCTAACTGTGAAAATGGCTCTCCCAAAAAGAGTAGAAGAGCCCCAGGCAAAAGAAGGAAGGCGGCCAGTAAGAAGAAGCCTTTCAATGGAGTGAATCAAGAAGGGAAGCAAGTTCAAAGGAATGCGGCCAACGCCAGGGAAAGAGCCAGGATGAGAGTACTCAGCAAAGCCTTTTCGAGACTGAAGACCACCTTGCCCTGGGTACCCCCAGACACCAAACTTTCCAAATTGGATACTCTCAGACTTGCATCCAGTTACATTGCTCATCTGAGGCAAATCCTTGCCAATGACAAATATGAAAATGGCTACATTCATCCGGTTAATCTGGTAAGAGGAATTTTACATAAATTCATGGTGAAAGAGGATGAAATACATAGATTGCCCAATGCAATCTGAGATTAGGGTGACACTGTTCAGTTAATATCTTGATATTATTGCTTCAGGTTTGTAAAGATCAGATCAATTATCCTCTATGAGGGGTTGCTGAAAAGTTCACAGCCCAACTAACGAACTTCCTGAATTCTGAGCGTTATTTGACCACTGTAGCTGAAAAGAGTCTTATCTTACTTTGTTAAGTGCCAATTTGCAGAAACAAAATTCTGTGTTTCGATATAGTTTCAGATCTTTAATTACCACTACTACTATTATTAATTATTTTTTATAGCGCTGCCATATGATTCATCCATATCTACGTCATTTCTCTTTTTTCAGGCCTTTTTTTCAGCACCCTCTCATATTAACAAATATCAGAAGAGAGCTCGGTATACTGGATTTTGCCTCTTTCTTTCCCTTCTAGCTAAACTCTAGTTGATATAGAGAAGGAGGCAGTTTTCAGAGATCTGACTTCTAGCACAAAAAGAGACATTAAATGAAGTCTTCACACAGAGAGTGTGCTATTATGTTCCTTCCGTTGTAATTCACCGAATGCACTCAGTTTTATTAGCCAAAAAAGAAATATAATAATACAGAAATGTTATTTACTACCGTGAAATGCAGGTCAGTAATGGTGAATTCATGGAGTGGATCTGTATAAAGTCGTGTTTGTCCTGAAGATAACTTCTGAACGATCAGACTTCGTGGTACTGTAAAAACAATGTGTATTTATTTTAAACTCATCAGTTACATGGAGGGTGTTCGTGTGATTTGATTAACAGGACAGTCTAAAGTCAGTCTTATTGGGTTTTAAAAACATACTTTCAAGGTAAATGCCTCCTTTCAGCTTAAAAGAGCAAACAACACTAATTAAGAAACTTGAATGAAATAATAAAGAGAAAAGCTGAGTCCATAATTAAATAACATTCAGGGATTTTTTTTGGAAGGGAAAGAAAGAAATAATACATTAAAAAACCACGGATTAAGTATCATAAAAATTAATGTGCTTCTTGAAGCTTCAGTGAATGTTTGACCTGAATATTTTAATTCTGTGCAACAGACTGGATCTTATTTCGCATACTGACCTCTGAGACCCACTGGGTCAACTGCGGCCTTATCTAGGTTTGACATCAGTTTGTTTTAATTTGTCCTTTAGCCTTCTGACACTTTGAAATTCAAAGCATGCAGGCTGTAAGGTTAATTCAGATTTGTTTTAATTTATACAGTGTTTCTAAATAAAGGTAGAATGAAAATAATGGCAGGTCTTGGAGCTATTTTTTGACCAAGAGGATGATGTAGTAAGCTTTCTCTCTCCCCCCCACATAATCAGGGAAATGTCTTATGGAATCAATTAAACTATTTAAGAAACAACTTAAAAAAACTAAAGTCCCTTCTTTACGGTATGATACATTTTTAAACCAAAATGAAGGGAAATGAGAGCGGCACTGAACAGGAAGCTAAGAGCTTGATGTGTCTGTAGTGGTGTATTTGTATAATGATGTGCTACAATTCATAGTGACAAATACACAAGCAGATTTCTAGCACAAATACAAACCCCCTCTTTTACTAAGGTGCGCTAACCAATTAACACACGCTAATCGAATTAGGGCGCACTAAACGCATCCATAGACTAGCATGTACGCATTAGCATTTAACGTGCGCTAAATCGATTAGCGCGCGCTAATCGGTTAGCGCCCCTTAGTAAAGGAGGGCCAAAGTATTCATTCAAAGCTATCGAGATAGAGATAAATTATGTTGGGAAATTATTTTTGTACCTACTTTTGTCTCTGCCATTTACAAACTTGCCAAATGCATCCTCTTTTCGTAGGCTGGTATTATTCTGGTTCATTTTTTTTCTCTCTGCTAAAGAAATATGGGAAAAACCATTTACCTTGAACAGGTTTCTAAATCTCACTGTTTGTAGACTAGAGAATTGTACAGGAATAAAAGCTTATGAGATAAGATCAATTTTTTGTACAAGTTTTTATTTTTGTTATTTTCGGAAACTGACTGCACCGTTATAATACTATATATTTTTTTTCTTTCTGGCAGACCTGGCCCTTTATGGTTGCTGGAAAACCAGACAACGATTTGAAAGAAGTGGTGAACAGCAGTCGTTTGTGTGGCCCTACAGCGTCCTGACCCCAAGTCAACATGAAAGCACTGAGCATATAGGAAAGACAGTCTTAAGAAGAGGGAAAACCTATATGAAAAAACCCCCACCTCAGACTCTTTATCGAAAACGAGATTAATTCTGTATTCTTCCAAAGAAAAGCCCAAATGTACCAAAGAGGAACACACGAAATAAGCCAAAGCCCAAATATTTAAACTGTATTATCCTTTACAATTGACTGGAGGCCTTGCAGGTTCGAGTGCCATCTAATGTGTGCTTTTTTTGTATAATGTTCTCAAATGTAGAGTCATAGAAGCAGATGGCTTTGACAGTCATCTCTATAGAACAATCTGTCTTAAAGTTATATATTTTTTCTTTAAATGTGGTTTTCTTAGCTCTGTGAATAAATTTTCCTTTGTATAATGAAGAAATGCATATTTTGGTCATAATTGCTTTATTATCCTAAAGGTTTTGCCTGCATTGTGCTATTTATTTATGTTTTTCATTTTCTTCATAGAAAGCCACAGGGGAGAGGGTCAAGTAACAAAATCAGAAGATACCATGTAGATTTTCAGTTCAGCCTGTGCTTTCTCTTGCAAGCTGTTGTAGCCTGAATTTGCTGTTAGTTTACATGCATTTGTTTAGAAATGATACATGTGCTATACAAAGAAGTATACATATACATACACACATATGCCCCTCCCCCCTTATTCCCAGGATCATAAAGAGAAGTACATGGTTTTCCTGGGAATATTTCAGAAACCAAGGTCAGCTCTACCAATAGTGCAGGGATTCTCAACCCAGTCCTTGGGAGTCATCAAGTCAGTCTGATTTTCAAGATATCTACAATGAAAATGCATGAGATAGATTTACATACCATGGAGGTAGTTAGTGGCAAAGTACGGGGGAGGGGGGGACCATCCTGGGTACTGTCTTAGTAGGGGCACTGGCACGTCTTTGTCCCCTATGCCACGCTCGCGCCCTCCCTCCCCCTGTACCTGTTTAAAGCTACACCAGCACGAGCAACTTCGCCAGCCTGCTGCCCACGTTGGTTTGCCTCCTCTCTGCAACCACTTCTGGGTCACGGGGCCAGGAAGTGACATCAGAGGGAAGGCCAACACCAGCTTGAGCAGCAGGCCACAGAAGCTGCTCCCGCTGGCAAAGATTTAAAGAGGTACGGGAAAGGGGGGGGGGCACGATTGTGGCATGGGGTACGTAAGGAGCAGTGGGTGGAGAGGAGGGCGCAGCAGGGGGATGCCACTGTCCCAGGCACCTCCTACTCTCGCTATGCCACTGGAGGTAGTGCATGCAAATTTATCTCATGTATATGCATTGTGGAAATTCTGAAAACCAGACTTGATGTGCTCCGAGAACTGAGTTGAAAACTTTTGCAATAGACAGACTTGATGTCTGCTTAGTGTGGCAGGCTTCATGGTCAGCTGTGCAGTGGTAGCAAAATCTGCAAAGTAGTCCTTTACATCCCTATAAGTGGTGTATCTTTGATCTTCCGCACACATGCATGTTCAGAGTCCCACCACCATGGTCTCCTTTCTGTTTGGGTTCTTTTGCATTCCACCAGCAGTCTAGGTAGCTGGTGAAAGGGAAGAGTAAACATAGAAACATGATGGCAGATAAAGGCCAAATGGCCCATCTAGTCTGCTCATCCGCAGTAACCATTATCTCTTTCTCTCTCCGAGAGATCCCATGTGCCTATCCCAGGCCCTTTTGAATTCAGACACAGTCTCTGTCTCTGCCACCTCTTCCGGGAGATTGATCCATGCATCTACCACCCTTTCCATAATAAAGTATTTCCTTAGATTACTCCAGAGCCTTTCACCTCTTAACTTCATCCTTTGCTCTCTCATTGCAGAGTTTCCTTTCAAATTAAAGAGACCTGACTCATGCAAATTTATATTACGTAGGTATTTAAACGTCTAGGGAGTAGGGAGATATTGAACATTATGTGAAGTGGAGAGGGAAGGAGAGAGAGGATGGATATCTGGAGCAGGGAGGGGGTGGAAGGAGGAAAGAAATGTAGAGAGATACTAGATACCCAGTGGAAGTGAAGGGAAGGAGAGAGAAGGATGTCAGAGATCTAGATGGGTGACTAGGGAAAGGGGGATGCTGGAGAAGGGGGATTACAGAAGGGAAGATGCTAGAGGCCTTTGTGGGAGATAGGGAAGGGGAGATGGTGGACATTGCGTGGGGTGCAATGGGGGATCTATGGTAGGGGTTTGCAGCCAAACAAATTTCATGTACGGGAAAGATTGTGAGCCTGCCGGGACAGAGAGGGAAAACTGATTGAGTACCTGAATAAATGCATGTAAACCGTTCTGAGCTCCCCCGGGAGAACGGTATAGAAAATGGAATTTAAAAAAAAAATGTTATGTCATTTCCCATGTTTCTAAGAATGTTCAGTTTCTTCTTTTTTTTCATTATCTCTTCACAAGAGCAGTGTCATTAAGTGTACACGCTTTTGGAAAGAAAACACATTTTTTTGAAAGAGCACACACTGTTCGCAGAGTATGCACATTGTACACTATTTGCCCTTGTGCGATGGTTCATGCATGTATGCACTATTGAGAAAAAGTGCTGATTTCTCATGAAGAGTGCATACTCTTTGCAAATAATTTTCTACTCTTTCAAAAGAGTGTTAACTCTTTCAAAACTGCAAATTTTGTGTTTGCGTGTGTGTTCTGTTCATTTTTGTTTGCCAATGTCATGGAAAATTATTACAATAAATGCACATCCTTAGTGCATGACTGATGGTTAGATACCTTTAGAGCAGCCCTACCATTAGAGAGACTAGATATCTGCCTTTGGAGAAGCAGTACAGCAACAATACAGCTGGCAAAGCCGATATCGGTGATAAACCTTGATCAGCCATTCATCCATGTGCCCCAACCCTGCCCTGCCCCATAAACCTGCATCTCCTCTTCCTTTCTTTATCCCCCAGGTCTCCAGCATCTCCCTTTCATTAATACCCCTGCCACTAGACTAGCATCTCCTTCTCCCTGGTGTCCAGCATCTCTTTCCTTCCGTTCCCCAGTCCGTAGTGTACAGCATTTATATTTTTCCCTTTGTCAGCTGTTAGAAGTGCTCTGCCCCCTGGAACCTGCCTCTCTATATGGATGTCTAGTCTGACTAATAATAGGACTAGCCCTGCTTATGAAATTTGAAGATGCTGACAATAGTGCTTGACACCTTGTGCTCTGGTACTATCCTGATGAAGTACACTTCCCCCTCCATATTCGCGAGGGTTAGGGGCAGAGCTGGCCCGCAAATATTGAATATTCGTGAATAACTTTTGGGCCGGCTCTGACCCATCCCTGCTTCCCTCCCAGCATCTCAGATCTTACCTGGTGGTCTAGCGGGCTTTCGGGGCAGGAGCGATCTTCCTACACTCCTGCCCCGTGCAGATCACTCATAGCAAATGGCTGCTGTGAGTTCCCGTAATCTCTCAAGATTACAACGGGAACTCCCCGCAGCCATTTGCTATGAGTGATCTGCACGGGGCAGGAGCGTAGGAAGATCGCTCCTGTCCTGAAAACCTGCTAGACCGCCAGGTAAGGTCTGGGATACTGGGAGGAAGGCGGGAGGGAGGTGGGGAAGGTCCGGAATGCAGCTTTATTAAAAATAAATAAATCGCAAATAACCAAATCTGTGGATACTGAAACCGTGGATTCAGAGGGCTCACTGTATTGGCAAAACAGGGGCCCTTGTTAGGAGTACAGTTGACTCTGCTTAAGTGCATGCCCTTTGGACTGGGTCACATGCGCTTAAACGGAGTGCGCGCTTAATAGGAGTACCACTTGTTAGTCATGAAAAATTACAGTATGCTATAGTCAAATGCAATGAAACTTTTATTCAACCAAAATCACACTAAATACAATGTAATACGGTACAGTTGTAGAAACAGTACTGTTCGGTCTAATGTAATACAACTTTTTCTAAACAGACATTCTACTGAAATAATCAGTCATTGTTTTCTGCAAACAGATTGCACAATTCAGGCTGTGTATCTGACTACTGAATCTGTAAAACTGTCCATAGTCATGACAGCCATTTATCTCCAGATAACAACACAGCGTGTGTAGGGACTTCAGCGCGTCCGAGAGGGAAACAATCTCTGCAGGTAGACACGTTCAGCCAAAGATAATGATTTTTGTCCACACGACGCCATGGTACAGTACTGTAGTTCTGATAGTTTGAACACCTGGCTAGGCCTAGGCTGCAGTTCTGAAACACGTGGCTCATCTACGTCAGAACGTGTGATTGCATTTAACCGGAGTGAATGTGACGTGAGCAAATGGCGGTTGGACCTATAACATCTTTGCGCATAAGCGGATTGTGTGCTTATCAGAAGTGCAATTATCCGGAGTTTATGTCCATTGACTTTAATGTAAAAAAAACGGGACCATGGTGGTCACGTGCAGATAACCGAAGCGTGCGCTTAACTGACGTGCACTTAGGTGGAGTCGACTGTACTGATGTACTGTGTACTTTTGCTGCCTCAGGTGATCTTTAAAAGAGACATGCTGCATATATGAAAACTAAGTGCTTTTTGATTTTTTTTTGTTTTTGAATATTATATGACCACTGAATTGGATATTAGACATAATTGATATTATAATTGACACTGAATTTTAGTGGACTTTTTTTAAAGATCTTTGATGGTGATTTTTTTTTCCTGAGGATGATGTAATATTACTTGGCGGAGACTATAATTCATTTAGGTCTTTTCTTTGACTATTTTTCTGAGTTGTATAGCATTTTTGAGAGGTTTTGAATAACGATTTGTTGGGGGTTATTTTTTGTTGCATATGGACAAGGTTTGTTTTGTGTGATAAAGAGATTGCTCATATTTACAACTAATATGAAGTGGTACACTAGGGGAAGAATACATAATTCTATAGTAGAAATCTTTCTGGCCTGTGACACCATGAAAGGAACAAAGAATGATTATGCGAGAGAGAGAGAGAGAGCACTCAAAACCCATCAATGACATTTTACTATCATTTCACATATTTCCAAAAATCTTATATATGCTCAGCAGTGGCGTAGCAAGGCGGGGGGGGGGAGGGGGAGGTCCGCCCCGGGTGCAGGCTTAGGGGGGGTGCACAGCCGGCCAGGTCCGTAAAATTCAGCGGTAAATTTGAAACAGCTCCCTTTCTCCCTCCCTGCCCCTTACCTTCGTGGCTGCAAGTCTAAATTACTTTCTTACAGCAGCTGGAGTTGCGTGTGGCTGCCGTAAAGGTCATCTCTGATGCAACCGGAAGTTGCATCAGAGACAACCTTTATGGCAGCCATACAGCAGCCGGCTGCTGTACGAAGGCAGTTTAGACATCGCCAGCCACAGGGCAGGGACGTTTGTTGGATCGAGCCTGTTGTCCGGGGGGTGGGGGGGAGGAAGAAAGCGCCATGAATGTAAGGGGCAAGGAGGGAGAAAGCGAGGAAAGGTGGGTTGGAGAGGAAAAGACGCTGAAGGGAAATGGGTAAAACAGAGGGGGGAGAAGGACGCTGAAAGCATATATGGAAGACAGAAGGGGGAGAAGGACGCTGAAAGCACATGGGGAAGACAGAGGGGGAGAAGGACGCTGAAAGCACATGGGAAAGACAGAGGGGGGAGAAGGACACTGAAAGCACATGGGAAGACAGAGGGGAAGAAGGATGCTGAAAGCACATGAGGAACACAGAGGGGGGGAGAAGGACGCTGAAAGGACATGGGGAAGACAGAGGGGGGAGAAGGACACTGAAAGCACATGAGGAAGACAGAAGGGGGGAGAAGGACGCTGAAAGCACATGGGGAAGAGAGAGGGGGAGAAGGATGCTGAAAGCACATGGGGAAGACAGGGGGAGAAGGATGCTGAAAGCACATGGGGAAGACAGGGGGAGAAGGATGCTGAAAGCACATGGGGAAGACAGAGTGGGGAGAAGGACACTGAAAGCACATGGGGAACACAGAGGGGGGAGAAGGACGCTGAAAGGACATGGGGAAGACAGAGGGGGGAGAAGGACACTGAAAGCACATGGGAAAGACAGAGTGGGGAGGACGCTGAAAGGACATGGGGAGGAGAGTGGGGAGAAGATGCTGGCAGGGAAGAAGACAGAGATGCCAGACTATGGGGGGAGCAGAGGGAAGAAGATGGGTGCCAGACCAATTTGGAAGGGGGGAGAAAGGGAGAGGCACAGTAACAGAGCAAATGGAAGTGGATGGAAGGAATTGAATGAGAAGATGAGGAAAGCAGAAACCAGAGAAGACAAAGGTAGAACAAAAATTTTCTATTTATTTATTGCTTTAGGAGACATGTGTCACTGTTTCTGTGGTGTTGCATTGTATGCAGAGTCCAGCTTCTTGCTGGTTCAATTTAACCTTTGTATATGTATTTCTATTTTATCCCCCCTTTTACAAAACTGTGGAGTGTTTTTTAGTGCCAGCCGTGGTGGTAGCAGCTCTGATGCTCAGAATTCTATGAACGTCAGAGCTGTTACCACCGTGGCTAAAATCCACACTACAGTTTTGTAAAAGGGGAAAGGATTAGTTTGTGATGACATATTCCATACTAAGTGAAGGTGTTTTCTGTGTTCTGTGTGTTCAAAAGACATGGTTTTCTGTTAGGATTGACAGTGTAGGATTGATCTGTACTAGCCTGGCTTGATTAGTTTTACAATGGGTGTATTGATGTTGTACTGCTCAGTGCAGTATGTAAGATGCTGCCTTTTCCTAGGTACTCATGTGTGAAGTGTGGCTTGTTACTAAAAATCATGTTTTTTGTACAGATGGGGTGGGGGGTGTGTGCCAAAAATGATGGGCCCCGGGTCTCACATATGCTAGGTACACCACTGATGTTCAGCAAGATTTATTTCTCTAAAGAAACTGAAATTCTGTAATTCAAGCCTTAAATTATAAGATGGTGTGGGGAAAGTAGTTGTTAATTAGATATAAATTCCGCAGATCTAGTTTCTGAGAGCTTTTCCCAATAGAGCCCTGGGAAAAGACCGTTTGAAAACAGAACCCTAGGTATTAACAAGGGGAAAATAAAGACTTCAAATGACATCTTACAGCAGCTTTCAAGAAAGGGATTTCCTTCTGCACATGGTCAGCCGCCCTATCTGCAACTTACAAGGGGGTGCTAAAAAGTTCTCAGTCCAACCAACCAGCTTCCTAAATTCTGAGCATTATTTTGCCACTGTCGCTGAAAAGAGTGTTATCTTATTTCCTTAAGTACCAATCTGCAGAAACAAAATTCTGTTTTGGCATTGTTTCAGATCATTGGTTGAACCATATCAATGGCATTCTCTTCTCGGTTGGGCTTTTTCAGCACCCCCTGGTAAGCAACCTTCAGCCTTGCACCAACTTACCTTAGTGGGCGGACCATCCTCTTTCTGCAAAAACCAGAACGTTTGGCCAATTTTTCAAGACTGCTGCAGGAAAAATAGCTGTTTGGAAACACCTTCTGGGTGACCAGTTCAAATAAATCAGTCACACTTGCTGAGCGCTTCAGTGGGCAGTTCTGCTTTAATGGATCTAATCATCCTTCAGACCTCCATAGAAGATTCCTCCAAACCCTGAAGGAGCACAGGGAGAAATCTGCTGGCTGACATTTGGGATTTAAGTACTTTTCACCCGTAGATGTCTAAGTCCAGAGCTTCTAAATTTGATTCTAAACCATGTGTTTGTCCAATGCACTCTCTTCATGCCAAACTGAAGATTCCCTAACCTGGTCAAACTGAGTTTGACTAGTTCATACGGGCTTTTAATATAACATGTAAACAGTTTATTTCAAAGTGCTTAGGTTTAATACCTTGATCCCCCAAAGTTTCAGCTCAACATGTCCCCTTTGGGATCCATCCAGATGCCTGCCCAAATACCTGCTGGCGCCAGAGCAAATTCTCATGTAACAGATACCTGTCGGTGTAAAACCAATATTTTGCTTCCAGTGTAATTTTCCCTCTCCTGCCCCACAAACCTGCCTCTCACCAAGCCAAAACATCAGGAATTATTACGAATTCTAAGTGCACGGCCAGAGAGTTCTGGATGCAGTTTAATGGACTCGATGATTGCTATCTCACACATTTCTTTGGCACCCTGGATGGGTGATGATCTGGTTCTTCATAACGCCTGTAAAACCAACTTGCCATCAGATAAGTCTATGCAAGGAAAACTGTTTGAACTAACCCTTTTCCTGTAATATGTTTGATGTTTTTTTTTTTTTTTTTTAATAACTAAGGATGACTAGGAAGCATGAAAATGTGTTGTTTTTTTTTTCTCTTTTTTCAGCAAATTCAAAAGAATCATTCAGTTCAGTTTTGATGAGTTTCTGCTGAAAAAAGGTATAAGCATAATGTGAAAGAGGTATTATCTTTCCCTTTTAACCTCAGGGCACTGTAGATTTTTTTATTATTATTATTATTATTACTGACACCAAGAAAAATAATTTATTGAATAAGGTTTACTACATATGAGGGTGTGCTGAAAAGTTCTCTGCCCAGCCAAGAGGAGAATGACATGGATATGGTCCAATCAATGATCTGAAGCAATGTCAAAACAAAGAATTTCGTTTCTGCAAATTAATACTTAACGAGATAAAATAAGTCTTTTCAGCTTCAGCGGCAAAATAACACTCAGAATTCAGGGAGTTGGTTGGTTGGGCTGAGAACTTTTCAGCACCCCTTCATATAAGCCCCCTTCTTTGACTTTAGTAAAAAGGCTAATGAAAATGAAAGTAAATTGTTGAATTTAGGGCCCCTTTTACAAAGCCGCAGTAATGAGTCCCGGTAAAGCAAATGCAACAAAGCCCATAGAAATTGAATGGGCATCATTGCATTTGGAACCCCATTTATAACTCCATTGTATTATGTAACATCTTTCTTCTCTCATGTATTCTTTCCCCATGCTTCTCCAATTCATGATGTAACTTCCTTCTTCTTGCATTTTGTAATTCGCTGATTGTCTGCCTTCTTTCTATGTGAACCGCCTAGAAGTCAATTTGACTATGGCGTTATAGAAAAATAAAGTTATTATTATTATTACTGCAGCTTTGCAAAAGGGACCCTTAATTATCACATTTCTCAGTTTCAAATGAAATAGTGCTAAAAGGGGTTTTAACATGTATTAGAGCCATGGAATTGTCTTGAGCAGATCCCGTCATAGGAGAAAACCAGCTCTTTTAAGGGAGCCCAGGAAAAAAACCTCAACTGTAAAGTCAATGGACACTTTTTTTTTTTTTTTTGCCTCTGCTTCAGTTATCATAAGATGTCATTAGAAATCTATAGAGCTCAGCTTTTCAGCTAAACATATTTTGTCTTCTATAGTGTTTTCCAGCAGTGACATAGCCAGACAGCCAATTTTGGGAAGACCTGAGCCCCAAATGGATGGCCAGGAAATTTTCTCTCTGCTCCCACCCTACACCCCTGCCCCCTCCCTTGCTAGTGATCCATCAACTCTTCCAGTTCCTCAACCACCCCTCTCCCCTCCTGGTGTAGCTTTTAAAATCAGATCCAAACCTACGAGACTGTGGAAATCCAATGTCCTCGGACCTTCAGTTGTAATTTATTCAATTATTCTTGATAAAAACAATGACAATGAAAACACTATCCACATTTATCATAAAAGGACCCAACATGGGCCGTGTTTTGGCTAAACATGCCTTCCTCAGTGATCCAAAGTGGAGAGAAGATGCAGGACGCAAAGTTGCAGTGCTACAAAATTTGGACTTTTGAGTCTTCATCTTCTCCACATTTGTCAAAGACTGTATCATTACATCTTGAATCCCTTAGCAAGGTGTGTTTAGCCAAAACACGGCCCGTGCTGGGTCCTTTTATGATAAATGTGGACAGTGTTTTCATTGTCATTGTTTTTATCAAGAATATATTGAATAAATTACAACTGAAGGTCCGAGGACATTGGTTTCCATAGTCTCATTTGTAGGGATCTGTTCTTCTTATCCTGTGGAAATTCGGGTCTTCTTGTTTTTGCCGTACCTTTTAAAATCTTCACTTCCAGAGGTTGCTGGTAGCAAGCAGCAACTCACAGACGCTGTTCCCACCAACCCCAAAGTCCTCCCTCTGACACATAATTTGATAGAATCGCCTATCAATGAATTTCTAGGCGAATTACAAGTATGTATAAAATACAGGTAAAAGCAATACAAATATATAAATTACATACCCTGGAGGGAAAACAAACAAGAACATGAAGGCAAAAAGAGAAGAAGTACAATAATTATAGAAAAGAAAAACATATAAGGTTAACACAACTGGGTGTAGGGAGCGAAGGAAGAACAAAAGAAATGAATAAAAGAAAAAATGATTTCAGGTGAGTTCCACTGAAGGGAATAGACTTAGTAGATAAGGACAGGTTGTTCACCTTCTCCAAGGAAGGGAGAGCAAAAGGGCACCCTCTAAAATTGAAAGGGGATAGAATCCGTACTAACGTAAGGAAGTTCTTCTTCACCCAGAGAGTGGTAGCAAACTGAAACAGTCTTCCGGAGTCTGTCATAGGGGAAAACACCCTCCAGGGATTCAAGACAAAGTTAGACAAGTTCCTGCTGAACCGGAACGTACACAGGTAGGGCTAGTCTCAGTTAGGGCGCTGGTCTTTGGCCAAAGGGCCGCCGTGTGAGCGGACTGCTGGGCACGATGGACCACTGGTCTGACCCAACAGCGGCAATTCTTATGTTCTTATATTCTTAACCTCTAGAAGTGAGGCTTTTAAAAGGCACCCTGGGGGGAGGAGGTGTCTGAAAGAATGGGAGAGATGCTAGATCACCAGTGGGGGAAGGGAGGAAGAGATGCCAGGAGTCTTCAGATGATGGGGCTTGGGGATCCCTGCCAGTTATAGGGTGCACCACTGCTTGCTGGGCTTGTCCCCACTCAGGCCAAGTCATGGCTATGACTCTGGACTTTCAAACATCACATCAGATGCTCTGATCCTGACAAAAGTGGAAAAAAACGGAGACAATAGCAAGAGTAATGTGAAAAGTAAACCATTTTTCTTTGTCAAACGATGTTTGAAAGCAGCTAATGACTAAAACCAGCATTTTCTATGAGGAAACATTAGAAATTTGGGTTGGCAGTTGAATTGCCAGTAGTTCTGGCACAGCAACCAATATATTAATGCCTGGCAACTAAAATTCAATGCAAAGAAATGCAGAGTAATGCATTTGGGGATTAATAATAGGAAGGAACCGTATATGCTGGGAGGAGAGAAGCTGATATGCACGGACGGGGAGAGGGACCTTGGGGTGATAGTGTCCGAAGATCTAAAGGCGAAAAAACAGTGTGACAAGGCAGTGGCTGCTGCCAGAAGGATTCTGGGCTGTATAAAGAGAGGCGTAGTCAGTAGAAGGAAGAAGGTGTTGATGCCCCTGTACAGGTCATTGGTGAGGCCCCACTTGGAGTATTGTGTTCAGTTTTGGAGACCGTATCTAGCGAAAGACGTAAGAAGACTTGAGGCGGTCCAGAGGAGGGCGACGAAAATGATAGGAGGCTTGTGCCAGAAGACGTATGAGGAGAGACTGGAAGCCCTGAATATGTATACCCTAGAGGAAAGGAGAGACAGGGGAGATATGATTCAGACGTTCAAATACTTAAAGGGTATTAACGTAGAACAAAATCTTTTCCAGAGAAAGGAAAATGGTAAAACCAGAGGACATAATTTGAGGTTGAGGGGTGGTAGATTCAGGGGCAACGTTAGGAAATTCTACTTTACGGAGAGGGTGGTGGATGCCTGGAATGCGCTCCCGAGAGAGGTGGTGGAGAGTAAAACTGTGACTGAGTTCAAAGAAGCGTGGGATGAACACAGAAGATTTAGAATCAGAAAATAATATTAAAGATTGAACTAGGCCAGTTACTGGGCAGACTTGTACGGTCTGTGTCTGTGCATGGCCGTTTGGAGGAGGATGGGCAGGGGAGGACTTCAATGGCTGGGAGGGTGTAGATGGGCTGGAGTAAGTCTTAACAGAGATTTCGGCAGTTGGAACCCAAGCACAGTACCGGGTAAAGCTTTGGATTCTCGCCCAGAAATAGCTAAGAAGAAAAAAAAAAAAAAATTTAAATTGAATCAGGTTGGGCAGACTGGATGGACCATTCGGGTCTTTATCTGCCGTCATCTACTATGTTACTATGTTCATCTCTCCATCCTCTGCCTAGAAACCTTCCTCCCTCTCCCCTGTCTAGTTTCTCCCAATCGCTTTCTACTATTCCTGCCCATTATCCTCCCTCTCAAACGTCACCCCTACCAGCATACCACCTCTTCCCCCATCCCCCACCTGGGATGTAAAGCAATCTCACTCTACCTCTGTCCAGCTCATCTCTCTGTTCCATCTCCAACTCTATCTTCCTTACCAGGCAGGGAAAGATTAAGGAATAGGCAAACTAAACATTAAGAATGACACAGGAACAGATGTTTCCCTGTCCCCACAGGAACTCAATTTTCCCGTCTTGTCTCCGCGAGTTTTGTCGCTGACCCTGTCCCTACCCCATTCCTGGAAGCTCTGCCTTAACTGCACAAGCCTCAGACACTTATGATTTTAGTGTTTGAGGCCTGTGCAAATGAGGACGGAGCTTGCAGGAATGAGGCAGGGACAGGAAAACAACTTGCCGGGATAGGACGGGAAAAATGAAATCCCAAGGGGACGGGGAAAAATTTGTCCTCGTGTCATTCTCTACTAAGCATTCCTTCTTAGATCGTGAGATTAATACAGCCACATTGCAGGTGACATCATCTAACAGCTCCCCGACTAGACTTCTGCTCCCTCAAAGTCCAGAACCTGTCAAATTTGAGCTGGGCATGTGCAGCATCACCTGTACAAATCCCTGTCCTCAGTTTAGTTCATCCGCTCTCATGCACTGCTCTCTCTTTTCTCACAATATAAAACTAGTCATGGGTATGCACTCTTAGGCAGCGGAACACTGTTTTATTGGGGGAGGGGGAGGGGCAGGAGCTCTGCCCTAGTGCACGACCTCTCTGCAGCTCCTGAGTCCCCCACCCACCTCATCAAGGTGCTACAGTTTTAAATCTACAGCAGGCATCGTGCAGCGTCCACAAGCAGGCAGGCCTGCTGTTTGATGCTGTGTGGCGGCTGCCTGAAGATTTAAAGCATAGCACCAGGAGAAGAGTGGGCGGGAAGGATAAAACTGGCAACCAATAATTTGGGGGGAGGCCATGGCGCCTGTGGCCTCCCCCGTTCCGACACCTATGTATGCACTGGTCAGCAGCTAATAACCAGTCCTAGACACAAAGGGCTCCATAGAAGTATCTATAGTTGCTACTGGCCTGGCCATAAATCTGCTCACATCCCCAAGGGACTCCCTACATCTAGCCATAAGTGTCACATAAGAATAGTCATACTGGGTCAGACCAATGGTCCATCTAGCCCAGTATCCTTTCTCCAACAGTGGCCAATTCAGGTCACAAATACTTGGCAGAAACCCAAATAGTAGCAACAATCCATGCTACTGATACCAAGACAGGCAAAGGCTTTCACATATGGATTTTTCCTCAGGAAGTTGTCCAAACCTTTTTTAAACTCAACTAAGCTAACTGCTATTACCACATCCTCTGGCAACAAGTTTCAGAGCTTAACTTTGAATGAAATATATTTTTCCTCCTGTTTGTTTTCAAAGTATTTCCATGTAATTTCATTGAGTGTCCTTTGGTCCTTGTACTTTTTGAAAGGATAAAAAAATGGATTCGTTATTACCTTTCTTCCTTTCCCCATGTGCCACCATCTTTCCCTCTCACTCACACACTCATACCCAACAATTCTCCTTTTCTATTCCCTCCCTCCAGTCCCAAGTTAGTGCCCCTTTCCTCCCTTCCTTCTGTGTCCCATGTTCATGCCCCCTCCCTTCCATCTGTGTCAAGTTCGTGCCCCCTTGCCTTCCCTGCACGTAAGTAGCTGTACATAAGTAGCTGCCTATCCGTAGAAGCCGCTGCTGCCTCCGGGGATCCCGCCTTCCTGCTTGCCCTCCGCCACTGCCAGGGATCCCTCGCTCCCTGCCCGCCTACTCGTACCCCGCCCCCAAAGCCGACCCAGTTCTTGTTCGAGCCGCACTCGCTCCTACAGTCTTCAATGGCACTCCTTGCAGGGATGGCGCAGGCAGCGATTCACACACTGTACATGGCTGACCCACAAGCCTTTCCTCTGACATCATCTCTGACATTGGAGAGAAGATTTCTGGGTCAGCTACTAATGTGCAGAGTGGAAATCGTTGCCTGCGCTGTCCCTGCAAGGAGTGCCGCTGAAGACTGATGAAGCGAGTGCGGCTTGAACAAAAACTGGGTCGGCTTCAGGGGGTGGGGCAGGCATGAAGGCAGGGAGGAAGGAATCCCTGGCCATGGCAGGGAGTGGGCAGAAAGGTGAGATCCCCGGCAGTGGCAGGGGGAGGGCAGGAAGGCGAGATCCCCTGCAGCGGTGGCTTCTATGAATGTGTGGATATATCATCTGTGGCGGCCAGGCCGCATACCACCAACAAGTGGCCCATGTACCCCTAAGGGTACATGTACCACATGTTGAGAAACACATGTAGTAGAGCATCACACAGGTGTCTTAAGTCAGGCCCATAAGCCACTCTAACCACTATATTTGGGGCCACCAAAACCCTAAAACTCATATAGTTGCCACCTTCAGCCATAAGGTCTATTGGGGTGATAGACAGGTTGATATACTAGATTGTGGGGGAGTTTTGGAGGGCTCACCATAAATTAGAAGGGATTATTGTGAAATGCACTTTTGCCACCCATTATATGAAGTTCACATCAATGCCCTCTAAGTGCTGCTCTGTTGGCATGTCGGTGTGGCCTGTCTACATCAAATGGTCTGGATGTTTTCAACTTGGACATTTTTGTGGTCGAACATGGGGTATAAAGTTAGATATAAGGTTTGGATGTCCTGTCCATCTAGATTTAAAACTAGGCGATTAAAAAAAATATTTTGGACATCTAGTGGTTTGGCTTTCGAAAATGGATATTTCTGTGCTTCTGACTTTGGACATTAAGGCCCTGTAAAACGCATTTAGTGAGATGTGTACCTGGGCCTTTTTATGTGAAACTCATTACAGTATCTCCTAGGATGCTCCACTGCTCTGCTGGGATGTCTGTGTGACCAGTCTACTAAAAATGCTGGGCCTTCTTACATCCTATGGCTTATTTTGTGCGATTTACTTTTGGACATATTTTTTTTTCAAAAGTGGTTCAAAATTAGATGCACTGAGGACAAACACATCTCAGATGTGGCCATTTTCAAAACTAAAAGATGGACATTCTCTTGTCTGTGCATGCTCCACAAAATGTCTAAACTCGGCTTTAGATGTCACATTGAAAATGCTCTTCCATGGATCATAAGCATCATGGTGCATTTTATAAGGTAAAAATTGACTAGAGAATTGAAAATCATTGATTATTTTTCTAACAAAACAGTATGTAACTGTTAAAAATTGGAAAGAAGCTGGATATCTGACTGATAAAGAATATGATTTTTTTTTATATGTCCCTTTTCCAAACATACCTGTGATTTATGCAGTACCAAAGGTTCACAAATCGCAAGACTCCACACACATCATCAACATTTTTGAAGAGACTGAAGTAATAGGGAACATCATTCTCACCATATTAGGTACAGAATCCCTTTATACTAATACTCCTCAATCTGAGGCTGTGCACATCATAAGAGATTTATTACAACTTAGACTTACACTTTTGAGAATACCGACAGAATTCATTATGGAACTTGCCACTTTGGCTCTGAAAGAAAATTATTTTTACTTCAAAGGATAATTTTTCAAACAGATAAAGAGCACAGCGATGGGAGCTACAATGGCTCCCTCTATAGCCAATTTTGAAGCGAAGATTTGAAAACATAATACTCATAAAGATAAAATCAAGTTACGGTAAAGATACATAGATGATATGCTTTTGATTTAGAAAGGGGATGAAGATAAGTAGTTGTCATTTTACAGTTGGTTTAGTACGAAAGATGTCCAAAACAGTGAAAGAAGCAGGAGACACCAGCAGGTCAAACAATTTTATTGAAAAGAGAACCAACTTGGTCAAGTTTCAGCGATAGCTCGCTATTTTTTTATGAGCAATAAGTTTGTGGTTTGGAAATTTCATCGGAACAGCATAAGGAGTGATTACTATTCGCCAGGTGAGTAAACCATTTTGACTATTATTGAGAATTGGAGGACTCCTGAAACTTGGCCAAATAAGATCTCTTCTCAATAAAATGCTTTATGACAATAAAATACTGTGTGTCTCTTTCTTTTTTGCTTTGTGATTTGCAGAGGGTTTTTCTCTTCTTTCTTTTGTTAATGCAAAAGATGGCAATGTTAAATTTGAGCTTAACTTCAGTAGGCATAAGATTTCCTTTCTGGACATAACTATTAGAATTAATGGTACATACGAGACAAATTCATTCTGAAAACCTACAGACACCAATAAAATATTACAGTATAATAGCTGTCACAGTGTGTTGCCTAAAAGGAACTTGCTTTCAGCCAATTTTTAAGATGAAAAAGAGTTTGCTCCTAATGAAAAGATTTTAGGAGTGTGTGGTACAGTGGTTAGAGCTACAGCCTCAGCACCCACTGGTTGTGGGTTCAAATCCATCTCTGCTCCTTGTGACCCTGAGCAAGTTATTTAATCCCCCCATTGCCCCAGGTACACTTGATAGAGTTTGAGCCTGCCGGGACAGATAGGGAAATATGATGAAGTATCTGGATGTAACATAGAAACATAGAATATGACGGCAGAAAAGGGCCTACGGCCCAACAAGTCTGCCCACTCAAATAACCTTCCCCTCTAAGTTCCTCTTTGAAGTGAGCCCACGGGTTGATCCCATTTGATCTTAAAATCAGTCACGTTACTGGCCTCAACTACCTGAAGTGGAAGATTATTCCAACGGTCGACCACACTTTCGGTGAAGAAGTACTTCCTAGTATCACCATGGAATCTCCCGCCTCTGATTTTCAGCGGATGCCCCCTTGTCGCCGTAGGGCCTGTAAGGAAGAAGATATCTTCTTCCACCTCAATGCGGCCAGTAACGTATTTGAACGTCTCTATCATGTCACCCCTCTCTCTGCGTTCCTCGAGAGAGTAAAGGTGCAACTTACCTAGTCATTCTTCATAAGGGACATCCTTGAGCCCTGAGACCATCTTGGTGGCCAATCGTTGAACCGATTCCATTCTTAGCACATCCTTCCGATAGTGTGGCCTCCAAAACTGTACACAGTACTCCAGATGTGGTCTCACCATGGACCTGTACAGCGGCATCACCACCTCGGGCCTTCGGCTGACAAAGCTTCTCCGGATGCAACCTAGCATTTGTCTAGTTTTAGATGAGGCTTTCTCCACCTGATTGGCTGCCTTCATATCATCACTAATGATTGCTCCCAGGTCTCGTTCTGCCACAGTTCTGGTCAAGGTCTCACCATTCAGAGTGTAGGTTCTGCATGGGTTTCTGCCACCAAGGTGCATTATCTTACACTTTTTGGCATTGAAATTCAGCTGCCAAAGAGTAGACCAGTTTTCCAGAACAAGTATGTCCTGTGTCATAGCGTCAGGCATAGTATCTCCGCTCACTATGTTGCACAATTTAGCATCATCGGCAAATAATGCAATTTTTCCCCGAACTCCCTGAGGCAGATCTTGTATGAAGATATTAAATAGGATTGGGCCCAGGACCGAGCCCTGCGGTACTCCACTGTGCACTTCCGACTTTTCAGAGGGGGTACCATTTACCACCACCCTCTGATGTCTACCACTGAGCCAGTCTTTAACCCATGCAGTTAATATTCCTCCTAGCCCCAATGAACTCATCTTGTTCAAAAGTCTACGGTGTGGGACGCTGTCAAAAGCCTTGCTGAAGTAAAACCACTTAGGATATAAGTGGTATATAAATAAATAAATATCAGAGATTGGTTTGAAAGAACACATAGGCAAGATAGAAAATCATTTAATTTCAAAGCCTAAAGAGAACTATAATAAAGTAGTATGTACTTTATGATATGGTCATTTATCTCAAGATATTATAAACATACTGAAGAAACACTGGCATGATGTAAGTGCAATACTTGAATTTGCTGATAAAGGACTGCTAGTGGCTTCTAAAAGATAAAGGCATCTGACAGACATTTTGGTACTGTCAGCTTTACCAGAGTAGTCTAAGAATAGGAGAGATGTTTTGGGACATTACCTGTGTCACAACTGTTCTGTCTGTCATGTTAATCTAAAAAGTAGGTATTTTGAATATCCAGTTACGGGCGGTAGATATATCTGTGCAGGGCCAGCTCAAGGGACTGTGGCGCTGTGAGCCAATTTTTGCATTGGCACTCCACCCCCACCTGTGATCTGTTATCTTTCTCAAGTAACGCCGTCCTGCTGGACTAGGTGAGGCATTGATTTAGGGCACCAAAACCTCAGTCATGCATCTAATCTGAAGGTAGACCAGACTTGGATTTCAGCACCTTTTGGGGGAAATTCTACAAATGGCACCATCAGTTGATAAGAATCTGTGCTCCCGTACAGCATAGTATTTTTGGCAGTTTGGGCTGTCTTTTATACTTGTTGAGTCTTTGAGGCTGTTTGAGTAAACTTTAATATTAAAGACATCCCCCCCCCTAATGGCAGGAATGAATTTTTGATAGCCTATTATATTTACACACTTTTTTTTTTATTAATAATTTTTTGGATTAATAATTATTTGAGCTGTGTCCCTATATTCATTTTTGAAATATTGGTTAGATTGTAGCACCAATTCTATCAGTCCATGAACACAGAGACAACTCAGCATTATACAGAAGAGGGAGGGTTTACTCTAAACTGATTCTTTCAGTGAAATGAACTGGCTGCGATGAATACAATTCGGCTTATGGGAGCAGTACTTTCCAACCCCCCCAATTATATCGTAATGCCCCCCAAAACTCCACAGAATTAGACCTCCAAACAAGTCGGAGTAGCAGGCTGCAGGAAGCAGGTAGTGATGGTTGGTGGGGAGCCAGGGCCCTGGGAGGCGAGGCCCAGCTGGATCTTTCAGCTGTTCATCATAGGGGGAAGAGATACTGGTGGGGAGGCTTGACTGAAGCCCAGCCTCCCTTTAATGGGATGATTCATCATGGCCATTTCATCGCAGCCATGCTGAAACATCCTGCAATGAAACGGCTATGATGAATCATCCCATTCCTAGAGGGGGGTGTCCTAGGCTGCTCTCAGATATAAGCTCTTCCTTTCCTTATGTGGATTTTTGTTTGCAGTTGCAGTCATTCTATTGCTTTTTATTATATGTCACAACTGGTTTATGTACAGCTGGTTAAAACATAACCAATTAAAGACTAGATGCACTAAATTCAGTCGGTAAACCAACTGGATTGCTGTTGGCTGATTCTCTGACCGATTCTGGCCGAGCAATTGATGCACTACCAAGTTTGCATGCAAATCATTTGCATGCAAACCCGACAGATCAATCACTCAGTGAGTGACTGACACTTGCACAGAGCCCTAACAGGGGAAGGGGAAGCAGCCTCCTGTAACTGCTGTTAGGGCTTCTTTTTTTAATGGTACAGGTGTTGTGCATGTATTACACATACACAATCTGCCCCATTAAAAAAAAAAAAGCAAAAAGCACCCTATGCTGATGGTCCTCCCCAATGTCCCGCCTATGAAACAGCGCCGTTACCTCCCCCCCCATGGCAGTGAAAATGGCAGGAGGATACCTACTCCCTCCTGCCTGGTCAAATAGCCCCAACATGCCCCCACCCAGTCCTGGACCCCCCCATGCCACTGATCTCCCCCCCCCACAATAATAATAATAATAATAACTTTATTCTTCTATACCGCCACAATCTTGCGACTTCTAGGCGGTTTACAATCAAGAGAGCTGGACATTCAGCGAAATACAATAAGCAGATATTCAGAGGAAATATAGAGAGCAGAGACCTTAAGAGGCAATAGTATAGAAATACAATTTGCTGAGCAAAAATATAAGATGTACCTTCCCCCTTCTCCTTCCAAAAAAAAGCAGGAGGGATGCCCATTCCCTCCTGCTACTGGATGCTACTGGATGCTTCCCCGAACTCCACTCCCTAAATCCCCCCGTACCTTTGGTAGACGTTGGGAGCTGGAGGGAAGCACGGTCCCTCCAGCTCTGAAGCCCAGCACATGGAAAATGACAGACCTTCTCCTCCCCGATGTACCATGTGATACATGGGGAGGAGCCTAAGGCCCTGATTGACACAGCCACCCAGGAGGAGCCCGCTTGGGAGGAGCCATAGATGTCTGAGTCAATCAGGGCCTTAGACACACCCGCTTGGGAGGAGCCATAGATGTCTGAGTCAATCAGGGCCTTAGACTCCTCCCTCTATACCCCATGTGATGCACAGGGAGGGGCCTAAGGTCTAACGTCTGAGCAAATCAGGACCTTAGGCCCCTCCCCATGTATCTCATGGGATACAGAAGGAGGAGCCATTGTGACATCACTAATGAGGCTCTTAGGCATTGGTGGAATGAGGCATTATGATATCACAATGAGGGGCTGCTGAAAAGTTCTCAGCCCAACCAAGAAGAGAATTATATGGAGCCTTGAAACTCACAAGTTGTTCCACACTTTTCTTGACACTTTTGTTTTGTTTCATATCATTGAAATGAAACGTGTGGAATAATTTGAAGGTTTCATGGCTTCACATCATTCTTTTCTTGGCTGGTCTGAGAACATTTCAGTGGCCCCTTATATAGACCTGTGAGCCTGAAGCTGGTACTTGGAAAATGTTTGATGCTGTACTAAAAACAAAATTACTGACCATATAGATGAACAGTTTAATGAAATGAGTCAACACTGCATTCAGCAAAGGCAATTTATTACTACAGTTTATCTCTTGAAGATACAAACAAGTGGATAATGGTGAGCCGGTTGTGAAAGGGTCATGATGGAGTACGGGATCTGTGATCTGGAGATAGATGAATAAAGTGATCAGATTTACAGATTACAAAAAAATTCTCAAAGTTGTTGAATGGTTGAGGATTGTATTTGCAGAGGAATTTTTTGAGACTAGGAAACTGGGCTTCTACTATAAATAGATGAAATTTAATGTGGACACTTATGGGTAAATAATTCCAACCACAAGTTAGGAGTCATAACCCAAGAAAAAGATCTTGGAGTCGTGTATGTACAACAGTGTTTTTCAACCGCTGTTCCGCGGCACACTAGTGTGTCGCGAGATGTTGCCTGGTGTGCCGCAGGGCCGCCGGGCCCGGAGCTGACAGGGGGCCCGAGGCAGGGGCGCCAGTAGCTCGCCAAGGCAAAGTGAGTCGATCACCCAGGACTCACTTTGTCTTGGCGATCTAATCTATCGAGCCGATAAGTCTTCTCCCCGATGTCAATTCTGCAGTCGGAGAGGAAGTTCGGGCCAGCCAATCGCTGCCTGGCTGGGCGGAACTTCCTCTCCGATTGCAGAATTGACGTCAGGGAGAGCATGCGTCGGCGTCGGCTTTGGGGCCTGTTATCCATTGGTGGGTCCTGTTCCCCGATGGCAGCGGCAGTGGCAGTGGCTTGGGGAACGGCAGGGAGAAAGAAAGAAAGGGGGCAGGCAGGGAAACAGAAGGAAAGAAGAGAAACAGAAAAAAAGAAAGAAAGGTCAGGGAGAGAGGAAGAAAAAGTTGGGGGAGGGAATGAGGTGTGGAGGAGAGAAAGCATACAGGCTGATAGAAGGGAAGAAAGATTGGATGCACAGTCAGAAGAAGAAAGTGCAACCAGAAATCACCAGACAAGGTAGGAAAAATGATTTTATTTAAAATTTAGCAAAGTGGAGGCAGTATTACCACAGTTTTCAAAGGAATTTGCCCAAATAACTTAATAGTTAACTGGGTAAATTCCCAGAGATGAAAACTTCCCTTCACTTACTATGCACAGTTCTGAATTTATATCTGCTGTCTATATTTTACAATATGGTCACCTTTTACTAAACCGCAATAGTGGTTTTTAGCGCAGGGAGCCTATGAGCGTCAAGAGCAGCGCTGGGCATTCAGCGCAGCTCCCTGCGCTAAAAACTGTTATTGTGGTTTAATAAAAAGGATGGAGGGTATATTTGTCTATTTTTGTATGCTATAAAAACCAAATACAGAGAGAGACTGAGAGCTGTTGACGAAGAGCTATGTGTGTGTCTTTCTTCGATTCCAGCCAGAATATCAGCTTTGTGTTTAGCCAAACAGGCCCAGGTTTCGCACTGAATAAAGTATTTTATAATTTTTATAATTTTTATTTCGTAATAAAGTAATTATAAAATACTTTCTTTGTGTTTATTTGATTCCTATTCAAGAGAATTACTTTATATATAGTCAATATAGGCAGAGAGTTAAATTTTTTAACATTTTCTAATGGTGGTGTGCCTCGTGATTTTTTTCATGAAACAAGTGTGCCTTTGCCCAAAAAAGGTTGAAAAACACTGATGTACAATATATTGAAATTTTAAGCCCAATGTGCCACAGCTGCTAAAAAAGTATATACAGTAGAGTCTCAGTTATCTGGGACTCTTACTCAACTGGCAAACAAATTGCTGTTGGAATTTTTAAAAATGTCATCCGAAGCACCAGCAGCAATGGTCCTGAGCAGCAAATCCCCTTCCTTCCCTCAAGCTCCAAAAAACTATAAGCAGCGGCAGTCCTGAGTCGCAAACTTCATCTCCCTCCTGACCTGAAGCACCAGCATGGCAGCATCCTGAGCCGCAAATCCTCCCTCCCTCAAGTCCCCAAGCCCCAAAACAGCTACAAACCTCCCTTCCTCCTGTCCTGAAGCACCAGTGCAGCAGCAGCTCTGAGCTGCAAAGCCTTCCTCCCTCCCTCCCTCAAGTCCCCAAAGTGGAAGAAGCAGGTGGGGGTCCTGAGCCGCCAACTCCCTCGCTTCCTCCCTCCCTCTCTCTCTCGCTCTCTTCCTTACTCAAAGCGCAGCGGTCAGCAGGAGGCAGCCTCAAGACAGGCTGCTCACAGCAAGCCCCGACAGGGTCTTTCCTCTAACGTGTCAGAAGTGACACTGGACACTGTTAGAGACAGAATTTTGGGCTCGATGGACCTCAGGATGACTCAAGATGCCTTTTTAATATGAGAATCTCTTCTTTTTTTTTCCAGTGCCTATGAGACTTTTGGCTAGAGGGTTTCTCCTTCCAAAAGAAAGAAAAAAAAAATCGTGGTCACTCAGGTCTAAGGGCTCCTTTTACTAAGCCACGATAGTGGTTGTAGCGCGCGCTGAATCGCCACACATACTAGACCCTTATGCCAGCACTGAACTGGCGTTATAGGGGGAAAACAAATACACCTCCTCCCCTTGGGCCTGAGTACCTGTTTCCACTAGGAATAAGGAAATAGGAATACCAAGTTCATACATAGATCCTTTATTATGAAAAAAAAAAAAAGACACAAGATCAAACAACAAATTAGGCAATTATATATATATATATATAATTTTTCAAAATCAGTTCAGGTGCAAAAACTTTCAGACACAAAAGTATTAAATTCTTACATGAAACAAAACATTGGGATCATAGTATCAGTCTGCCCCTCTTCACGGTTCAGGAATAAGGCACTTTTAACTATCCAGAAATTTACCTAGAAACCTTTTAATGGCTAATCCTGGCTGATTTTCCAATTCAGACTGGGATATCCCTCACAGACTACAAGTTGACTACTGCAGTTGATTACATAGCAAGTCATATGACCTTGGCTGCCATGATGAACATTGCAGGAGAAATGCCAAAGTCCAGCACAGTCTATAATTCTTCAGGGTGCTACTGCTTCCCCAACGACAGTAAATTCTCAGGGATTGGTACCTGTGAAGCAAAAGACCAAAGCTGGGCAACGGAGCTAGAATACACCAAACAGAGCCAAAGTGCCAGCAAGCAATAATGACTAAGTTATTTTCCCCCTCTCTGAAGGGCACCTTCAATTTCTAGCTCTCTGTGATGTTGGTCCATTCTCTGTTTATAACTACTACTGCTACTTCTTTTTATGATTTCTATAGCGCTATCAGATGCACACGCCACTGCACATTAAACACACAAGACGGTACCTGCTCAAAAGAGTTTACAATCTAATTATGACAGACACACTGGACAAAAATGGTGAATAAATATATGCAGTTCATATAGGGAAATACAAAGGGACGAAGAGGTAGAGAGGTTAAGGGACTACACAGGGAATGACAGACAAATATGGTGCTTAACAAGTGGGTGGCGCTAGGACTTAAGCGCAGCTTTGAAAAAGTGGGCTTTTTAGCCTGGATTTGAATACTGCCATTGATGCTGACAGGATTCCTCAGGCAAACACACTCCATGGAGAATTTCTTTTTCTTGATGCTTTCGAGACCTAAATGCCCTTTTTAAGGCTACATAGTTTTATTCTACTTTTAGACACCCTCCCTTTTGTTTTTTCCCCTATATGTTCTCTCTTTTTACTTGATAAATTGTAGTTCTACCCTTCTTCCCTTTTTTGTTTCTGTTTGTTTTTAAATGTTTTTAATAATGATTAGTGTTTTAAAGGATGTATTGTTATTCCATATATGTTTTTAAGACAATGTTCACTACCTAGAAGGCCGATTGGGCGGTATATAAGATTTTTAAATCAACTTGAAATTTAGATGGCCAGCTTTCATATATAAGGAGTAGCTTCAGGTGCTACATTGTAAGCTGTTTTGGGCCAGTTCTCCACAAAGAACTCTTTGGGGAGTGTGTGGCGCAGTGGTTAAAGCTACAGCCTCAGCACCCTGGGGTTGTGGGTTGAAATCCACGCTGCTCCTTGTGACCTTGGGCAAGTCACTTAATTCCCCCATTGCCCCAGGTACATTAGGTAGATTGTGAGCCTGCCGGGACAGACAGGGAAAAATGATTGAGTACCTGAATAAATTCATGTAAACCGTTCTGAACTCCCCTGGGAGAACAGTATAGAAAAATTGAATAAATAAAAAAAAAAAAAAAGATTCGATCATCTCAATAGCAATTATTGATTGTTCCTTCATTTAGACAATTATTTCTTGATGTTCATAGAAATTCTTCATTCACTGTTATGGCTCCCTCTCTTTGGAATTATCTGCCTTATTATCTTCACACTGAAAGTTCATTCTTGACATTCAAGGCTCAACTAAAGGCATTTTACTTTTCTCTGGCATTCTGCTCATAGTTCAACAAGTACAGGCATAAAATAGAGTATGATTTATTTATTTATTCAATTTTCTATACTGTTCTCCCAGGGGAACTCAGAACGGTTTACATGAATTTATTAAGGTACTTAACCCTGTCTGTCCCGGTGGGTTCACAGTCTATCTAATGTACCTGGGGCAATGGGGGGATTAAGTGACTTGCCCAAGGTCATAAGGAGCTGCGTGGGTTTGAACCCACAACCTCAGGTGGTGAGGCTGTAGCTTTAACCACTGTGCCGCACTCCTATCCCACACCTTATGTGTTTTTATCCCTTTCCTTTTTCCTATACCCCAGATTTAATTGTAACCAATCCATATTTTACTTTTCCTTCATATTTCTGGAGATGTTTGTTCAGCTGTATTTGTTAATTCGTTTGGGTTTATACCCTCCCCTTTTTATATTTTAAACTGCTAAAATGTTAACTGGTTTTATATTTGCGGTATATCAAATCAATTGAAGTTGAACTTGGATGTAAACTCTCCATCTTTGGCCACTAACATATCTTTGCATGGTAGGAACTTTGTCAAGTTTATGGTGTTTCATAAGAAAACAGTCAAGTAACACACTTTTATAGAGGTTTTTGGCCCATGATTAGATTGAGTTGGATCGCAATTGTTCCACTCAATAAGGTCTTTTTTTCCCTCCATATAGATAATTATAGGTCAGGTGACACTATGCACTCCTTTTACGAAGGTGCGTTAGGGCCTTAATGCACGGAATAGTGCTTGCTAAAATGCCGTGCGCACTAGCCGCTACCGCCTCCTTTTGAGCAGGCAGTAGATTTTCGGCTAGCGCGTGCTATAGTGTGCGCTAATCTGGTACGTTCGCTAATATCAATAATATATTTTCCCTATTGTTGTGATCTATATGTTTATTTTTTGTCATAATGTTTCAAAACATGACAATAAAATAAAAATAATAATCCTCACTGGGAGATCAATTTAAGAATTTGATAAAAATAATCAAAATGATTTTTTTGGTCTCTTATAACACTGCTCTCTCTCTTCCGGGGTTTTCACCACTCATTCATAGGCTAGTACGTTTTTTCTGTGCTACATCCTGGGTTTTTTTTTTCTTTTTGCCTTGCACTGAAATTCATACATTTAAAATGCTAAAATTGTTTGTCGAACATAGGTGAGCTGAAGAAATGAGAGTGAGTGAAGGCAGCAGCCATCACAATAATAGCAATTGCTGGATTTAACTCAAGCCTAGAGGCTACAAAAATCAACCAAGCCATCCAACATCCCATCCAAGGAGGAGGGAGTGAAGATGGTGAGATTATATGGGACTATTTTGGTGCACCTTTAGGGAGGTTTTCTTTATGCAAAATAGCACTCCCATCATTAATGTCTGCTTTCTATGTCTTATTAACCTGGCAGCATGCATTGCTGATTTAGTTGGAACGGAGTAATATATGCATTTCTACTGCATGAATCACTAATAGATGGCTCCATAAAAAGGAATGCATCAGGAAAAAAAAATTTTGGAAACAATGTTCATGTTAGTTGTTCTTATTTTTGTCTTTTGACAGTCCTTTTGTAATAAAACTGATGAAAACATGAATTATTGGACAAGCACAGTTAAATGATTGCACACATATGCTGTGAATTCTTTAGCACAGATTAATGTTTTCCTGTAAGCACAACTGGCTGTTTCTTAGTTCATTTTAGATGACAAGTTATATTTCAGGAAGGCAAACAAAAGCAAAAAAAAAAAATCCAATGAAACTGTTATATGTCAGTACAGCTAAAAAGAGGAAATTAAGGGCTCCTTTTACTAAGGCGTGCTAGCGGTTTTAGCGTGCGCTTAGTGCGCGCTACAATGCCACGCGCGCTAAATGCTATCGCCTCCATAGAGCTTGCGTTAGTATTTTTCATTTAGCGCATAGTTAGCGTACGCTAATCTTTGGCGCGCGCGAAAAACGCTAGCGCACCTTAGTAAAAGGAGCCCTAAGTGTTTTCAAAAATAGAAACCATTGTGCTCTTTTGAACTATTGCATTAAATTATTGACTAGCCCAGGGGTGCATCCATATGGGGGCTCTGGAGGGGCATAAGACCCCTCCACTTTTAGCTCTGTCCCCTCAAATTTGGCAGACCCCCAGTGGTGGAGGCACCAGGGAGGCAGCAGCAGCAAGAGAAATAGCAATGTAAGGCAAGAAGAAACAATGTAAGGCAAGAAGAAACAGTGGCACAAAACATTTGAAGTGAAACCATAAGAAGTGCTGCATGCTACTGTGGCTTGGAAAGGAGAGCAGTTGGGATCTAATTAAGTAAAGATTCTGGACTTTATGCTGTTGTTCATCCCGCTATACTGGAGAGCAGAGATGTTGTATTGATAGGATGGAGGAGGTTATGGGGAGAAGAGAGATGCTTGACCATTGGAGGGATGGGTATGCTTAAGGCCCCTCCTATGGGAGGGGCCTTAGCCATCTGAGCCAATTAGAGCCTTAGGCCTCTCCCTAGTGTATCGCAGGATGCATCAGGGAGGGAAAGGCCCGCCATTTTGAAGAGGCTGGTCTGCAGGCAGGAGGGCGTAGGCATCCCTCCGGCAGGCCTTTGTAAACAAGGTAAGGGGGGGCAGGGGCTGTTGGGGGCCTGTTGCATGGCTATGGGAGGTAGTGGGCATCCCTCCTGATGCTGGTGGGTGGGGGGGGGGGCTCGTGCGGGTGTTGCTTGGGAGGTAGTGGGCATCTCTCCCACTGCCGGGGGGGAGGGTTGCTTGATGGCGGCAAAATTTTCTGACACGTCTGAGCTGTCAAGCCTTACTTTCCTGTCAATGCCTGAGCCAACCAGCGCTCAGGCACTGACCAGAAAATTAGGCTATGACAGCTTAGACTTGCTGGAGAATTTTGCTTGCAAATGTAGGATGGCGAGGTTAGGGAATCACCCGGCGATAATACAGAATCGCTTGGAGTGCTCATTTAAATATTAATGACCTCATTGTAAAACATTTTCATGGCAGAGTTGGAGACTGCTAGGAAGCTCAGAAAAGATCACAGTAGGCCATTTTGATAATCTGCCACTAAAATACATGAACGCTAAATCAGCTGGAACCGGTTTAGCAATCTCATTAAAAGACAATGTTAAGTTTTGAGAATTTTTCCCTGAGTGCCAGAAATTGCACAGCTAATCAGACAAACTTAGGACTGCTTTTTGTATGGTCCTACATGAATGATTAGCTATGTGGATGCTTGCACTGAAAATTGCTGGTACCAACATAATTCTGAGCTCCTCCCTGTAACACCCCTCACCTACTTGCTTAGGATATGGATAGTGAGTGCTGATATTCAGTGGCACTCTCCAGTTGATTGCTACTGAAGATCACCAGCTAGGCAGGCACACTCCTGATCATTGAAATCACTTTGAATAGCGACCCCCAAATAGTATTGTATTTTGAATTTTTAGAATATGTCACCTTTGGGAAATTTGCATCGCTGATGTCTTTGTATCTTGCACAGTGCAAAAGAACATCCATTTCTGTTTCTATTTCCCCTCTTGAAGAAGCAGTTCTCAGAGAAACCTGATTTTGAATGGAGGGGAATATTTGAAAGGTTTACACAAAAGATGGAGAAGTTTGAATTTAAACAGAAATAGAGAAGACAGCATAGGTCATTTGGAGATATTTGGAAGTGCCAGAAATAATTGAAAAGCTAAGTAAAAAAAAATGTTTTTTCTAAATTTTATGACAAGATTAACTGGCGTCTTGGGACTGTGAAATGGCTATGATGGTCCCTTGGTAACCTTTGCTAATCTAATAGCATATTGGTTATGGGGCTCATAATCAAAACAGAAATACGTCTAAAATCCAGCCTAAATCGGCATTTGGACGATCAGTAAGACAAGTCATCCAAGTGCTGATTTTCGAACCGGGTTTTAGATGTATCTAAAAATGACTTCGGCCTTTTCAGTGCTACTGTTACGCCCAGAACTTAAAGGGGCGTTTTAGGAGTGGTGAGGGTAGGATTTGGGCAGGACATGGACTGACCTAGACTTAGGGCTCCTTTTATTAAGCTGCGCTAGTGGCTTTAGCGCGTGCATAGCGCACGCTGCATTGCTGCGCATGCTAGACGCTAATGCCTCCATTGAGCTGGCATTAGTTTTTGGCACGTAGCGTGGGGTTAGCGCGCGGGGCAATGTAGCGCATGCTAAAAATGCTAGCGCACCTTAGTAAAAGGAGCCCTTAGTCATACTGCAAGTATAACCGAAAGCTTAACGAGGCTGCCTAGGAACTTAAACGTAGCAATTTAGGAATTGAAAACCAGGTCTAAGTGCCTAGATGGTCTCCACAGTGACCAGATAACCACTGTTGAGACGTGGTACAGACTCCCCACACACTGCCCCAGTGATCACTGACACCCCCTTTCCCCCACCGCCATAAAAATTGTAATACAAACTTTACATATCTGCCTCCAGAACATCAGCACCTGGCATAAGAAAGCCTAGTAGAGCAGCACAGAGGTGGCTTAAGTAGTCTGGGGCTATTGGGGTTGTAGACAGGTGGGTCTAGTAGGTTTTGGCGGTGTTTTGAGGGGCTCATCATGACCTATAAGGGGATGCTTAAATGGCACTCATTTTTTGAAGTTTGCAGCAGTGCCCTGTAAGGTGCCCCACTACTGTGTTGCCATTTCTGGGTGTCCAGTCCATCACTTTGATGGCCCCTCCCACATCCAAAAGGTCTTGTTCTAGGCGTTTTTGACTTGGATGAATTTTTGGACGGGAATGGGGTATAAAGATGGTGGTCTGGATGATCAAACGGCTGGACGTATACTTAGATGATTTTAGAAAAAAAAAAATTATTTTGGATGTATATTTTGGGAATAAACTTTTGGCACTGCCGACTTTGGGCCAAAACGGACTTAGACGTGTTTTTTGATTATGCTTCTCTATGGGTCTGAGCACATCACATTTACTGTATATAAAAAAAATGTAAAAATATATTTTTAGTGGTAAATTCCTGTGTTTAATTGTGTGGTTGGATATATTAAACAGGTTATAAAATTTGTTTGGTACTCCCAGATAATAGAGCATCTTTTTCTTCAGTATCATACTGCATGCAAAATCTGACTTTTTGGGATATTCAGTTAAATATCTGTATGGTTATTTCTATCTTAATTTCTTTAATTTTAGGACAACTTGATATACTGCCAGAATTCCCACAAGATAGTTTACAATACAAATTATAGATATAAGATATAAGAAAAGAAGTTACAATATCAATAAGAAAGAGATTAAAGGAAAGAAAGAAAAAGCAGGAGGCAGGAGCAGCCAGAACTCAAGGGGAAGTCGAAGAGTTAAGACAAAGTAAGAGAGAGTAGGAGGCATAGAAGAATGGGAACCATGGGTGAGGAGAAATTGCTAGCAAACCAGAGAGAGAGGAAGTTGCCCAGAGGATGAATGGAAGTGCCAAGTTTTGAGGAGGGTTTTGAATTCTTTAAATGACTGTATGTATATTCTGAGAGAGAATTCCATAGCTGAGGACCCAGATAGCTAAAGTCAATAGACTACATGGTGTCCAACCAGACATGAAAGGGTGAGGTAAAGCCAAGAGAAGCAAAGTCTGAGAGAAGCAAAAGAGTCGTGATGGGGCATAAGGAATAATAAGAGAGGACAAATAGATAGGATCAGTGGGCAATGACTCTTGAAGACAATGGTCAGGATTTTAAATTTAATTCTTGATGAGCTGGTAGCCAGTGTTAGGTTATGAGGAATGGTGTAACATGGTTAGATCTGCAAGCATTATGGAGGAGTTGGATTATATCAGTTGGATTTTCATCAGAATTTTTAGAGGAAGATCATAGTAGAGACAGCTGCAATAATCAATTCTTGTGATAACCAATGCCCGTAATAGAGTATGGATTAAGTTGGGTGGAAGGAATGCTTTGACAGAATCAGGCCCCTAGTGTATAAGCATGCATGTGTGCAGGTATTTGCATAAATGGCAAAAGTGTGCCTAAGCACTTTTCAGTATTATGGCCAAATTCTGTGTATGGCATCCTAAAATGTATGCGCAAATCTGGGCGCACTGATTTTCATGTGCAACAATTGTTTAACATACCAATCAGCACTGATAATTGGCAAGTAGCACCTATTAACGCTAATTGGCATTAATTAGAAGTTACACATTCAACTTTCTATGCGTACTCTATAATATGGTGCATATAAATTCTAGCGTATGAATCCCCCATGGCTGGGGGAGGAGCATGGGCGGATTATGGACATTCCTTAAAGTGAGGCGCATTCTTTTAGAATACGCCCAATCCACACATGTTAGGTGCAGGTATTGAGGCTTGCTTTCATTGGTGTACCAAATGTTAGTAATGTGAATGGGTGTTAAAAATGATTCTATAAACTATGCATAACTTTGGAGGAGTTTTATAGAATTGTGCTAAGTGTCAATTTTTAGGCATCATATACAAAATATGGCCCTATGTACATAATCTTCTGTAGTGAACAGTCTGCAGCTGGGCATACACATAGGTACGTCACTTGAAACCATCACTTGAAACCGGAAGTTGGAGAAGTCAGGAGAGTAATGGAAGAGTAAAGCTCTCTTTCTGAATGTTTATCATCTTATGCGGGTTGGTCTTGGTGAAACGCGTAAGATCCCGCCACAGCGAGACAACTCCTCTTACTGTTGTGATTCAGAAATGAGCTAAGTTGAAGTTTAAATTCTAAATATCTATGAAGAATATTTCCTCTATGAACATTCATTATAAATTCATAACTTACTACATTTAGAAACCAGTGCTAACATCATTTGAAATTACTTTATATAAATTCAAGATGGAGCAATGATAGACATATTGAAACACATTTAAAAAGGCTTTCTGCCCTGAAATGTGATTTCTTTACCAACTGATGGTTCTGAGCTCCTCCTGTAAATTTATAAAATAACGTTTATGATCACCAGTGCCCCTTTATTTTTGTTCGGTGAATGGTTCATCATTTTGGGACACTATTTTTGAATATAATATCACCCAGTAGTTTTACGTGGGCATCTAGGTAGATCATGGGGAAAAACCCATTTATACATGTGGAGGGGTATTTTTGCCAAGACATCTCAGTCTTAGTTTGGTGTTGTGGGAAAGACATCCAGAAATCCAGTAGAAAAAATGTCCATTTTCGAAACTGCAAGTAGTCTATTTTTTTTTTTCTTTTCAAAATGACCTATCTAGATGTTTCAGCCCTAATGTGTCTATCTTTTTTTGTTCATTTTTGAATATGAAAACGTCCAAATGAAAAATGCACAAAAACAAGCCATTGGGATGTCCAAGCAGCCAGCATTCTTAGCAAACTGGCCACAGACAGTCGAACAGAGCAAAGGGGCACTCTAAGGGTTACTGCAGTGAACATCCCATTAAAAAAGTTCCAGATACATAAGTCACTATAATCTACTTATATTGTATGGTGAGCCTTCCAAAACCCACTCAAAACTTACTGTACATCACAACAATAGACATTGTGCCTGCAAGTGTCATCATTATGCATTTGTGCCTATGCTGTATACTGTATAAACCCCTATTTGATAAGAGAATTAGTAGCATGCCTGGTGCCTCACACCATCCCCCTCCCCCACCTTCCAGGTTAACCTTGAGCCTCCAGTTCTGTTTATGCTACTGAAGTAGCCAAATGTTTTTAAAGATCAGACTGCTTTTAGACTTTGGAGTCAAGTGAATCTGTTCAACGCAACTAGCTTTGGAAATATACAAGTGAGACATTGCTTGAAAAGTATGTTGTAGCTGCAACAGAGGGGTAAGCACAGCAAAACAACCAGAAGTTTTGGCTTAAATATTTACTAGATTTGCTAGCTTTATTTGCATGTATAGATCAGTTAGAAAAAGAACAGCTGCCTACAGGTAAATTCATGAATACATCCAGAGGGCAACCCCTTCATCAGAATTCTTAGCAGAGTATTGCTCCATTTTAGTCTTGATGGGATTCAAATCTGTCCGGGATCTATTGCCCAAGGTGATTGCTTCTCTGCTGCAGACTTATAATATGTGACTTCTCGTTCTTTGAAATCACAAGACAGAGCTTTTTTGAGTGTTCCCACTCTTCGTTCTGTCACCAAAGTTGCAAATTGATCACATGTTGTTCCAAGTAGCCAGACCTTTACTATGTAATTCGGTTCCAGATTCTATCCCTCTGACCTCTGATTTTTTGGCATTTCGGAAAAGTTTGACAGCCTACTTTTTTTCGACTTACCTTTTCATATTTGATTATTTTGTAATCTTGTAATTGCTTGGCTTTTTATTTTAAGGCACACGTGTAAGTTGTTTATTGTATGCTGTCCTTAATCTGCTATGTTCTATTTTATTATATATGTATTGTTGTTATCCACATAGATGGTTGATATGTGGGCTACAATTGATTAAATAAATAAATGATTTCAGACGACTCTCTTTAGGTCACTGCTTGGCTTGCATCCTGTCCACCCTTTTAAGTATTATAATAAAAAAAAGGGTATTTTTGTTTGAAGCAATATCACATTTTGACAATAATCCACAGTAACACTGGATAAATGAACCCATCCTGCTAGGATTACAGCATCTGTTTCCTCCAGTGTGAATTCCACTACTGGAATCGGCAGAAATAATGTGTATCCCCATGCTAGAATGAAGACCAAACAGATGTGATGACATAATACAGCCCTGCTGAAACTTGAACTTGTTTAAAATTCTAGTAGAGTTACACTTCTTTAAATAGCAGGCTTGGAAGAGGCAATGAAATAGCTTTCAGGCAATCCATTAGGCCAAAAGCAAATTGAACTGTGTGCATTTTTCATTGAAAGTGGTCAGGGATGACATTTTATTCATAAATGTGGTCAGAAATGTTAAAAGGACAGCATTGCACTAAACCTAAAGAATCTTCTCTAAGGCCAAACAGCTAATTAAATTGTAGATGCTCTATTTTGGCCATAAAAGAACTAAGAACATAAAGATAAGACATATAAAAGCAGAATTTGTTACTGAACTGATTGTGCACATGAACCAATGGTTTGTGTGTGGAAATCTCTTGTTTTAAAATTGCCTTTACGGTGGAGGGAAAGTCTATACCAGTGTGCTTATGTGACACCTCATAAATGTAATAACCTAATAAATGTAAATGGCTTATACGTATATAAGGTTTTAAAAAAATATTTATTACTTACATCCAAAGTGGTTCACATTGAATACTAATCAGGTACTCTTAGGAATCTTCCCTGTCTGTCCCAGTGGGCACATAATCTAACAATGGTACCTGGGGTAGTGAAAGGTTATGTGACTTGCCTTAGATCTCAAGGAGCAGTGCTGGGATCAAATCCACAGTCTTAGGGTACTGAGGTAGCAGCTCTAACCTCTAGGCCAGTGTCTTGCAAACTTTTCTGCTATGGCACAGTAAACTCGGAGTCGTGTCTCCAGGGCCTCTGAGCATGCGTGGACATCAACCGGTGATTTCACACGCATGTGCATGATGTCATCGCATTGATGGCCGTGCATACTCAGAGGCTCTGTAGATGTGGCCCAGAGCTTGGGTGGAGGGGGGGGGGGGTGAAGAAGGAGATGTGCCATTGTCAGTGCCAGCAGTGACCGACTTGTCTCTTTCACAGCACACCTGGAATCTTGCTGCTGTTCTAGGCCACTAGGTGGTATGTCAGATCCCATTACCGTCTCCTCTTACCCTTATCTGCTATATAAAAGAAAGGTGCCTATTTTTATAGATTACCAGCATAACAGTATTGAGTCATATACTTAGGCCCCCTTTTACTAAGTCACGGTAGAGGTTTCTACCATAGACCGCAGCGCTTAATGCTTCAACACTGCTCTGACGCTCACAGGAATTCAATGAGCATCAGAGCAATGTCGGAGCATTTAGCGCTCCGTGTCACGGTGGAAACCTCTATCGTGGCTTAGTAAAAGGTGTGTATGGAGGGGGGGGAGGTTAGGCATTTGTAATTTTCCTGGTTTTTTTTTTGCTTTCAATGTATACACAATTGACCTGATTCTAATAATGACACCCTATCGTCGCCTAACTTAATCAGTTTAATTGTTTTTAATCGGTATTGTTTAAAAACAATTAAAAAGTAATTATTAAAAAAAAAAAACAATGACAACGTAGGCCCCCACCAGTGCCTCCAATAACATAGAAACATGGTGGCAGATAAAGGTCAAATGGCCCAGCCAGTCTTCCCATCCACAGCATCCACTATCTCTTCATAGAAACATAGAAACATGATCACGTCTATGGAGGTGCCTAAGGGTGCCTAAGATCGAAGTAGGCATAGTTAACGCCAAAAACAACCTTAGGCGTCTCTGTAGTTGCGATTCACATTAAAAATATGTGCCAGAAATGTAGGCCTTCAAAACCCTGGCCTACATTTCTGGTGCCTATGTTTGACAGTGGCCGTTATGGTACAAATGGCACTATTGCATTGATTGATATGCGACTGGTGCCACTTTTGGAGGTACTGGCTGATAATGGTGCTATTTATAGAATCCAGCCCTACAGGGGAAATATAGTTGAACCTGAAGGAGCAAAGATGGATTCATAGATTAAACATGGTGGTCCCCCATGGGTTAAATTTAGAAATTGAGTGGGCTTAAACTGGGTTGTCAGTATAATATAACAAGTTGCATAGTACTTTTTCCGGCATTGGGGGGATCCGATACCCCAGAGGGCAGGGGGCGGGTCCTTCCGGTCCAGTCCCATTACGTTCAGGGGCGGTCCTGTGACAGGAAATGAATAAAACAGGAACCCTAGAGACGCAGCCGGCATCTCACTAATAAAGAATGATATGAGGTGGACGGCTGCGGTGGTGGTAAGCAAGGAGATTCATTATTTAGACTTGGTAGTAATGGTATGGTAGGGATATTAATTCAAATAATGTGATTTGTTTTAGAATAGATCCCTGACGAAACTTCAGTGAAACATGTCGGGTCTCACCGCATAGTCCGTATGAGAAGTGAAAATGCACCGTTACTAAGAAAAGTAATAGCAATATGTTAAGCAATGCATAAAATTTAAAGTAAGGAGACCGGTGAGGATTTCACCATTTGTAGCTCCCCGTATCAACACCTAGATGGGACGGAGGAGTGGTGGTTCTGAGGTCTCATGTAAACGGTAAAAAAAGTGTTTCAGAAAACGATGAAAAAAAAGTGTTTCAGAATATTGTGAACATATGATCTAAATTATATATTAAATTGGACGTATAGATAGGCAATTTTTGGCAAAAAAATATTGTAGACGTACTTTTTGAGAATGGACATTTTGCTGCTGCCGACTTTGGGCGACTTGTGCTCTACGTCCAAATCTTAGACTTAGACTTTTTTTATTATGCCCCTCCACTTGTTTAGTCTTATAAAAGCATTAGTAGATTATATATATATATATATATATGTATATATATATATATATATGTATATATATATATATATATATATCATTCAATCTGTTATTGAATTCTTAATGTTCTTCATGATATGTGCATCTCCAATTTACAGTTTGTTTGAGTGAGAAAGATATTCTTTATAGCTAAGAATTTCTGTATGATGACAAGCAAGATGTAGTCTTTTTACAGTTGTATTTGATTTCTACATATGAGCTAATTGAGAAAAATTGAGAGTCCCAACAAGAAATTGGTATGTTTTAAATGTGTTTCTGCATGTCCACTATGCATTAGACATTGGTCACCTGCCTTTAGATTTGCATCTATATGGATCTGCTCTGTTGGCATGTTTATGTTTTGTTATTTATGGGAGTTTTATGTCAGACACAAATATTGTGCTGTTTTTAAAAAATCCTGTTAGTTATATATGTAACTTCTATAGTGCAATATGTCTTTTGTAAATTGATCCATACAATATTCATTTTTTAATGTTTATTTGAGCCTCATGTTCTTTGTTTCTGACTATTTGAATGTTTTATTGTATCACGATTTTATGTGTTCTGTTTTTAATGTTTTTTTCTCATGTATTTGATCAGGGATGATGTTATATTTATCTGTTTATTTGATATGATATTTGTAGACTCTTGAAAAAGGCACTTGTCGCTGAAAGTTTTTTCAAGTTTTATTAAAAATTTGATTAATTGCTTATTCAAAATTTTAAGCGATGTACATAAAGTAAAATTACAAATTTCTGGGGGGACAAAACAAACAAATACGACTAACCTGACAGAACATACTAAACAGGAGGAAAAAATGGGGAAAGAAATACAAATTGTCGATAGTAAATAAGACAAATAAGGAGAAAACAACAGGAAGGGTAAAAGCAGTAGACTTAAAATAAGTCAGAAAATAAGATTCATTAGAGGTTCCTAATCTAGCTTTCTAGCAGTCAAATGCATCTTTAAAAAGAAAGCATTTTAACTTGCTCTTGAATCTGTCAAGGTTGCGTTCTTCCCTTAAATGAATGGGGAGGGAATTCCATGTTTGGGGAGCTGTGACGGAGAAGATGGTCGTGTTGAGTCCAGAGTGCTGATTGATTAATGACCCAATAAAGATCAACAATTTGAACACCATCTTGGTTGGTGGCATCTCTGCCTCACGATCCTTGTGTTTGGATGCACCACCTTGGGGTGTGACAGTCCTGTTTCTTTTTGAGGTCTTTCTCTCCACTAATGTGTATGCTGAATGGTAGCTGGTGAGTTTTTTTGTATATTTTACTTTGATAATTTTCAACTCTGTCCTGTATGTTATATTCTTACGATATGGGGAAACCCCAGTGGAGATGGTATTTTTTAAACATTTTGTTGGTAGAAGGGACTTGACCTTTTGCCTTATATGGAAAAGATGCCTTCTACTATTATTAAGAGAACAACAAGAAGAGGCACTGGAGACGTCACTACCAATTGATGGTCATGCTCCCAACTAGGATCCAAGTTTCGGCGACAACGTCGCCTTCCTCAAGGGACAATAGTAAACGTGTCGGTGTCTTTACTTTCTATACTGCTACTAGATGTGTGCAATGCTGTATGCATTATATGCAGGTCCTTTCTTTGTCTAAGTTTTTGTATGTGGGGCAATGGACAACTTGCCGAGGGTCACAGGGAGCTATGGTGAGATTTGAACCCAGCTCCCTAGGATCAAGGTCTGTTGTACTAACCATTAGGCTACTCTTCCACTCCACTACCTCCTAGCAGTAGTCTTGCAAGACTAACACTAATGAGCAGGTGTATCATTTGGAGGGATGGCGTCAACCTGGGAGGCAGCAGAAGGACACTGCTTCTGCCCAGAATCAATGAAAAACATTGTCTTCCTAATCCCTGCTCAGTTTCTTAGTCTCCACGATTCCTCTCACTAATCATTAAGTTACCACTCACACCCAAGTCCTAAGTCCCTATTTATACCCCCAATACCTACCAGTCCCACTCAAACCCAGAGCCTCTACACCTAAGTCTGATTCTCTGCTTCGATATATTCCCATGTCCCCACTAACTATCCTCCTATCTCGTTCTCATTCTCCCCAACTCCCCAGCTTTGAGTCTGTCTCTTTTCCATCCACTAGTGGTTGTTGAGAGTACTAAAGGCCCATAAGTAGAGTCACTGACATAAAATCTTTATGAATTAAGCTTTATTGAAATATCACTTTGTTGATGTGACCCAACACAGGCTGTGTTTCGGCTGCACAGGTGTCTTAATTTATCCTTCTTACTTTCATTGCTTTCAAAGGAAGTAAAACCAGGATGTCTCAAACCATCCTTTTTTTTTTTTTTCTGGAGCCATATGGTAACCTTAGGGTTGCTTGAATTCTGTATGGACGAAATGGTACATTGGGTTGCATATGTGTGAAAGGAATGGACATGTCTCAGCTTAAAGCATTTCAAATGAAAAGACCACTAGGTAGCTTTCCACTTAGATGATTACTCTTTCTGTATGCTTAAACACTAAAGATTGCACAGAAGAGAATTTAATTGCTTCATGGAAATGTGAAAGCAAAACAAGCATCTCTAGGGAGGAGTTTTGCCTTTAAACTATTTTATAACCGAATAGTTTAGACTTAGATCAACTTGTACTAGGTCAATGAAAGGGGATACTGGTCCTTAACAGAAGGGAGTAGACAAGTGATGAAGTCAGGAATGTGCCGACATCCCAAAGCTGAAGGAGGGGGTGGAGTGTGGGAAGCTACAGCAACATTACAATGAAGTCAGTGTTGGCTTAATTAATTAGAGTGAAATATCTGCACATTATAAGGGAGAGGGAGAGAGCGAGAGAGTCAGAATTTTGATTTGGCATGGATCAAACTCTTAAGCAGCAATTATAAAGGATTCTGGAGTCAAAGTAAGGATGGAAAAAAAGAGTTGGGCATCTCATAATCTGGCCAGGAGCCAAGAGACATGTCGGTTATTAGTGCAAACAGAGAGCAGCTGCTGGGGATAAGAGTATTTTATTTTACAGGCACCACAGTAAGATTTGAAGGGGACAGGGAGAGAGAGAGTCATTGCCCATAGATCCACCACCAAGGAGCAGATTGCATTTTGCGCCATGAATGAAAGAAAGCTGATGAGCATCATCTATCCTTTCATACCCTGATTATAAATATCTTCTTCCCTGCTTTCACCCTTCCTTTTCTTAAATTACTAGTCATTATAAATAGGGCACGATGGAGGACCTTCAGAACTGTCTACGCAGAAATGTTGTTTATACAATGTTATATAGGGAGCATTCTACAACTCGACACCACAATTTGGGTACTAAACTGTAGCACCCAGGGGATAATCCTCTACAGGCCGCTTCATGTTCGGCACTGGGTTGCTGCACACATATTCTATTATATTGCTAATTATGCACACATATTGACCATTATAGAATACTAGTGTAAATCTACAGTTTATGCACTTAAATTTAGGTGTGAGCATTAACGGCGGCTAAAAGGCTATTGCCTAAATATCATTAGGTGTATAACTACTGGAATTCTGCAACCCACAAGCGTAAGTGCTAGGTAAGCCTCTTATCTGCCCATGCTCCTCCCAGATCCATGCCCCTTTAATTGCACAATGGATTTTGCATGTACAACTTATAGAATACCGACTAATGTGTAGCTGCAAATTAGTGTGAATTATCACTAATTAACATCAATTATAGCCTATTATTAGTTGTTAATGCAAGTTAGCAGCTCATTTCATAATTAAGTTACACACATTATTCTATAACTGGTGTCTGCAACTTTGCCGACTAAGCATTAAATTTGGCTCATAAGATTATAGAATTATAGTGATAATGTATCTATTCTCTAATGTCACTTATAGATTACTGTTATAGAATACTGTGAACCAGTGGTGTAGGGAGGGTAGGAGACACCTGGGGCGGTGGCATCCCCCACTCCCCTCCTCTCTGCCCCCCGCTCCTTCTGCACCAGATCCCCCTGCTCCTTCCGCCCACCAGTGCCACACTGGCACCCTCCCTTCCCATCCCCAAACCTCTTTAAATCTTTGCCAACGCGAGCGACTTCTCCAGCCTGCTGCTCGTGCTGGCTTTCCCTCTGATGTTACTTCCTGGCCCTGCGACCCAGAAGTGATTTCAGAGAGAGCCAGGCCAGTGCGATCAGCAGGCTAGAGTAGTTCTCATACTGGTGAAGATTTTAAAGAGGTACGTGGGGGGATGGTGGGAGGCGGCAGGGAAGGGAAGGTGCAAGCATGGAGTAGAGGGGCATAAAGGTGCTGACACTCCCACCAAGATAGCGCCTGGGCCGATCCACCCCCTTTACTACGCCCCTCTGAGATTTACATGTTATAGCATTTTAGCATGTCATTTTAGCTTGTCCTGATAAGGTGCTGAGTGAGGATCTGAGTAAGGGAAAGACAAACTCCATTGGTATATCTTAAGTGTTAGCATTCAAACTTGGGAAAATTTGCCTTTCAGTTAAGTAGTGCTTGATTAAAGGGAAAAGTCAAAAAGTCAGGATCAGTGCAGGGTGACTCATCCAAGAGGTGTAGCTATGAGAGGACTTCCATTGACAGAGAGATCTTCACTGGCAAGACTTTACTGGGAAATTGCTTACAAACTTGGGAAGTCCCACCTCCAGTCTGGTAGCCTCTGTGCTGTCTCAGACGAGGGAGGTCTTTCTAAAGGAGAGCACCACCCTGGTGAAGTAGGAGACAATCCTGTAGCCAGGACCTGCTCACCGGGGGATGCAATGTCCTCTTGCACCTTCTGCCCAGGAGGGAAAGGTTAGGATTGCCGTTACAGTGGGAGAGTCGATCATTAGGTATGTACTGTAGATAGCTGGGTAGCTGATGGATGTGAGGCTCGCTTGCCTGCCTGGTGTGAAGGTGGTGGACCTCACGTATCACCTATATATGATTTTAGACAGTCCTGGTGATGAGTCTGCTGTCTTGGTACATGTGGGTATCAATGGCATAGGGAAATGTGATTGGGAGGTTCTGGAAGCCAAATTTAGACTGTTAGATAGGAAGTTAAAATCCAGAATCTCCAGTGTAGCATTTTTAGAAGTGCGCCCTGTTCCATGCGCAGGACCAAAGAGATAGACAGAGCTCCGGAGTCTCAACGTGTGGAAAAAAGGCTGGGAAGTCGACGAACCCAGAAGAGGAGGTTAGAAGGATTGTAACAAAAGAGAAGAAACTAAAGACTGAAGCACTGGGAAAGGAAATGAAGACAAGAAAATACCAGGATCTAAATTGCATATATACTAATGCAAGGAGCCTAAGAAATTAAATGGGAGAATTAGAAGCCATGGTCAATGCAGAGGACATAGACATCATTGGAGTCTCTGAAACGTGGTGGAATGAAGAAAACAAATGGGATACAGCACTGCCGGGGTACAAGCTCTATCACCAGGACAGGTCAGGACAGAAAGGAGGTGGAATAGCCCTATACATAAAAGAAAGCATACAATCGACAAAAATGGACACAGCAGAGACGACCAACAAGCTGGAATCACTATGGGTTAAAATACCGGGATGGAAAGGGCCTGAAATAAAGATGGGCCTATACTATCGTCCACCCGGGCAAACTGGAGATATCGATGAAGAAATGGAAGCCGAGATGAAGCGAGAATGCAAAAGCGGTAACATGGTTATTATGGGAGACTTCAACTACCCCGGGATAGACTGGAGTCTTGGAAGCTCAAAATGCGCTAGGGAGACAGAATTCCTGGAGGCTATACAAGAGACAGAATTCCTGGAGGCTATACAAGATTGTTTCATGGAGCAGCTTGTTAGAAAACCAACGAGAGGAAATGCCACTCTGGATCTTATCCTAAATGGGTTAAGGGGACCTGCAAAGGAAGTAGAGGTAGTGGGACCGTTGGGAAACAGTGATCATAACATGATCAAGTTCAAGGTTAAGGTAGGAATACCGAAAGGAAAGAGAACCATAGCGACAACTTTCAACTTCAGGAAAGGAAACTACAAAGCAATGAGGGAAATGGTAAGGAAGAAACTTAGGAACACTTCCAAAAAATGGCAAACGGTAGAACATGCCTGGTCTTTTCTCAAGAACATGGTGAGCGAGGCGCAAAATCTGTATATCCCCAGATTCAGAAAGGGGTGCAAAAAGAGTCGAACAAAAGACCCGGCGTGGATAACTAAAATAGTGAAGGAAGCGATAGGCAATAAGAAAAACTCATTCAGGAAATGGAAAAAGGACAAAACTGAGGGGAACTGGAAAGAGCACAGGAAGAATCAAAAAGAATGTCACTGAGTAGTTCGAAAAGCCAAAAGAGAGTATGAAGAGAGGCTACCCACGGAAGCATGAAATTTCAAACCGTTCTTTAGATATGTTAAAGGGAAGCAACCGGCTAGGGAGGAGGTGGGACCACTGGACGATGGAGACAGGAAGGGAGTGGTGAAGGAGGAGAAAGAAGTGGCAGAAAGACTTAACATGTTCTTTTCGTCTGTATTCACAAACGAAGACACATCCAACATACCGGAACCTGAGCAATTCTTCAATGGAAATCAAGCAGAAAAATTAACATCCATGGAAGTGAGCCTTGAAGATGTATGCAGGCAGATAGAAAATCTAAAAACTGACAAATCCCCAGGTCCGGATGGAATCCATCCAAGGGTTCTGAAGGAATTAAAGGAGGAGATAGCAGAACTACTGCAGCAAATTTGCAATCTACCCCTGAAAACAGGCGTGATCCGGGAGGACTGGAAGATAGCCAATGTTACGCCCGTCTTTAAAAAGGGATCAAGAGGTGACCCGGGAAACTACTGGCCGGTGAGTCTGACCTCGAATCTGTAGGAAGATTTATGGTAGATACTAAGCAGTTGCATGAACAAATCACGTCTGTTAGTGTTGTCTAGGGAAAACCATAAACTCTTATCCAGGTCCAAATATCATGGTCTATTTATACGACACAAAACCCAGGCTAATGAGAAATATCTTTATTATGAAAATAGAAAAATATAATTCACAAGCCAGCTGCAATATTTAAAAATATCTGATTACACAAATGAAACTCAGTACATAATTATCACAATCTAATTGTTAGACAATTAAGTAATCCTACTTGTTACACACACACTAAACAATTCCTTATAATAATAATCCCTGATTAGCAAATGATTATATTATCACCAATGGAGCTTTACCACCCTTGTCCTATCACAATTGGATCCTTATCTAATTCCCAAGCTAATAAGACAGTAATTTCCGTATGCTCACCCTTAAACAGCCTCTCCGGCACAATTAGGTGAAATGGAATCTTTTCTTGTCAGCTGTGGTAGACGGAAGAAGTCCTTTGTTAAAGGTGTGTGTTGGTCAGTACTGGGTAAGGCAATAAATCATCAGCAAACAAGTTCCTATCCGTGCTAAATTCAGAGCTGTTTAAAAAGTCCGAATTTCTCTCTCTTAGGCAGAGAGTCACACGAGGTAACTTACAGGTCTAATTATTAAAAGAAAAAGGTTACATATAGAACACCTGTGGGAAGATGTGAGTTTCCCCGCACCTCATCACAGACTAACTAATTAATTAGCACCTTCTTTCTTGGATCTCATCAGATGACCTCCTCGGACCAATCCAGAAACAGAACTTGGATGAATAGCCTTTCTGTGGAAAGTATCATATAGGCTGGTAGACCCAGGGCCGTTAGACAGAAAAGAACAGGATAATTTCTCCAAGACTCACACCGTCCCATTATGAAGGCACAGATAGATGTCATTGCATAGTAACATTCTGGTACATACCCATAATGCATCAGGCAGAAACAGCAAAGCTGTGTACTTCTTTCTTCTTGCAATTCATGCTGGAAAAATCTCTTGTTCAGCAGCAAGATTTCTTGAGACAATGGTTCAGGCTTTGATGACATCATAGAGGCCTAACCTGCAGGTGTGAATACGGAAACACCCCTACAGTTCCGGGGAAAATGGCGGAAGCACTGATAAAAGAAAACATCGATGAACATTTTGAAAGAAATGAACTTCTGATAACCAGCCAACATGATTTCTGCAAGGGGAGATCGTGTCTAACGAACTTATTGCACTTCTTCGAAGGAATTAACAAACGGATGGACAAAGGAGACCCCATAGACATCATATATCTAGATTTCCAAAAAGCCTTTGACAAGGTGCCCCATGAACGCCTACTCCGGAAACTGAAGAACCATGGGGTGGAAGGAGACGTACATAGTTGGATCAGAAACTAGTTGGCGGGTAGGAAACAGAGGGTAGGAGTGAAGGGCCACTACTCGCACTGGAGGAGGGTCACGAGTGGGGTCCCGCAGGGCTCTGTGCTCGGGCTGCTGCTATTTAATATATTCATAAATGATCTAGAAACAGGGATGAAGTGCGAAATAATAAAATTTGCAGACGACACCAAACTATTTAGTGGAGCTCGGACTAAAGAGGACTGCGAAGAATTGCAAAGGGACTTGAACAAACTAGGGGAATGGGCAACGAGATGGCAGATGAAGTTCAACATTGAGAAATGTAAAGTATTACATGTGGGAAACAGAAACCCGAGGTACAACTATACGATGGGAGAGATGCTATTAAATGAGAGTACCCAAGAAAGGGACTTGGGGGTAATGGTGGACATGACAATGAAGCCGACGGCACAGTGTGCAGCGGCCGCTAAGAAGGCAAACAGAATGCTAGGCATAATCAAGAAGGGTATTACAACCAGAATGAAAGAAGTTATCCTGCCATTGTATCGGGTGATGGTGCGTCCGCATCTGGAGTACTGCATCCAATATTGGTCGCCGTACCTTAAGAAGGACATGGCGTTACTCGAGAGGGTTCAGAGGAGAGCAACGCGTCTGATAAAGGGGATGGAAACCTTTCATACGCTGAGAGATTGGAGAAACTGGGTCTCTTTTCTCTGGAGAAGAGGAGACTTAGAGGGGATATGATACTTACAAGATCATGCAGAGCATAGAGAGAGTAGAGAGGGACAGATTCTTCAAACTTTCGAATAATAAAAGAACAAGAGGGCATTCAGAAAAGTTGAAAGGGGACAGATTAAAACGAATGCTAGGAAGTTCTTCTTTACCCAACGTGTGGTGGACACCTGGAATGCGCTTCCAGAGAGCGTAATAGGGCAGAGTACGGTACTGGGGTTCAAGAAAGGATTGGACAATTTCATGCTGGAAAAGGGGATAAAGGGGTATAGATAGAGGATTACTGCACATGTCCTGGACCTGTTGGGCCGCTGCGTGAGCGGACTGCTGGGCATGATGGACCTCAGGCCTGACCCAGCTGAGGCATTGCTTATGTTCTTATGTTTTTATGATGAGGCAATGGTGCAGGGAGGAGGGTTTTAGATTTGTTAGGAACTAGGTGACATACTGGGGAAGGGGGAACCTGTTCCACAATCATGGGCTCCACCGTAACCAGGGTGAAACTAGGTTGCTGGTTTAAAAGGAAACAGAACAGCTTTTAAACTAGAAACTGGAGTCCAAGCCTACTGCACTACAGTTATTCCTGCTTCAGATTAGGGGGTTTGGGGGGGGGGGGTTTGGGTGGGATTGTTGGATCTACTATTTTATTTTTGATTGTTTTCTTCTGTTGCTGTGGTTATTGCACATTGGCCTGTCCTTTGTTATTTGATAATAAAAATTGATTCAACATAAACTAGAAACTGGGGGAAGGCCAACACTTGCTCAAAAGAGCATGGCTCAGAACAAGGTATCTTTAAAAGAAATCATCATAAAAGGGAAGACAGAGCATCCAGATAGCAAGATTACAATATAGGCTATGGTAGACCAGGTGTCTTTAAATACAGAGCAGGCTGATTTTAAAGATTGCAAATTATCCATTCCGACTGTTGAGCAAATTATAAATAGATATGACAAACATTGTTTGAAATGTGTGAATGCAAATGCCAGAAGCCTAAGAAACAAGACGGGAGAGTAAAAGATAGATATAATAGGCCTCTTTGAAACCTGGTAGAAGGAAAATAACCAATGGAACACTGTCATAACTGGGTAGGGTGATAGGATGGATTGAATTGGTGGAGGCGTAGCATTATATGTTAAGGAGGGCCTTGAATCAAATGGACTGAAATTCTACAGGGGCAAAAACACATATTGGAATGCCTATAGGTAGAAATTCCATTTGTAAAGGGGAAAAGGATAGTAAATGTAAATGGGTAAATGTAACATCAGGGCATGCTAGGGAGATAAAATTCCTTGATGAAATCAAGGACTGCTTTATGGAGAAGCTAGTTCAGGAACCCACAAGAGGCAAAGTAATTCTAGACCTAGTTCTTAGTGGAGCACATGAATTGATGCAGGAGGTAATGGTGCTGGAGCCACTTGACAACAGTGATCATAACATGATCAGATTTGATATAATCCATGGAAACAAACAATAAGGTAAAGTCTCTATGGGCCAAAATACTGGGAACAAATGGAACGGATACGAAGATTGGCATCTACTACCAACCTCCAGGGTAGTCTGAAGAGACTGATGGAGAAATGACGGACGAGATGAAGCACAAATGCAAGGGAGGCAATGCAGTTATTATGGGCGACTTCAATTATCTGGGGATAGATTGGAACCTAGGTACATCCAGCTGCAGTAGGGAGACCAAGTTCCTGGATACTGTAGGCAATTGTTTCCTGGAACAACTTGTCAAGGAAAATATGAGAGGAAATGCAATTCTGGACTTAATTTTTAATGGACTACAAGAACCGGCATAAGGTATAGAAGTAGAAGGGACGCTGGGAAACAGTGATCACAATATGATCCACTTCAACCTGGACACAGGAACAAAATATCGATCAAGAATGACGGCCATGGCACTGAACTTCCGAAAAGGGAACTACGAAGGAATGGAAGTCATGGTGGGGAAGAAGATTAGGAAGAGGATAAGCACTGTAAAAATGCTAGAGCAAGCATGGTTCCTTTTAAGGACAGTCACCGAGGCGCAAAATCTATATATATCATGTATCAGCAAGGGTTCCAAGAGGAAAAAGAGCAAGGAACCAGCGTGGCTCACTGTAGCAATGAAGGAAGCGATCAGAGACAAGAAGACTTCGTTTAAGGAATGGAAAAGGACAAAAACGGACAAAAACTGGAAAAAGCACAAACAACATCAAAGCAGGTGCCATATGGTGGTGAGAGGGGCCAAAAGAGACTATGAGGAAAAAATAGTCAAGGAGGCAAAACATTTTAAGCCGTACTTTCGATATATTAAGGGGAAACGACCTGCGAAGGAAGAAGTGGGGCTGTTAGATGACCATGGAATAAAGGGAGTACTAAAGGAGGACAAAGCCATCGCCAACAAACTGAACACATTTTTTGCGTCTATATTTACCGATGAGGATATATCCAATATACCAGAAGCCGACAGGCTATACACAGGAAACGAAGACGGGAAACTGACAAGGTCGATGGTCAGTCTAGAAGAGGTATGCAGGCAGATTGATAGGCTTAAAAACGATAAATCCCCGGGACTGGATGGCATCCACCCGAAGGTAATCAAGGAACTGAAAGGGGTTATAGATGAACTGCTTCAACTAATAGCCAATCTGTCGATCAAATCAGGAAGGATTCCAGAAGACTGGAAATTGACAAATTTTACGCCGATCTTCATGAAAGGTTCGAGGGGAGATCCTGGAAACTACAGACCAGTGAGTCTGACTTCGGTACCGGGAAAGATGGTAGAGGTGCTGATAAAGGACCGCATCATTGATCACCTTGACAGACACAATCTGATGAGGACCAGCCAGCACAGCTTCAGCAAAGAAAGATCTTGCTTGATATACTTACTGCAGTTCTTTGAGGGAGTAAACAGGCAGATAGACAAAGGTGACCCAGTTGACATTGTATATCTGGATTTTCAGAAGGCATTCAACAAGGTTCCGCATGAACTACTACTTCAAAAAATTGCGAGCCATGGAATTGAGGGTGAAATACATGGATTAAAAACTGGCTGGCGGATAGGAAACAGAGTGGGGGTAAATGGACAATACTCGGACTGGAAAAGCGTCACGAGTGGAGTGCCTAGGTTACAGTGCTTAGGTCTGTGCTCTTCAACATATTTATAAATGATGAGTGATGTGATTAAATTTGCAGACGATACAAAGTTATTCAGAGTAGTGAGGACACAGGATTGCAAAAACCTACATCGAGACAAACACACTTGAGGAAAGGACTGTGAAATGGTATATGAGGTTCAACGTGGATAAGTGCAAGGTGATGCATGTCGGTAACAAAAATCATATACACGAATACAAGATGTCCGGTACAGTATGTGGAGAGACCCCCCAGGAAAGAGACTTGGGAGTTCTTCACAAGTCAATGAAGCTGTCCGTGCAATGTGCGGTGGCGGCGAAAAGGGTGAACACAATCCTAGCAATGAGAGATTGGAGAAACTGGGTCTCTTTTCCCTGGAGAAGAGGAGACTTAGAGGGGATATGATAGAGACTTATAAGATCATGAGGGGCATAGAGAGAGTAGAGAGGGACAGATTCTTCAAACTTTCAAAAAATAAAAGAACAAGATGCCATTCGGAAAAGTTGAAAGGGGACAGATTCAATACAAATGCCAGGAAATTCTTCTTTACCCAACGTGTGGTGGACACTTGGAATGCGCTTCCAGAGGACGTTATAGGGCAGAATACAGTACTGGGATTTAAGAGAGGATTGGACATTTTCCTGCTGGAAAAGGGAATAGAAGGGTATAAATAGAGGATTACTGCTCAGGTCCTGGACCTGTTGGGCCGCCGTGTGAGCGGACTGCTGGGCAAGATGGACCTCAGGTCTGACCCAGCAGAGGCATTGCTTATGTTCTTATGTATCATGCTGCTGTACTGGGCTATGGTGCGCCCCCACCTGGATTACTGCGTCCAACACTGGTCGCCGTACATGAAAAAGGACATAGTACTACTCGAAAAGGTCCAGAGAAGAGCAACAAAAATGGTTAAGGGATTGGAGGAGTTGCCATACAGTGAGAAGCTAGAGAAACCGGGCCTCTTCTCCCTTGAAAAGAGAAGACTGAGAGGGGACATGATTGAAACATTCAAGATAATGAAGGGAATAGACTTAGTAGAGAAGGAATAATTATGTTCTTACCTGTTAATTTTCTTTCCTTTAGACGCAGCAGATGAATCCAGAGACCAATGGGATAGCACACATCTACCAGCAGGTGGAGATAGAGAAACTGATTAACAGGTGGTCCTATTGGCTGGCACTCCTCCTGTATCTCCAGTATAGCTCCTTGTCCATGCATCCGTAACCATCAATAGGCATAGCATGTAAAAAACTTCTTTCCCATAACAAATCTCAAAAGGCAATAATACAGAATACAACCATCAATAATAACAAACTTCGAAAGTTGGAAAAGAAAAAACCGACAGACAATATCCAGAAAGGGTGGGGCTCTGGATTCATCTGCTGCATCTAAAAGAAAGAAAATTAACAGGTAAGAACATAATTTTTCCTTCCTTAGCAACAGCATCAGATGAATCCAGAGACCAATGGGATATAGCAAAGCAATCCTCAATCTGGGTGGGAAGCAAATGCCACCTCCGCAACTACCGAAGCACTAAACGCATCTACCGCATGCGCCCCCACATCCAACCAGTAATGCTGAGAGAAAGCACTCTCGGAAGACCAAGTAGCCACGAGACAAAACTCCTCCAAGGAAAAAACCTCTGGACCGAGTCCAAGAAGTAGCCATCGCTCTGGCGGAATGGTCATGAAGTTTTTCACCAACCGCTTCCCTGCCATCAAGCAAGCATAAAGAATGTCCTCCTGGACCCATCGAGCGATGGAGGCTTTGGACACCACCATACGTTTGAGGCGTCCCTTGAAGAATACAAAAAGGTGATCTAAACAATTAGAAACCTAGCTCGCGGAGAACGCTACACACTTTCAAAAAAATGCAGTGAATAAAAGCACGTCTCCCCATTTCTCCTCCCAGGAAGAAGGAAGGAAAAGTGAGAGTGTCATAAAAGAAAGGATGACACCTCCTTAGAAAGAAATTGTGGTACCGTCTGAACTGACACCCCAGATTTTGTAAATCAGAAATAGGAATTCCTGCCAATCCAGGCCTGCAACTCAGAAATCGCCAAGCTGAAGCCATGGCCACAAGAAACCCCATGTTCAACGGCACAGCCCTTTAGAGTCTCAAAAGACAAGGATGAAATGAAGCCTTCGGTAAACTGCGAAGAAGTACCTTAAGACTGTACTCCGGACAGGGCTTTCTAAGAGGTGTACGAATATACCGTACTCCATTTAGGAACTGAACTACATGAAGCTGAGAAGTAAGCGAAGAGCAATATACCTAGCCCTTGTAACAAGCTAAGAAAGGCACTTGAAGCTGAAGGGATCTTAACGTTAAACCCTTGGCAATACACTTGTGCCAAAAAAGAACTCTGGAAGGGTGCAAATGTTGAGAAGTACCCAAGAAAGGAAAAACCTCCAAAAGGAAGCAGAAGCCACAAATGAAGACGTCTGTATCGCCTAGATAAGAGAAGAAACAACCTGCTTCACATAACCCTTACACGTCAGCCATGACTTTTCAAAAGCTAGGTCGCAATACCAAAGTAGTACGAATATCCAAGTTGATCGGACCCTTGGTGAGCAAATCCAGAGATACCAGGAACTCAACAGTCCGGCTGTCGAAAGACTCATCAGATCCGCATAGCAGGGATGGTGCAGTCAATCCAGAGATTCTACAAATACTGTGCCCTGAAAGCGAGCTTGAGGTAGCAAATCCAAGCCATCATCAGCCAGGGGAAAACACTGAAAAAAGAGAAACCAGAGGCAAGAAAGAAGCCACGCTGCATCCTCTCTCTGACTCCCACTCCCTGTGCCCGCCGAAGAAGCTAGGAAGCTTAGAATTTTGAGACAAGGCCATGAGGTTTAGTTCCAGGAGATCGCACTTCCATAGAAAGAGCTGGAACGCCTGAGCCAAAATTCTCAATATCCAGGATGTAGAAGATTTCCCTATTACTAACATTTACACTTTCTAGAGCATATACAGCGCTGTACACTATAATATACAATAAATGGGTCATGCTCAGATTTCGAGGAGAGAAAGTCTATCCAAACTCTTTTCCTGACCCATAAAATGATCTGCCAACAGAAGAGGAAGATGAGGGTCCACCCATTGAATTAGAACCACAACTTTACTCGCCAACTGAGTTCATCACCTACTGCCCAGGCTGTAGAGAAATACCCCCATCATAATACTGACTGAAAAGACCTTCAGCGTCATTCTGGAAGAATGGTCTGAAGCTCCAGAAATGGTAGCCTGACCATGTTCCAGAGTAGAAGAATGAACAAGTACTGAGTCGCCTCTTAAGACCCGACTCCTGGAGCTGAGGATGGAAAGCACCGAGCCCCCCAACCTGACAGCCCGAGATGTTTGGTGGCCATGAGCTAGTCCAGCAAAGACCAAAGCATGCCTTTGAAAAGAGAAATCTCGCTGAGCCACCAAATCATACAGAGCAATGCTTGAGGAGCCTACCAAATAACTGGAGCCCTGAGATACCGGGAACCACTGGAACAAGAGTGACTGCTGTAGCGTTATAATGGGAAAGCAAGCCAAAGTTCCCACTGGAGTCAGCAACATGAATCCTAGAACCTGTACAGAATCCCATACTCTTGGTCATGGTGACTGAAGAAGAATGCAAACATGAGACTGTGACCCATCTCTGGGAAGAAACACATTTCTCTCCTATATGAATAAAAACATATCCCAAATATATCTATAAATAGTACAGGAGAAAAGAGCGCTGTGCAAATTCAAAGATTCACATCCAAAGAACTGAGGAAAAGAAACCATCCTTTTCGTGTCAGTCAAATGGCAGTCAGTCAAGAAGAAATTAGGTGAATCTCCTGGTAGCGCCAAAACGGTACCACTGCCCACATTTTCTAAAATGTTCATGAAGCCTTGGGTAGGCGAAATGGCATGTGCCAAAACTAAACGCGCTGCTCCAAGAGAGGCAAGCAAACCTAGTGCCGATTCGGAGTCCATAGTGAAAATGTAAATATTCTCCCAGTTTTTCTGCAGAAATGTGTAACCCTGAGAAACTAATTCAGCAGAATGGGATCCAGCCTGCCCAATGCCCCCGTCTTGGGCACCATGCAGTAAGTGGAACAACATCCCTTAGTTCCTGAAGAACTACAAGAACTGCTCTGAGGACCAGTAACACTTAAAAGGGAAACACAAAACATAGAGAATCCAAGAACGAACCGGAAACCTGAGGAGGATGCAAAGTTGCAAGCATCCTGAAAAATGTTCACAGCCCCCTGACCTGACATTATAGCATCTTCTCCCTCATGAGAAAGCCTGAAGAGTCATTGGAAGATGTCAAGATTCCCTCAGAATGAAGTGCAGAAGGTCAGGGAACGGCAGGATGAGAACTGTAGAATCTGTAAGAAGAAAGAAATTCTCCTAGGAAAAATCAAGTTTCGCAATGTAAAGAGGAGTATACTGGAACCATGAAAACAGTACTAACTCTATGCAACGTGAGCTAAATACGCATGTCCTTTAAAGTGAATACGTACTAGACGCAATCAAGATGCTGCATCTACCACCCCGTGGAAAACAACAGCATCCTAACAGGTATCAGACAAAGCTCACATCGCTAATGAGAGCTTCAGGGCTGAGGCTAACAGCCACATAGCACGTGCTCCTCCGTGAGATTGACAGAATAGGTAACTGGCTCCTGGTTAGAAGGAGCTGCACAGCCCTTCCTACTGGTCGGGGGGGGGGGGGGTCTGTCTAGCATGTGCCATGAGAAGATGGCGACAGGAGAAACCAGCATGATAAGCATGGAAATCTGAAGTCCAGGCTTTCTCAGAAAGATGCAAAGTGTCATTATGCCCATAGAGACAGCCTGAACTTGGAAACTGTTAGTACTACCTTTAGGCATATATATCCTATGCCACTACTAGACACATGCAGCACAGCACAGAGGCCCAAATAAGAAGGACAGTTACCAACAGACAAAGGCTCAATCTGCAGGGACCCCAAGAGACAATGAGATACCCGTGTGAAATACAGGGCACTATCTTACTGCTGATCTCACTGTGCCGTGAGTTGCCGTATGTCAACCCAGTCCAGAGACAAACTGAGACTGGGTGACCTAGCACAGGTCAGAGTCTCTCTGGTAATCCCCTTGAGTGCTAACCCCAGAGTCCGATTAAACTAGCAGCTTCCTTCAAGTGAATACACCAGGAACACAGACATAGACATATAAATCTGCCCAAGCTTGTCCCAAAGCTGGTGAAACATGTACAATTGTCTGAACCGGAAAGGAGAGAAGCCGCGGCATACCCTGACCAAAGTCAGCTGTAAATAAACTACCGGAACGCTGCAGCGGAGTGCCATTGCCGGAGACCCAAGTGCATGCCTGATTCTCGCTGACACGTGGCCACTGCATCAACGCTCCTAGAAACATAGTCGGATTCAAGCCCCACAAAATTTACCCTGCCGCAGCCTGCATAGAAAGAAATTCAGATTCGGGGAATAACCAGAAGAACGGTGTGGTGCTTCCCACAGTGCTGGATAAAAAACATGTCCCATCTCATGCGCGTTGCTATAAACCGGCACCTGCACAATCAGCTGCACATGGCCGTGACAAACACCGACGAAAGAGAGCCTCGGAATAAACAGGACTACTACTGCTGCAATGAAACCCAATGAGGAGAACAAGTACGAGCATGAAATCGCACCGCTACTGCTGCGCTGTAACCAATAAGGAAACCAAGCGCGTGCATGCAAAGGGCGGGAAAGTCCCGGCTCCCTCAACGGATTTCTAGTCATAAAACTTAGCCTCAATAAAATATCCATTCCTTAAACGTATTCCTGTTGACCGAACCCACAGTAATAAGACTCCCAAACAGAACCTGAAGTTCAAACAACAGTAAAAAACACATACATACTCACAAGCTTGTTGTTAGGGCCGATTGAAGCCAGTAAGAGCTGGTTGTACAGCACTAACAGGGCAGAATGTAGCAACTGTGGTCTCCCTTTTTTTTTTTTTAACAGAGAAGGGAAAGAAGAAAAAATCGTGACCCAGTCAGACCCTCTAGCAATGGAAGGAGGGTGAGGCAGGGACCTGGGGGGGCCCAGGTGTAACCCCTAAAGCCAGCACTGTTCAGCCGGACACCCCTGTCTCACTGAAGAGAAAATCTCAACAGGAAAAATAGCATTGCCAGCTCACTGAAGAGAAACCTCAACAGGAGAAACAGAATGGCAGTCTCACTGAAGAGAAACCTCAACAGGAGAAAATAAAGTTCCAGTCACAGCCAGAATACAGGAGCTAGTTGAATAGCGACCATCACCTGCTGAGAGATAGAGCATATTGGAGATACAGGAGGAGTGCCAGCCAATAGGACCACCTGTTAATCAGTTTCTCTATCTCCGCCTGCTGGTAGATGTGTGCTATCCCATTGGTCTCTGGATTCATCTGCTGCTGTTGCTATGGAAAGAGAGATTGTTCATCCTCTCCAAGGTGGAGAGAATGAGAGGGCACTCTCTAAAGTTAAAAGGGGATAGATTCCGTACAAATGTAAGGAAGTTCTTCTTCACCCAGAGAGTGGTGGAAAACTGGAACGCTCTTCCAGAGGCTGTTATAGTGGAAAGCACCCTCCAGGGATTCAAGACAAGGTTAGACAAGTTCCTGTTGAATCAGAATGTACACAGGTAAGGCTAGACTCAAATAGAGCACTGGTCTTTGACCTAAGGGCCGCTGCGTGAGTGGGCTGCTGGGCACGATGGACCACTGGTCTGATCCAGCAGCGGCAATTCATACGTTCTTATGTTCTTATTTAACTTTAAAAAAGGAGACTATGATAACATAGGAGAGTGGTAAAAAAAGAAACTTAGAGGAGAAGCTGCAAAGGTTAAAATTTACAGCAGAGAAGAAGGAAGACCAAACAGCATCCGGCGTGGTTAATGAGTGAAGTGAAGGAAGCTATTAGAGCTAAAAGAGATTCCTTCAGAAAGTGGAAGAAGGATCCGAGTGAAAATAATTGTAAACAGCACAAAGAATGTCAAGTCAAATGCAAGGCGCTAATTAGGAAGGCAAAGAGAGACCTTGAAAAGAAGATTGTGCTGGAAGCAAAAACACATAAAGACTTTTTTAGGTATATTAAAAGCAAGAAGTAGAGAAGAGAATTAGTTGGACATAGGAAAGAGATGATTATGCATTGAAACCCTCTGCTTAGTGGGCAGCAGCGGCTAAGAAAACAAACAATGTTAGGAATTATCAAGAAAGGAATGGAAGACAATGGAAAACAAAGATGATAAAGTTATACTGACTTTGTATTGTTTCATGGGGCAACTGCACCTCAAATACGAGGGGGCCACTAAAAAGTTCTCAGCCCAACCAATAATGTTGGGACAGTCTCCATCAAGGGCTTTACACTTAGTCCAGAGATTTTCCACTATTATCATTCCATCAGAAAAATACAGAATGAAAAAAAGTGGAAAATCGCTGGACTAAGTGTAAAGCCTCAATTTTGTTGGTTGGGCTGAGAACTTTTCAGTGGCTCCTTGTACTGTGTGCAGTTCTGGTCACTGTATCTCAAAAAAAGAGGTGATAGCAGAATTAGAAAAGGGACAGAGAAGGACAACAAAATGATAAAAGGGATGGGATGGCTTCCCTATGAGGAAGGGCTAAAGTGTCAAGGGCTCTTCAGGTTGAAGAAGAGATATCTTAGGGGAGATATGATACAGGTCTATAAAATACTGAGTGGAGTAAAACGTGTGGATGTGAATCACTTGTTTACTCTTTCCAAAAATACTAGGATTATGGGGCATGCGATGAAGCTACTAAGTTGTAGATTTAAAACAAACCAGGAAATTATTTATTCATTCAATGTGCAATTAAACTATGGAAGTCAATGACAGAGCATGTGGTGAAAGTAGTTAGCTTAGCAGGGTTTTTAAAAGTTTGGATAACTTCCTAAAAGAAAAGTCCATAAACTATTATTAAGATGGACTTGGGGATATTCACTGCTTATTCCTAGAATAAGCAGCATAAAATCTGTTGTACTCTTTGGGATCTTGCTAGGTACTTGGGATTTGGGTTGGCACTGTTGGAAACAGAATACTGGGCTTCATGGATCTTCGGTCTGTCCCACTATGGCAACTCTTATATTCTTATGTAAATTACGAATGGGGAAAAACAAGGGACATGGACATCAATATGGTAGCATTCTTTGAAAATGGTCACACAGACTTCATTACAGAGGCAACCTAGTACAGTGGACTGTGCACCAGGGGACTCAGGTTCCGAATCCACTTTAAGTCTTTCATTTTGTAATTGTGAGTTCTCTAGAAAGAGCAGCATACCTATTGTACCTGAATGTACACCACTTCTATACCCTTTAGGTTTCCAGTTGGCTTATATATTTAGGTACAGTAGATCTTTTTCTGTCCCTGGAGGATTCACAATTAGAAAAAAAAAGTTTAATTGGGATTTGAATATGGGTCCCTTGCTTTATAGTATACCAAAAAAGGAGGAAAATATTGATCTCTGCACAAACACCAAGAAGTCCAGGAAGAACATAGAAGGCCAGGTCTTCAAACCAAACTCAATTTAATGGCATATAACCATATATATCACACAAAAATTCCTTCAATTAGTGCCACACTCTATTGTTTCTTGGTATTCTTTTATCATTCATAGGTCATAGGGACTTCATATTCATTTATTATTTTATTTATTTCTTTTTCACATAAATCTTCTAAACATCATTCAGAACTGTTAGCGGCCTAAGAGGCTACACTTGAGTGTCATATTTTATGTAATACTCAAGCATATACGTAGCCAGCCTCCTCGTCGGCCTTTAAATATTTTTCTTACCTTCTTATTATTCCCATATAAATAGAATAAATATATAATTTAATTGATAGAAAACTTATTTCATCTTAATTAGACGTGCTGAATGGGGCTCCGATGTGAATTCAGCGTTTCTCATTATAAGCTGTCTCAAGGAGTATTCCCCTAAAATGTTAGAACACAAAAATCAGCAAATCGCAAATAATTCATCCCTGTGAAACCACAAAGACTGAGATTCAAATAAGACTTAAACTCACCATTTAAGAAATAATACCACTATCTCCGTGTATATCTAAAATGGCTGCGGTGTTTCTAAAGCCCTTCTTATTTCTAATTCATTATCCTAGTATCCAATTACAAAGCTCCTTAGCAAACACACCTCCTCTCATACTAACGTCATCCATTCTAGTTCAGCATTCAACACGGCTGGGCCTAACCGTATTTAATTCAAAGATCCATTTTTGTTCCCTGTAGTTTAACAACTTAGTTAGGTCACCACCCTCCCACCCAACCTCTATCTAATCAATCACCCGCCACTTCAAATCAGTTACATTGTGTTGTTTCTCTAACCAGTGTTCAACAATCGGGACTTGTTCATTTTTAGTTAATATACGGGATTTGTGTTCATTCAAACAAATCCGTATTTATTTATTTATGTATTCAATTTTCTATCCCGTTCTCCCAGGAGAGCTCAGAATGGTTTACATGAATTTATTCAGGTACTCAAGCATTTTTCCCTATCTGTCCCGGTGGGCTCACAATCTATCTAGTTTACCTGGGGTAATGGGGGGATTAAGTGACTTGCCCAGGGTCACAAGGTGCAGTTTGGGTTTGAACCCACAGTGTGGGTTTGAACCCACAATCCCAGGGTGCTGAGGCTGTAGCTTTAACCACTGCGCCACACTCTTCCTACATATATCTTATTACATGGACATTAGAATATAAATAATGTGACAACTTTTACAGTCTGTCAATCTTTTGGATAGAATTCTTCATCCAGATCCTGGATCTTCCCACACAGGCCCCTGTATATTGGAATCACACCACTGGCATCCATTACAGCTCACATGCGTACCAATCCCCTGTATATCATCAGACTTCCTTACATTCTTTACATTACGGATCAATTCACCTATGTCCTTGATCTTTTATATGCAAAAATTGGCAACTTTTTTAACATTGGATGAAGTTGAACCACATGCCAGTGTTTCTTAATGGACGATACAAATTCTTTTGACAAAGTAGAGAATGAAAGCACACATACTGTTCAATCAGATTCCTCAGTATTATGATATTGCAGTAATAAATGTCTTTGAGCATATCTGGATCTTAAATAAGCTTTCCTCACCAAACTCTTCAGATAACCCCGGAATAGAAACCTTTCCAGAATTTTAGATTCATTCTTAAAATCTTATAGAGAGGTACAGATTCTACGAAGGTGGAGAAATTGACTAATGGAAAGATTATATTTCAGATGATGAGGATGAAAACTATGATAAGCCAAAAGGGTATTTCTCTCAATGGGCTTACGATTTAGAGTAGTGCATAATCTATTCTGAGTTTTCATAATCATTAGATCTAAAAACTCAATATATGCTGGATCAAATTTTATTTCAAATTTCAAATTTTCATTCTGTTTATTGATGCATCTTGAAAAGACCAATAGTTCATCCATTGAACCAGTCCACAAAAAAAATATATCATCTAAAAAGCATTTCCAGCATCGAATTTTACAAAAAAAATGGGAAGCATAGATGACCTGTTGTTCAAATTTTGCCATAAATAGGGAACCCACCGAGGGCGCTAAGGTGGCCCCCATGGCCGTGATTTCAATAACCATATATATCAAACATACATAAAACTCATAAGATATTCATATGACTCAACACAGGCCGTGTTATGGCTACAAAGCCACCCTCAGGAGTCCTTATGAGTGGAGCACCAGATCACATAAAAGTTCTAAAAAAGTATTAAAGTGTTGAATAACGTTCGCAGTAGGAACAGGGTTTGGCTTTCCATTGAGAACCCTGTTCCACTGTGAATGTTGTTCATGGCCCATGTTGAGTCATATGAATGTCTTACGAGCTTTATATATGTTCGATATATATGGTTAAATAACCCCAACCCAAATATGGACAGACAACTGAATTAGACTCTATACAAGTAGGGTTACAAGGCGTCCGGATTTCCCCAGACACAACCTCCTTTTGAGGACATATCCGGGGGTCTGGACAGCTTTTCAAAACCTAGCACTTTGGGTTTTGAAAAGCTTCCCAACATAATCGTGTCGGGAAGGGGCATTCTCACATGCGTGGATGCAACGTAGTGACATCACGTGAGTCATTGCGTCGTGTCTACACATGTGCATATGCCATCTCGGGACGGGGCTGGGGGATGGAACAGGGCGAGACAGAGGCAGAACTGGGCAGTCCTAGGGGCGTGGCCTTGGGTCTGGATTTTCCTGAAGGAAAATCTGGTAACCCTATATACAACCAATAAATGCTGTTCCGATATGTTGATATATTCTAGGACAGTGGTCTCAAACTCAAACCCTTTGCAGGGCCACATTTTGGATCTGTAGGTACTTGGAGGGCCGCAGAAAAAATAGTTAATGACTTATTAAAGAAATGACAACTTTGCATGAGGTAAAACTCGTTATAGTAACTATAATGAGTTTTTCCTCATGCAAAGTTGTCATACAGTTGTAATATAGTTTATAAATCTTTCCTTAATTGCTTCTGATAATTTCAGCTATACACAGCTAAAAGCAGTGCAACATGCAGAAAGTGAAAAACCATTAAAGTATCAACTGCACGAGGCAAGATTTTGGACCAACTATTTTGAGGGAAATTTGTGCCTTAAGTGTCAGGCGGTCATGTCCGCAACCTCCTTCAGCTCTCACTTCATCCAGCACTGGATACACGCACAAGCTGCACTGCCTCTAATGGTTATCTTATGTTCTGGAACATTGACCACCTCACTGCTGTAACCTCACGCAAGCACTTTCCTGCATCTGCATGCAATTGGAATCCACTTCACAATCGTGTACAGACGCAGGAAAGCACTTGCATGAGGTTACAGTGACCGCCAAATGCGACCACCGAACACTTAAGGCACAAGTTTTCCATAAAGAATAATTCTTTATAATACCGAGGGCCTCAAAATAGTACCTTTTGGGCCACATGTGGCCCATGGGCTGTGAGTTTGAGACCACTGTTCTTGGACATATAGTTTGCCATTAAAGTGAGTTTGTTTCGAAGACCTGGCCTTCTCTGCTCTTCCGGAATCCCTTGGTTTATGGCCACTGCACTAAATACTAGGCTACTTAACGGGCTTTCTTCCAGAATATCATAATACCTGATGTCATATAGCCTGCTCTTCCTTTTCAGTTTCACTTTCAGGGGAGAGAGGGGTGTTTGTGTATGTGGACATCAGCCATTGGGGTTAAGGAGATGTTTTGACTTAATCCCTCCAGCTGTTCAATCAGAGCACCTTTTTGTACCCTAAATATGATTGGAAAAGGGTACAAAATGTCCACGTCCTTCTTTTTAGAGGTGGACATTTTTTACCCTTCAGTAATTGCTCTTGGACATCCAGATTTCAAGTCCTTCCTAATTCTGCCCAAAACACACCCACAACATACCCCCTTGCTGAAAGTACTGTATAGAGAATGACATGGGGACACATTTTTTTCCATCCCCGCAGGAACTCAATTTTTCTGTCCCGACCCCACGAGTTTTATCGCCATCTCTGTCCCATTCCTGTAAGCTCTGCCTTAACCACACAAGCCTCAAGCACTTATGATTTTAAAGTGTTTGAGGCTTGTGCAGATGAGGACAGAGTTTTCAGGGTTGGGGCATGGACATGTAAAGAACTTGCCAGGACAGGAAAATTAATTCCCACAGGGACAGGGAAAATTTGTCCCTGTGTCATTCTCTAGTTACTGTAATGTTGAGCCTCTCTGTTCTGCATTTGCAAAACTGGTGCTTGGACGTTTCAAGCACACAGGCGTCCATTTTGGTCTTTTGAGACATTCATATGCTTCAAAAATAAGTACCGGTGTCTATTTCCAGCAAAAGACAAAAGTAGTTTTTGCTTGCTGCTAAATGAATAGCAGTAAAAATGATCAGTGATGAATAGTATCTTCTGATATGCATTTAGAAAGGCATATTCAGAATTTGGCAGAATTGGGATTTTAAGTCTTCATAATAAGTATCAAATTTAATAGCAGGACCAATAAAAATAGTTGTACATGATATCAAATTAGGGACAGCTGAAACCTGACATAAAATTAACACATTGATCATGAAATATTTCTGGTCCTAAAGACAGTATAAAAGATCTTGCCAAGTGCACTTAGGAACTATTTTATTTCACTTTGTATAAATGTGAAAAGACCACATTTATTTCCAAATACATGCTTGTTCTTTTCGCTTGCCTGTGTAGACAGGAACATTATGGCAGGATAAGAGACTGCTTACCCAGATATTGGGAGTTCTTATTGACTCTTCTCTTACTTTTAAGGATCAAATTAACTCTCTTGTCAAGAAGAGCTTTGAAATATGCTGAGGAAGGTCAGAACTCTTTTCAATCAACAACACTTTTCTGTCCTGGTCCAATCTATCATATTATCCTGGTTAGATTACTGTAATGCTATCTATCTCGGCATAAGAAATACCTGCCTTCAAAGATTCCAGCTGATACAAAATACCGCTGCAAAATTAATCTTTGGAAAAAGCAAATTTGACCATGCGGGCCATTCAGCGTGGCTCCCCATGCTGGAAACTGCTATCGTAGTTTCCCTCTATATTATCCCTATTTCTATTGTATTTATTCTTTTTAATTTCTGTAAACCGTGCCGAGCTCTATTTTTATAAAGAAGATGCGGTTTCATAGAAGAGGGGTAAGTTTACAATTTTGAAAAAAGCCAAGTTGTCAGATGTTTTCGGAATAGTTGGAGAGAGCCCAGATCACGCAACTGGACAGAAAAGTTATTCCAGAGCTCAGTAATTTTGAAAAGAAGAGACTTCCCTAATTTACCAGTATAGATGACGCCTTTCAGCGTAGGAAAAGATCATTTGAGTTTTTGAGTAGGTCTGGTAATCTCAGATCTTGTAGAATTCCAAAATAGAGGAAGGAAAAGAAAATGCCATGCAAGATCTTAACTGTAAAGCAGGTTTTATATACAGTGTGCTGCAATATAACTTCATATAAGATTACTTATTGATGCTGGTAAAGGGCTGAGGGAGTGACTAGGCAAAAAGGTAGGATTTGGATGTCATTTTTATTAAACAAGGTTCTCATTGTTGTCTAATCAGACTCAGTATGGTTGTATATTAGCTAACCTGACCATCTTCCCAGAGGAAGGATTTGCCTTCTTTCATATAATAATAATAATAATTTATTTTCTTGTATACCGCCCAACCAGTAGTTCTGAGCAGTTCACAACAGGAGAATACTGAGACAGTTCAGCACATGGTACAGTTTCATAGAACACACTATCTATGTACAATCTAAAATTATATAATAAAAGTAATACAATTGTTAAAAACATTCAAGTACAATGTTAAAAATTATTAAAAAATTAAAACATACTATGACAATAAGAATAGAAACAAAAGACCTCATTTAAATATATCAAAATCAATATTCTTATTTGTCAAATAAATGGGTTATTTCAAGACTGCCAGAACCAGTAGGTTTTCAGCTAAGCCCACAGGGACTAATGGTCAGTTGGGCATTCAGAATATCCACAATAAATATGTATGAGAAGTATTAGCATACACTTCCTCCTTTGCATGCAAATCTCTCTCATGCATATTCATTGTGGATATCTTGAAAACCTGACTGGCCAAGTGGTCCCTGAGGACTGGGTTGATAACCAGTAAATTAAACAAAGCAGAAATACATCATTTATAACAGTGTTCCTAAATACAGGTGCCTATCCTAAAAAGATAAGTAGGATTCTACTTTCCTTAATAGCATAAAGCATATGCACGTATGAAGTTAGGTGTGAGCACTTATGCCAGCCATAGAACTGATATAATGCTGGAGATATGCACATAAATTATAATATTCTATAAGTTATGGGGCTCATTTTCAAAACACAAAGACATTTTAAAACCCTCAGCATAAACCGGCACTTGGATGTTTTTCTCGCCAAATTGGGTATCTCTCCTGCCGGGGAACATTTGCGGTGGCTTTGGGCAGGAGGGATTGGACATCCCTCCTGCCGTGATTGTTGTGGGGGGGAGCGGGGGGGGGGGGGGGGAGGGGGATGACACAGTTCCAGGATTCTGACTTAGGCCAAAAGGGGACTTAGATGTTTTTTTTGTTATGCCCCTCCACGTCAATAAGCATGTATTTACAGAATAGCATTTAAGCAGATTATTATTTTTTTATTTAATTTTCTATACTGTTCTCCCAGGAGAGCTCAGAATGGTTTACATGAGTTTATTTAGGTACTCAAGCATTTTTCCCTGTCTGTCCCGGTGGGCTCACAATCTATCTAATGTGCTAGGGCAATGGGGGGATTAGGTGACTTGCCCAGGATCACAAGGAGCAGTGTGGGTTTGAACCCACAACCCCAGGGTCCTGAGGCTGTAGCTTTAACCACTGTACCACACTCTCCCATTATTGGCATAAATATTTCACAGGTTGGGGGAGGGGGTAGATGAGTTAGGCAGTTATCTGGGAACAGTTTGAGTAAATGTATTCTGTCTTAATTGTTTTAGTTTGAATTTATCTCTAATGTATGTTGATTTTGTAATCTGTAGATGGTAAGGTGTAATACAAATAAATGACAGATAAATGGGAAAGGGATTGGGACTTGTATATTACCTTTTTTTGTAGTTTTACAACCACATTCAAAGTGGTTTACTTAGAGGTACTTCAAGCATTTTCCCTATCTGTCCCAGTGGGCTCACAATCTGTCTAATGTATCTGGGGCAGTGGAGGATTAAGTGACTTGCCCAAGGTCACAGGGAGCAGCATGAGTTTTGAACCCTCAGGGTGCTGAGGCTGTAGCTCTAACCACTATGCCACACACTCTTCCATATATATAGACCATATATATTGGTATTCTAGCCATCTATGTACATACAAATGGGGAATTTGATAACATGGTGACTCCTTTAGGGAGCCCAATGCAGCACAGGAATCAGGGCACTACAATTCCATAATAGAATACTAGCAGAATCCCGCATCGACATGCCCCTCCCCCCCAAAAAAAGTACACCCATTTATGCCATGTCATTGGCAGAAATAAGTGAGTACACCTAGTTGTTTTTGGTGCCATCAGTGTGCCAGATAAGTATGGTGTGAATATGGTCACGGGTATTCTTGGTCACAGGACCACAGTTGTGGAATGTCCTCCCATTGTCTTGGGCAGTCTTGTAGATGTTTAAAGGCAAATTTTTTCATAGGGCCTTTTCTTCATTGACGGCCCCTTTTATCAAGCTGTTTTAGAAGTTTTTTTAGTGTGGGCCGGAGTGGTAAATGCTCTGTCACTCATAGAATTCCTATGAGCATCAGAGCGCTTACTTCGCCTTTGCAGCTTGTGTTGAAAGCCTCTACTGCAGCTTGATCAAAGGGGAGTGTTTGTATTTTATATTCTGTTTTTCTGTCAGCTATTCTTGTTTGTTGGAGTGTGACTATTGTATTTTATTATGTAGGTTTTATTGTAACCCGCCTAGATTTTTGAGATATACAGGATATAAATATTTTAACTAACTAACCAAATATATCTGAAAGCATTCTATAGCACAGTGAGTCGCAAACTGTGTGCCTCAGCTCATTACTGTGTCACAAAGGGATTCTGGGTATGCTGCCAGGGATTCAAGAATGGATGACTTGTACGCGAGTTTGTCACTGCTGGCAGCGGTGCCTCTCCTCCTCTCTGCACCCTGGCGTACCACTTTAGACGTTTGCCAGCACGAGAGCTCAGGGCTGCGTCTGGAAGCCTCTGAGAATGCATGGACTTCGATGTGATGATGTCACGTGCATGGCTCGCTCAGATTATTTCCTGTTCCAGGTTTTGAAGAAATCACTCCACGGGCAGTGGTTTCCAAGTGATGAAGATGTAAAGGAAACCGTGACATCCTGGTTTGAAGGTCAAACAGAAGAATTCTTTTCAAAGGGGTTAAAGTCATGGCAGGAAAAGTGGATGACGTGTATAGAGATATCATGGGACTATACCAGTGGTTCCCAACCCTGTCCTGAAGGACCACCAGGCTAGTCGGGTTTTCAAGATAGCCCTAATGAATATGCATGAGAGAGATCTGCATATAATGGCGGTGCCAGGCATGCAGATCTGCTACATGCATATTCATTAGGGCTATCCTGAAAACCCGACTGGCCTGGTGGTCCTCCAGGACAGGGTTGGGAACCACTGGACTATACTGAAAAATAAAACAAAACTTTTTTGAAAACTCTTTTCTGTCCTACTGAAGTGGATAAATTATTGAACGACACTTGTATCATTGTATAACTTACATGTTTTTGAAAATTCTGTTTAAAAAATAATCCCCTTTCTCCCCAAATGTCTCTCTTCAAAACTAACAAATATTATTAACATGTATGCTATCAGAGCTCAAAGTGTCTTGATACAAGGAAATGACTCGGGGACATTTAGATGAAAGTCAAATAAGCCTTATATAACTAAAAGTAAAATGAAGTCCAAGATGAAAGAGAAGTCTATACCAAAGTAGTGAAAATCAACTGTGTCAGTTTAGAAAAAGTACACATATAGCTGTGGGAATGTATTCATCCTTCTGCATAAAATGAGCTGCCTACACATTGCAACCTATGAAGGCAAAGTCAACAACCTATCAAATTCTCACTGTAAGGCATCAGAATCCTTTGATCAGTTGTAGAATGGTTTATAGAGAAATTTTTGAATACCCAGTTGAAAAGTGTTGTATCACTAATTTCTATATACGGGCATGGATTTAATCCTATGTTTGGGGCACATTTTTGACCTATGACTAAAAATGCGGTGGTTTCTATGACTAAAGGTTAGAAAAATATATATCCAGCCATTAAATTATAGCTGTAAGGAGGGGGCAGAATCACAAAGGTTATTGCAGAGATTTAACATCAATTGCAAGATAATAGATGTCAAAGTTTGTTTTCAGAGCCTACAAGAAAGTTGCAAATTGAAATTAAGAATATGATGACAAATCGTGTTAAAATTTGGGTTTTTTAAAAAAAAAATGTATTTTGAAAAGTTAACTTATTTCATTATAATATTGAAATAATTTTATATGTATTATTGTTTAAATAATAAGTTAAGGAGGGGAGGAAATGATTGTTAATGTAATAATTATATAGTTAATAGTGTGTTTTTGTGCAGTTTTTTGATATATCATTTGTATTGCACTATTAAAGTTCAAAAATCAATAAAGATTTAGAAAAATAAAATTGGGGGTTTTGGAAGAGCAGAAATTTAATTTTCTGAAAGTTTTCCATTCTAATATTCTGGTTCTTTTATAATATACAATACAGATAGTGAATCCAGTACATCATCTCCTAATGGGGTCTTTTTACTATGGTATGCTAGTCATTTTAGCGCGCACTAAATATTAGCGCCAGCTAAAACGGCTAGCGTGCCTTAGTAAAAGAGGAAGAATGATAGCAAATAATTCTGTTCAGAATCTTTATTTTAGGGGTAGATTTGTAAGACCTGTGCTTAAACATATTCCTTTTATATAAATGCGATTCCACAGATTTCTTGGAAATATTATCTGGCTTCATAGGTAACATTCTATTATTTTAGTAACATTAAATAAGTATATTACGGGCTCCTTTTACAAAAGTGCGTTAGGGCCTTAATGCGCAGAATAGCGCACGCTACATTGCCACATGTGCTAGCCGCTACCGCCTTTTTTAAATCAGGTGGTAGTTTTTAGGCTAGCACGCGCTATAGCGCATGCTAAAACACTAGCACACCTTTATAAAACGCTAGCACACCTTTGTATATTTCATTATTCTTCAAGCTGAGGCACTAGAAATTATATAAGTTAGTAGATCTCATAGAGTGCCAACCACTGTTCCCTCTACGCTGAGTGAGAGTCCTCCAATTGCCCTGCTGCCAGTGGCGGGTCACGCTTCAATTTTCTGTTTTCAATTTTTAGGGCCAGGCAGGTTCCCTGGCATCCTGCAGAGCCTGACAATCCCTCACTATTGAAAAAATGTGATAGTGAAACAACACCACCCCCCCCCCCCTTCCCACTAGCAGGACAGTAGGTGGAGGACTCCTGCTCAACTCAGAGGAACAATGGTGCAAACTGATTTTTAAAAAATTAATTTATCATATTTGGCATTAAAAAGTATTTTTACTTTTGAAAATAGATTTTATCTACAAATTTCTGAAGTGGTTAAGGGAGCTAATCTGACTCCTTCAATAGTGAGTCTATATATGTCACACCCTTTTTACTCTGGAAAGTGAGCCTTGTCTATTTCCCCCCATCTCAAGCACATGTAAATTGAACAACGCTCCTCACACAACACATGTAGCTGCTAAGCACTAAACAAGTATATTAGAGGCTTTGGCTATTGGACTGAACTGGAGCATTAAATGTAAATAACTCATTTACAATCATTCTATATAACAGTAGACCAGGCATGGTCCCTACTGAAAAATACTATCACAGAAGCACAAAATCTACACATTCCGAGGATCTCCAAAGAAGGGAGAACAAAAGGTAAGGGAGAACCGGCATGGCTTACCAGACAGGTGAGGGAAGCCATAAAAGAAAAGAAGGACTCTTTCAAAAAATGGAAACACATGAAAACAACCGAAGCATGGAAAAAAACATAAAGACGATCAGAAGAAATGTCACAAGGCGGTGAGGGATGCCAAAAAGGACTATGAGGAAAAAATAGCGCAAGAGGCCAAAAACTTCAAGCCCTTCTTTAGATATGTGAAAGGGAAAAAACTTGCAAAAGAGGCGGTGGGACCCCTGGATGACCAGGGAAGAAAAGGGTACATTAAGGAAGATAAACAAATTGCGGACAGACTAAATTCCTTCTTTGCGTCCGTCTTTACGGAGGAGGATACTGCAAAAATACCAGAAGCAGTGAAAGTGTTTAGTGGAGTAATAGAAGACAGCCTCACCACAGTTGAAGTGGAGTTGGAACAGATATACTACCAGATCGACAAACTTAAAAGTGACAAATCCCCTGGACCGGATGGAATTCACCCGAGAGTCTTAAAGGAATTGAAGGTTGAAATCGGAGAGTTATTGCAAAAACTCACCAATCTGACAATCAGAACTGGACAGATACCAGATGACTGGAAGATAGCGAACGTCACGCCAATTTTCAAAAAAGGATCGAGAGGGGAACCGGGCAACTACAGACCTGTGAGCCTTACGTCTGTCCCTGGAAAGATGGTTGAAGCACTGATCAAGGATAGCATAGTCCGGCACTTAGATACACACGACTTGCTGAAACCCAGTCAACATGGGTTCAGGAAAGGGAAATCATGTTTATCGAATTTGCTTCAATTTTTTGAGACCGTGAACAAGCAAATTGATAGTGGAATGCCGGTGGACATAATATATTTGGACTTCCAGAAAGCATTCGACAAAGTTCCACATGAAAGACTTCTCAGGAAACTACAAAGCCATGGAATAGAGGGAGATATATAAATCTGGATAGGCAAATGGCTGGAAAACAGGAAGCAGAGAGTGGGCATAAATGGGAAGTTCTCAGACTGGGAGAAAGTGACTAGTGGTGTGCCCCAGGGCTCGGTACTTGGGCCGATCCTATTTAATATTTATATCAATGACCTGGAAGACGGAATACCCAGTGAGATCATTAAGTTTGCAGACGACACAAAGCTATGCCGGGCAATCAGATCACAAGAAGATAGCGAGGAACTCCAGAGTGACTTGTATCAGTTAGAGAAATGGTCAGAGCAATGGCAGATGAAGTTCAACGTGGAGAAATGCAAAGTAATGCATTTAGGTAGTAAGAATAAGGAACATGAGTGTAGAATGTCAGGCGCAACTCTGGGTAAGAGCGAACAAGAAAAGGACCTGGGTGTACTGATAGATAGGACCCTGAAGCCATCGGCACAATGCGCGGCAGCGGCAAAGAAAGCAAACAGAATGTTAGGCATGATAAAGAAAGGAATCACGAGTAGATCGAAGAAAGTCATAATGCTTTATAGAGCAATGGTCAGACCACACTTGGAATACTGTGTCCAACATTGGTCTCCCAACCTAAAGAAGGATATAAAACTGCTGGAGAGGGTGCAGAGACGAGCAATGAAGCTAATAAGAGATATGGAGAACTTGGAATATGAGGAACGACTCAAGAAACTGGGACTGTTCTCCCTTGAGAAGAGGAGGCTGCGAGGGGACATGATAGAGACGTTCAAAATACTGAAAGACATCGATAAAATAGAGCAGAAAAACAAATTATTTACATTGTCCAACGTGACACGGACAAGAGGACATGGTTTGAAGCTAAGGGGGGACAAGTCCAGGACAAATGTCAGGAAGTTCTGCTTCACGCAGCGAGTGGTGGACGCCTGGAATGCTCTTCCACAGGAGGTTATTAAGGAATCCACTGTGCTAGGATTCAAAGGCAAATTAGATGCACATCTCCTTACGAGAGGCATAGAGGGATATGGGTGATTAAAACTACATCAGGTGTATACCTGACTGGGCCTCCGCGTGTGCGGATCGCCGGACTCGATGGACCATGGGTCTGATCCGGATATGGCAGTTCTTATGTTCTTATGTAGAACATAAGAATTGCCATACTGGGACAGACCGCAGGTTCATCAAGCCCAGTGTCCTGTTTCCAACAATGACCAACCCAGGTCCCAAGTAGTAAAACAGATTTTATGCTGCTTATACTAGGAATAAACAGTGGATTTCCCCAAGCCATCTCAATAATGGCCTATGGACTTCTCTTTTAGGAAATTATCCAAACCTTTTTAAAACCCTGCTAAGCTAACTGATTTCACCACATTCTCCGGCAACAAAATCCAGAGTTTAATTATATGTTGTGTGAAGAAATATTTTCAACTGTTTGTTTTAAATCTACTGCTTAGTAGCTTCATCCCCTGCCCTCTAGTCCTAGTATTTTTAGAAAGAGTGAACAAGCGATTCACATCTATCTTTATAAGAACATAAGGAGAAGGTAGAGATAAATACCTGAAATATATTAATAATGCACAAAAAGCAAATGTGTTTAAGGGAAAGGATGTCTAGAGCAAGGTCTCTACTTGGGAGGCTTCAAGGGGGAATAAACTAAGGAACAAGATCAGGAAATAAGTTTTCATGGAAAAGGGAGGTAGATGTGAAATGCCCTTACGTGGGAGATGGTAGCAGCTAGATGACTAATAGAATTTAAGAAGTCATAGGATAAGCACAGAAGATCCTTTGTTTCTAAAAGATAAGATCTTGAAGAATTTTTCAGGAAACTCTGTTTAAAAGTACATTTCTACAAAAAGGAGACTTCCAACAATCTGGAATTCAATTTTTTTTTTTTTTAAAAAGAATACATACTTTATCCCCTCCTCCCTCAAATAGACAAAACTAGAAAATTTCTGAGAAAGTTTCAGACATAGGGTAAAATCACAACTTTCCAGCAAACAAAAGAAAATTCTATACTACTTTTCCTCGCCAGAATAACCTGCCCTAAAAAGCTTACAAAATAATCAAAACATTGTCATCAACCTGCAGAGAAAGGAGGCGCTATAGTAATTATGGACACACATAACTACATTGGAGAAGGACACAGACAACTCTCAAATAACTCATACTATAAGAAACTGACTGGAGACCTCGCAAAAGATTATACTAAACAAATAAAAAGCCTCATCAAAACATTCCAAAGCAGGTACCGCCACATTTTAATGAAACTCAAATCTAACCATCCTTCTGTGGGCACTTTCTACATTCTGCCAAAAATCCATAAACCTGACAACCCTGGCAGACCAATCATATCCGTTATTGGCACACTCACGGAAGAAATATCTGGATTTATAGAAGGGATTCTTATATACAGAAGACAAAGGGCTCCTTTTACGAAGCTTTATCGCACGCACATATTTAGCATGCACTAACCCCCACGCTAGCCGAAAAACTACCGCCTGCTCAAGAGGCTAGCGCGGCGGCATATTAGTGCGCGTAACCGCTAACGCGGCTTCGTAAAAGGAGCCCAAAGACTTCCTGAACAAATTAGTGTGTGGTTAGAGCTACAACCTCAGCACCCTGTGGTTGTGGGTTCAAATCCCTCCTTGTGCTCCTTGTGATCCTGGGCAAGTCATTTAATCCCCCATTGCCCCAGGTACACTAGATAGAGTTTGAGCCCTCCAGGACAGATAGGGAAATATGATAAAGTACCTGAATGTAAAACCACGTGGGATATTAGTGTTATATAAATAAATATCAAGCAGTTACCACCCGGCGCACTTCTAGTCACAATGGATGTAGAATTACTATACAGCAACATCTCCCATGCAGATGGCATTGCATTATGTGAAAAATTCCTAAAATCATCAACCCTGGATCACCAACACTCACCAGAAACTATTACAGCATTAATCAAATATTTCCGCTTTAATAATGATATCTATCTGCAAATCATAGGCACAGCTATGGGCACGATGATGGCACCACAATACGCAAACCTCCTCATGGCAAAACTAGAAGAGACATTTCTAAATACATTGCAGAAAACTCCCCTGAAATACCACTGGTATATTGATGACATTTTTATGATTTGGACTGAGGAAGAAGAGACTCTCAAATAATTCTACAATTCTTTCAATACATACTATCCTACAAACAAATTCAAAATTGACTATTCCCCAGAAAAAAGTCAATTTTCTAGACACCACAATCTCTATCAACAATGGTTACATACAAACATCTATATACAAGAAACCTAATGACAGATGCAACTACCTCCACAATTCCAGTTTTCACCCTTCACATATAAAAAATCCATTATACACAGCCAAGCCACACGATACCACCACATCTGCTCTGACCCAAGAGATAGAGATAAACACCTAAAGACCCTGACTGAATCCTTCAAACAAAAAGGATACAACCCTAAAATAGTCTCCAAGAATATTGCCTCATCCCATAAAACAGCCAGAGAAAACTTACAACACTTCAGGGACAAGAAAACCCACAGACAGGACTCCCTTGATAATGGCATACAATCTAGAGCTGGAGAAACTGAGAAAAATTATAAGAGATCTACAATCACTATTCCAGGAAGATGAATTACTGAAAAAATATTCCCAGCTCCACCTGTGTTGGCCTTCCGTCAGCCACCTAATCTGAAACAAAAATTGGTAAAAAGCAAACTCTCCACAAAAACCCATGAAGAAGAGAATGACTCACATCCTTGTAGTGTGGCAAACTGTGCGAGCACATCTCAAAGGAACTTACAGTCACTCATATGGGAGTAACATTCAGCATAAAGGGATCCTTCACATTTTCATCTTCTAATGTGGTATACATCTTTCAGTGGAATGAGTGCAAAGAGGCATGTTACATTGGTGAAACAAGCCAAATGCTAAAGACCAGAATCAACCTACATAGATATGTTAAAAATTGCAACGCCAACCAGGATGTCACCTCTGTCAGACAACACTCTGGAAAAACTGACCACTGCACCAATGATTTTATGGTAAGAATACTAAAAAGGAACTTTAAGACAATCCAAGAATGTAAAACCTTTGAAATCAAAATGATAAAATATTTTGACACCTCCCAGACAGGACTTAAAGGTCTGAGCTTCCTTTCCCACTACAAAGACATTTAAAACTGCTCTGCCACCTCTGTCTCCTGCCAACCCACCCCTCTGTCTCTCTTCCTATCCCTGATATGCTTTCATGTTTTCCTTATATACAGTATACTGGTATTTGTAAAAATCTGCTTCAAAAGCTCATCACAAAATGCATTGAGTTAGTCCAATAAAAAAGGTATTACCTTATTTTCTTTGTTTTTTTGTTTTACTTCTTTATATTATCTTGGAAAGTGGACTAACAAGGCCACCACCCCATTTCTATAAGAGGAAGCATGACCATTGTGAAAATTGGAATATTGTGAAAAATAAATCGTGAATCGTGAAAATTGAATACTGTTGCCCTAAGATGAAATGTTTTGCTGTATGATTTTATATGTATGTTTGTTATGTTTTATTATGGATGTGATTTTGTGATCCATCTTGTTAAAGGCAGACTATAAATTAAAAAAAAACTATAAACTGTGCTTACCTGATTTAACAGTGGGTATTGGGACTGCCAACATTTATGGCACATAAGTTAACATGAAATGTTAAAAGTCCTAGTATCCATGTGGCTAAATTGTTTGAGAGGCTGCACTGATCCAACTGATTAGCAGCCGGGTCAGTCTGGTAGACTGCAATTTCTGAAATACTGTGCTTCCTTGGAAGCTCTTCTTTTTGTACTTATGTTTTTTATGTTTTCCAAAAATCAATAAAATTTATTTTGAACTGAAAAAAAAAAAAAAGAAATCAGAGTGGAAATGTAAGCGTTCTTATGGCTAGATCTGTCTGGCAAGTTAAAAACAGCACTTGGGAGACTCAGTTGTAATGGCAGATATGTAGATCGCATTGTGATGATAGAATCAAAATAGCAGCTGGGACTGACAGGATCAAGTTCTGCAATTAAGTAAGATGTTTTAGTACAAACACAGGTGCTCACGTGTTCTGGATGGCTGGTTACACAGGGGACCTAGGAGGCTTTGGCTATTGCCACATTTCTATTGCTTACTATTACTTATGAAGTTACAGAGTCTCCTAGTTATTAATAATAATAATCTAATCTTTTTCAAGGGTCCCACGACAACAAGAGGGCATCCGTTGAAAATCAGGGGCGGGAAACTACGAGGTGACACCAGGAAATTCTTTTTCACTGAAAGAGTGGTTGATCGCTGGAATAGTCTTCCACTACAGGTGATTGAGGCCAGCACCGTGCCTGATTTTAAGGCCAAATGGGATCGGCACAGGGGATCTCTTCACAGGGCAAAGGTAGGGGAGGGACATTAAGGTGGGCAGACTAGATGGGCCGTGGGCCCTTATCTGCCGTCTATTTCTATATTTCTATGTTTCTAATATAATAAAATGGTAGGACGCGCATGCGCACTAAAAAAATCATGTTCCCTGAGCTGTCGCGTTTTTTTTAGTGCACATGCGCGGGTTGTACGTCACCAGCCAATCGCCTCCACAGGCCGGACCGCAGCCAAACGGACCGCGGGAAGGGAAAGGGGGAGGGGAGGAGGGCTTCGAGGGAGCCGGCTGTCGGAGGAGGGCAGACGCGGGCCCAGGAGCAAGTCCAGCTGTACAATCCTGTCCCTTAAGCCGCGGCGGCGGCTTTGAAAACGGCTCCCTTAGTTACCGCGGGAAGGGAAAGGGGGGGGGAGGAGGGCTTCGAGGGAGCCGGCTGTCGGAGGAGGGCAGACGCGGGCCCAGGAGCAAGTCCAGCTGTACAATCCTGTCCCTTAAGCCGCGGCGGCGGCTTTGAAAATGGCTACCTTAGTTCTTTGTTCGATTTTTTTTTAAAGTTTAACGCTGCCGCCGTGGCTCCTCTCACGATCCCGGCCTGTGTCAGAGAAGGCTTCCGACGCAGGCGGGATCGTGAGAGGAGCCGCGTCGGCATCTTTAAACTTTAAAAAAAAAAAAATCCAGCAAATAACTAAGGGAGCCGTTTTATCTGCATGCTGCTACGAAGGAACAGGTGAAGGGGAGGGAAATGCTGATGCTGATGCACAGGGAGCAGGCAGGCATGGCAGGCAAACAGGGGGAGAGGGAAAGGGGCTGCTTTGGGGGTTGGGGTGTGCTGGGGGCACACAGCAATCATGGGCAGGGGATCACAGAGCAGGCAGGCATGGCTCAACAAGGGGAGAGGGAAAGGGGGCTGCTTTGAGGTGAGGGGTTTGCTGGGCCAGCAGCAATCATAGGGGGGAAACAGAAGGGGGCCACGGAGCAGGCAGGCATGGCACAAAAGGGGGCAGGGGCATTGGAAAACGGGGCTGTTTTGGGGGGAAGGGTGTGCTGGGGGCACACACCAAGAGATAGGCAGGCATGGCGCAATGGAGAAATACAGGCAGGCAGGGCACAAGGCAGAGACACAGACAGAAAGAATGACAGACAGACAGACAGCATCCAAGCACAGAGAGAGAAAGGAAAAAAAAAACAGTCTACTTTAGCACCCGTTGGACAGGGGGAGAACGAAAGAGATGCTGATGGACAGGGGGGGTGATGGACAGGGGGGGGGGTGAAGGAACGGAGGACTAATGTTGGACAGGGGGAGAAGGAAACAGGTGCTGCTGGACAGGGGGGAGGTAAACAAAGGGAGAAGGGCTGCTGCTGCATAAGGAGAGCAGTGAAGGGGTGGTGGTGGACACAGGGGAGGTAAAAGGAAGGGAAAATGGACAGGGGGAGCAGGCAAGGGGTGGTGATGGACAGCCAAGGAAAAAGAAAGGCAGAAAGAAAAAAAGCGGCTAAGGAGAGAGAGAGAAAGAAATAAAGACAGACACACACACATATGTTCTAGCACCCGTTAATGTAACGGGCTTAAAGACTAGTGATAATATATAATAATAATATAACAGTTTATATACCGCAGGACCGTGAAGTTCTATGCGGTTTACAATAATTAAAAGATGTTACAGATGGAGTGGATTTAACAATGTTCTGCTGGTTAACATTGATTGAAAGATGCTACAAATTGAGTGGATTTAACAAAGTTAAAAGCTAGTGATTAATAGCTCTAGGGATCAGTTATTGTGGAATGAGATTGTGCAGGTTAGTTGCCTTAGGAACAGATATATTTTTTGGTGTTTCCTAAATTCCCCATAAGTAGTAGACATAAGCAATTGTTCTAGATTTTTACCCCATCATGCTGCCTGATGTGAGAGGAGATGTTGATGATGTCTCTTAAATTTACATCCTCTAACCGGAGGGGAAACAAAATTAAAGTGTGAGCTTCTCTTATGTCTGTTGGCTGAGAAAGAGAAAGGGTCAGTTATGTATTTAGGGGCTAAACCGAATAGTACCTTAAAACAGAAACAACCAAACTTGAACTTCACACATGCCACATGTAGTTAGTCATGGGAAAGGAAACTTTGGGGAGATCATGTATGCTCGTATACCTAGGATCATGGGGTAGAAAGGAGGAAGATAAAAAATAGACCTGGATAAAGCTTAGGGATGCCCATTCATTTGAAATGTAATGGGAAATTTGAATGAAAAATTTTTTCCAAAGGGATAGGCAAATCCCCTGAAATGTTTTTTTTTTTCATATGAAAGAGTGTATTTTGAAAGAGTGTATTTGGATTCAAATAAATAATTTATTGGATAATCCGGTAACAGTATCGTTTGATACTGTGCTATTTGGTACATCAATGAGAGCTAAGAGACAAATATCTTCTAACAATAATCTCTTGCTCATTATGACAGGGGTTGCCATACAGCATATTACCAAAAATTTGAAAAATTGGGATTGGCTGAGTTATAATTTTTGGTGGAACTCCTTATGCCATATCTTTAAAATGGAGCGTGTTATAGCCATTCAGCAGGGGCATTTCAAGAAGTTTAGGGATGTTTAGGAGCCATTAACAAAATATTGTACAGAATGAATAAATATTTTTTTCCCTTAACATAAGAACATAAGAATTGCCATCTCCGGATCAGACCCTAGGTCCATCAAGTCCGGCGATCCGCACATACACGTCCAGGGTGGGGAGGGGAGGCTGGGATATTTTATGTTTTCTTCTGCTTAAGAATAATTGTTGGATATAAGGGGGGGGGAGAGATATTTGATGTGTACTTGACTTTGATGGAATATTAAGTAATGTTAAAGTGTGAAGTGGTTGCATTTTTTGTTACACTTATTGAAAATTTTGAAAATTAATAAAGAATTAAAAATATATATTTGCTAGCGGCGCATAGATTTTCTCCTAGGCTTCCTTTCCTCTCTTGACGATCATGGAGATCATATTTTAGTCCCTTATAACTGGCTCCTGAAGAAGGGAATATTCCTGAAACTGGGCACAATAGAGCCTATTTCCCGGTGGTGTATCATGCCGGGAACAATTATGAGGAGAATTACTGCTTGGTGACCCGTCAAGTGATTGAGGACTGCCTGAGATAAGTACTTTGAAATCATTAGTTTGAGCACCTTTTAGGGTTTGGTGGATTCCAATTCTGTACCATATTGCTAAATAATCACTTTGTAACACTTTTGTGTGGATTTATTATTATTTTAAAGCAGTAGATGTATATCTATGATGGTGCTAAAGTGGCTTGAGAAATAGCCCTTTTCAAAGTGTATAAGTATGGAATTCTGGTTTCCCGAGGCCGATAGCTTTTACTTTTGCACTGAGGTTACATCAAAATCACAAAAATTTTTCTTAAAATAGTCTTGAACGCAGCTTTTTGCCTTATCAAGATTGGACAATCTTGCAATCCACCTTTTCCAAAACGGAATAGAGGGAAACTATTATTGATATCTCTGTTTCCCCTCTGGGACATATTTGATTGGGTCTATTTGCAAAGAAGGCACACTTTTGAAAAGAGTGTAGAATTCTTCCTGATAGGGAGTGTGTGAACCAATGTGTATCTGCAAATATGCATGCACACGCATACTATCAGAAAAGTTTACCTTCTATGCAAATAGAGTGCATTCTTTGTGAAAAGTGTCCATTCTTTTGGAAAAGTACATACACTTAACAATATTGTTCCTGTAATTACAAAACAGAGAAAAATCTAAACAGTTCAAAACAACATGACACCCAAAATGTTTGACTGCACTCCTCTAATAAAGATAAACCATTTACACTTCTCCCTTCGAATCTGCGGTTTCAGCACCCGCAGATTTAGTTATTCATGATTTTTTTTTGGGGGGGTGGGTCCATTTTCATTTTTCAGGCTATTTTTAAGCACTCTTAGACCCCACTTAAGCCTTACCTGGTGGTCTAGTGGGTTTTCGAGGCAGAAGCAATCTTTCTACGCTCCTGCCCTGTGCAGATCACTCATAGGAAATGGCTGCCATGAACTCCCGAAGTCTCTCGAGACTAAGACAGGAGCTCATGGCAGCCATTTCCTATGAGTGATCTGCATGGGGCAGGAGCGTAGGAAGGTCGCTCCTGCCTCGAAAACCCACTAGACCACCAGGTAAGGCTTAAGGGAGCAGGGGGGAAGTGGGAGGGAGGCGGGGAAGGTCCGGAATACAGCTTTAATTCTGGGGGAAAGCGGGGGGTGGGTCAGAGCTAGCTCGAATATTATTTTTGGTTTTTTAATATTCGTGGGCCGGCTCTGCCCCTAACCTCTGTGGATAACTCGGGAGAACTGTAGTATGAGATATCCTTAAGAGTGTGGATAGAGTGACTGGGCAGAAAAAAATAGGCTGAATGGTCTTTCTCTGCCATCATTTTCTATGTTGTTATACTAATTCGAATGAATTTTTTTTTCCTTTGAATATCCTCATCAGCACAATACTACTCTCCATGTACCCATTTTAAAAGGATCAGAGAATGACACAGTGACAGAATTTGGCACCATCCCAGTCCCTGCGGATAACCTCAGGAAACCATCGCGTGTCATTCTTTAGGGGCAAATTCTATAAACAACATCCCAATTGTAGGCAGCGGTAGGCATCCTACCACTGTCTAACCAGCAAATTGGGATGAATGTTTAAAAAAAAAAATAAATACACCCCGAGGCAGACTGCCTACATTGTAGGCGCCTTCACGAGCCTAGGGAGGCGCATAGGTCTGCCTAAGGTCGCCCAAGGCTAGGCTAGGCATGGTTTCACCCAGAAGTGGCCTTAGGTGAGCCTAGGTGGCCCTAGGGCCATGATAGGCACCTGAAATATAGGCCAGCAAAATGGGAGTGTCCTAAGGGATCTGGCCAATCAGAACCCTAGGCATCCCAGAATATACTGGGAGAGAGGCCTGCTGGGGGATGTCTCGGATGGGCAGGGGGGTTTCAGGCAGGAGGAACTGGGTATCCCTTCTGTTGGGGGATGTCTCGGAGAGGGGGGATGTTCCAGCAGGAGGGACTAGGCATCCCTCCTGCCAGTGGATATCTTGGGGGGTGGCAGCAGGAGGAATTGGGCACTCCCCCTACCGTAGACATTGGGGAGTGGGGTGGCTTCAGGGGTTCTGGCAGGAGGGACTGGGCATCCCTCCTGCCGGTAGTCTTCATGAATGGGGTGGGAGGGGGGACGGGTTCTCTGCTGTGGCCACTAAACTGATTGCGGCATGGAGATTCCCTTGCTGCGATCAGCTCAGTGGCAACCCGATTCTCTAAACGGTGCCTGTGACATGGATGCTGGTTAGATAATCATGGTGTTAGGTGGGCTTAGGCATCTGTACATGAGAATAGATGCGATTCTATATAGGACGCCTGTGTGTGATTCTCAAAAGCTACTTAGGCGGCTTCTGAGACCAGGCATCCTATACAGAATCCGGCCCGTAGTGTCTATCTCAACCTCAGTCCTTCTACCCCAGCATTCTTCAATGCAAGGCTTGAGGGTTAGTGGTTATGCCTATTCATACTCTGATTCTTCACTCTCTCCTTAAAGAATGACATGCGGATGGTTTCCTGCGATTATCTGCGGGAATGGTGAATGGTGACAAATTCTGTCACCATGTTAACCTAAAAACCTAAGATGATTGTCAGAAAGTATTGTTTATAGATTTCGGTAGTGTCTTGTGGCATGCTGCATGCTTGACAGTTCTCAAAGGAAGTCATGAGAAATGTCTGAAGTGGTCAAAACATTCTTGAAGGGCAAGCCATACTTTCCAGAAGCATGTCCTGTACTGTGTGACTAATTCAGGTTTGAAACCAGACTACAGATCTAGATTGGTTCTTCAAAATGTATAGCTTTATTTTGTGGAGCTCTCAGATACCTACTCCGTTAATCATTAAAGATTATTCAAACGGTTTTTTTGTAGGCAAGGGTATCAATCATTGAGCTCCACCTTAACGTGTTGGTATTGTTAGAAACAAGTGCTAAATATTGAACATAGATTTTTAGATAAAGCACTTATCTTTTTTATGACGGCTTCTATTGTGCCTTGTGGTGTGCGCTCTGTGCCCAACGGGACCCGTTTCGCCCAAATCGAGGCTTCTTCAGGGGTCTCACGAGATACTGTTAACACAGAGAAAAGTATTACTCTCACTGAAAAACATTTTGTTATAACTTTTAAGGAAGCGTGTACTCACTGTGACAACTTGTAGCGACTTCATCAAAATGGCGTTAGCAAGAAATAAACGCCAACGCATGCGCTATATAGACGTGTCAATTAAACTACCCCTGTGTTTCTTAAAGGGACACTCAATAATTTACAATTGAAACTGCTACTTTAGAAAAAAACACTCCAGTCCATATTCACATTCAGACCTGCAGGTTTTAATGTGCCTAGATTGAAAATCCCACGAGATTCTTTTTGTAGTAAGGTTCTATGTCTATCACCTCCTCGTGGGTTTGATTTCACCCGGTCTATTGCAAAACACCTCAATTCTTTGAAACTGTGTTGTAATTGGTTACAGTGTTCCACTAAAGGTGCAGTGATCCTCTTGCATTTAATATTAGATTTATGTTCGATGATCCGTGTTCTCAATGATCTTATTGACTTGCCAACATACCATTTCTTACATGGGCATGTTATCACATATATTATGTGATCTGTGGTACAGGTGAGAAAATGATTGATAGAATAGATTTTTCCGTCTTTCTGGCTGGTGAACTCTTTTAATTGTATCATATTTTCACATACGCTGCATTTACCGCATCTGAAAAAACCTTTCGGTAATAGATTATCTTCTCTCTGTTTTACTCTAAAATCTGCTGGAGAGAGTATTTCTTTGAGATTTCTATCACGTGTGAATGCAATGCGTAATTCTGTTTCTTTAAATGTAGTGTTGGTTCGCATAATTCTCCAATTGTTCTTCAATATTTTAGCTATGTTATTGCCATATGCTGAAAATTTCATTACACAAGTCATTATTTCTTCTTCTTCTTTTGAATGTTCTTTATTGATGTTCTTGTGAATTAGCCAATCCCTATTGTAATATTTTGCCCTTTTATAAGCTCTCTTCAAGATTTTACTAGGATACCCACGATTTTCAAGTTTATTTATAAGTAATTTGGATTGTAATGTAAATCTTCTTTTAGTGGAGCAATTTCTTTTTAACCGTAAAAATTGTGAAAACGGTAAATTTTGCTTTAAACTTACAGGATGGCAACTATGATATGACAAGAACGTGTTTCTATCTGTCTCTTTTGTGTAAACGTCAAATTCAAAAGATGTTTCTTTTTGTGTGATCGTCACATCCAAATAATTTATGTTATGTTTTGAGTATTGCATTGTGAAAACTATGTTAGAGTCACAACTGTTCAGCCAAGAAAAAAATGACTTTAATTCTTTTTCTTCTCCTGTCCACAACATCAGCACATCGTCTATATATCTTAGCCAACAATAGATTTTTGACAAAAAAGGTGAGTGATCGATCCAAATGGATTCGAAATCTGCCATATAAAGATTTGCCACTGAGGGAGCGAAAACCGCTCCCATAGCAACTCCCATTTTTTGCTTGTATATTTCTTTTTCAAACATAAAATAATTTTCTTTCATTGCTATTCTTGATAATTGTACAAGAAATTCAGATGGGATCAAGTGAGGTTTTGTCCTGTTCTCAAAGGTTTTTTTAATAATGTTCAAAGCTTCATCCTGGGGTATTGATGTATATAACGCTTTGATATCAAGGGTTACTAACATGAAAGGAAATGTGTCCATAGGTATTTCTTCCAATTTTTCCATCACCATACTTGCATCTTGGACAAAGGATTTAATTTTTGGGATCTCATCTTTCAGAAAAACATCTATAAATTTTGAAATGGGTTCCAACAAAGAGCCCCGTGAAGACATTATCGGTCTCCCTGGGGGATTGATCAAATCCTTGTGTATTTTTGGTAGTACATAAAATACAGGTGTTAATGGACAAGATTTATTCAAAAATTTATAATCCTTCAATGTGAGAAAGCCTAATTTTAAACCTTCATCTGTTATTTTACCAATCTGTTTTTTCAATCTATTTGTTGGATCTAAAGGGAGTTTTTCATAAACCTCAGTGTCTTGTAATTGTCTGAGAATTTCCAAATGGTATTTTTCTTTATCCAAAATTACAATAGCTCCTCCTTTATCGGCTTTTTTTATTATGATAGTTTCATCGTCAGTCAATTTCTTAATCACTTCTCTTTCTACTTTATTCAAATTGTTGTGTTGGTACATTTTATTTTCTTTCCATACTTCAATGTCTTTTAGAACGCAAGATTTGAAAGCATTCACTAGAGGATCTAATGGTATCGGAGGATACCATGTGCTTTTGGGGGATAATATTGTCCGATCCGTACTCTTCGGTTGGTTCTCAAAGTAAATCCTTAACTGTAGTTTCCTGATTAGCTTTTCCAAATCCACATTGAATTGTAGCTGATTGAAATCAGTGGATGGAACGAAAGAAAATCCATAGGACAACACTTTAGTTTCTATATCACTAAGTGTGTGTTTGGAGAGATTAATTACCACTGGTTTCTCGATGTTTGCGACCGAGTGGTAGGTCTTTGGCGTGGATTCCCTCTTCTGCTTCTCACTCTGCCCCTTCTTGTAGATTGACCTCTCTTTAAAAAATGTTGTTGGCCATCTCCGCTACTGGATGTTGAAAAGGTTGAAATGTCTGAACTATTCTTGTCTGTTTGTGTTGGACTTTTACTATTCTGGTTCATCCATGGGTATACTTTTTGGTTTAGATAATCATATTCATCTCTTTTGAATTTCCTTATTTTGTTCTTCTTTATATTTTCTTTAAATTCATCCATGTTATTCGTCATTATTTTGTATTTGTCCGTAAATTCTGTTTCAGACATGTGGGATTTTAAATTATTCAAATCCGAATCTAATTTTATTTTTTCTTGATTAATCTCATTTTGACTTCTTTCTATAATTAACAACATCAAGTCTAAAGCGCATTTATTGAGGATTCTGCTCCATGTTTCAAGGAATTGAGTGTCCTCTTTGAAAATCTGAGGTGCTTTATTGATCCTCAGACCTCTCGGGATTCTCTCTTTTTTGCAATATTCTATTAGCATATCGCTGTTCACTTCTAGACTAATTATGGATTTATATAACTTATTTAAATCTGACCATACTGTTGTAGTAGTGTCTATGCTTGATGTCATATCAAATTGAGTAGTAGTTTCCAAAAGTTTAGCTGCCCTATCCTGAGGGAAGCTAAATACAGTTTTCCACCCTTCCTGTGCCATCTCTAGATAGTGATTTCACTCTCAATAATATAATGGCTTCCAATCTAATGCCTCTGAAACCAGACTACAGATCTAGATTGGTTCTTCAAAATGTATAGCTTTATTTTGTGGAGCTCTCAGATACCTACTCCGTTAATCATTAAAGATTATTCAAACGGTTTTTTGTAGGCAAGGGTATCAATCATTGAGCTCCACCTTAACGTGTTGGTATTGTTAGAAACAAGTGCTAAATATTGAACATAGATTTTTAGATAAAGCACTTATCTTTTTTATGACGGCTTCTATTGTGCCTTGTGGTGTGCGCTCTGTGCCCAACGGGACCCGTTTCGCCCAAATCGAGGCTTCTTCAGGGGTCTCACGAGATACTGTTAACACAGAGAAAAGTATTACTCTCACTGAAAAACATTTTGTTATAACTTTTAAGGAAGCGTGTACTCACTGTGACAACTTGTAGCGACTTCATCAAAATGGCGTTAGCAAGAAATAAACGCCAACGCATGCGCTATATAGACGTGTCAATTAAACTACCCCTGTGTTTCTTAAAGGGACACTCAATAATTTACAATTGAAACTGCTACTTTAGAAAAAAACACTCCAGTCCATATTCACATTCAGACCTGCAGGTTTTAATGTGCCTAGATTGAAAATCCAACGAGATTCTTTTTGTAGTAAGGTTCTATGTCTATCACCTCCTCGTGGGTTTGATTTCACCCGGTCTATTGCAAAACACCTCAATTCTTTGAAACTGTGTTGTAATTGGTTACAGTGTTCCACTAAAGGTGCAGTGATCCTCTTGCATTTAATATTAGATTTATGTTCGATGATCCGTGTTCTCAATGATCTTATTGACTTGCCAACATACCATTTCTTACATGGGCATGTTATCACATATATTATGTGATCTGTGGTACAGGTGAGAAAATGATTGATAGAATAGATTTTTCCGTCTTTCTGGCTGGTGAACTCTTTTAATTGTATCATATTTTCACATACGCTGCATTTACCGCATCTGAAAAAACCTTTCGGTAATAGATTATCTTCTCTCTGTTTTACTCTAAAATCTGCTGGAGAGAGTATTTCTTTGAGATTTCTATCACGTGTGAATGCAATGCGTAATTCTGTTTCTTTAAATGTAGTGTTGGTTCGCATAATTCTCCAATTGTTCTTCAATATTTTAGCTATGTTATTGCCATATGCTGAAAATTTCATTACACAAGTCATTATTTCTTCTTCTTCTTTTGAATGTTCTTTATTGATGTTCTTGTGAATTAGCCAATCCCTATTGTAATATTTTGCCCTTTTATAAGCTCTCTTCAAGATTTTACTAGGATACCCACGATTTTCAAGTTTATTTATAAGTAATTTGGATTGTAATGTAAATCTTCTTTTAGTGGAGCAATTTCTTTTTAACCGTAAAAATTGTGAAAACGGTAAATTTTGCTTTAAACTTACAGGATGGCAACTATGATATGACAAGAACGTGTTTCTATCTGTCTCTTTTGTGTAAACGTCAAATTCAAAAGATGTTTCTTTTTGTGTGATCGTCACATCCAAATAATTTATGTTATGTTTTGAGTATTGCATTGTGAAAACTATGTTAGAGTCACAACTGTTCAGCCAAGAAAAAAATGACTTTAATTCTTTTTCTTCTCCTGTCCACAACATCAGCACATCGTCTATATATCTTAGCCAACAATAGATTTTTGACAAAAAAGGTGAGTGATCGATCCAAATGGATTCGAAATCTGCCATATAAAGATTTGCCACTGAGGGAGCGAAAACCGCTCCCATAGCAACTCCCATTTTTTGCTTGTATATTTCTTTTTCAAACATAAAATAATTTTCTTTCATTGCTATTCTTGATAATTGTACAAGAAATTCAGATGGGATCAAGTGAGGTTTTGTCCTGTTCTCAAAGGTTTTTTTAATAATGTTCAAAGCTTCATCCTGGGGTATTGATGTATATAACGCTTTGATATCAAGGGTTACTAACATGAAAGGAAATGTGTCCATAGGTATTTCTTCCAATTTTTCCATCACCATACTTGCATCTTGGACAAAGGATTTAATTTTTGGGATCTCATCTTTCAGAAAAACATCTATAAATTTTGAAATGGGTTCCAACAAAGAGCCCCGTGAAGACATTATCGGTCTCCCTGGGGGATTGATCAAATCCTTGTGTATTTTTGGTAGTACATAAAATACAGGTGTTAATGGACAAGATTTATTCAAAAATTTATAATCCTTCAATGTGAGAAAGCCTAATTTTAAACCTTCATCTGTTATTTTACCAATCTGTTTTTTCAATCTATTTGTTGGATCTAAAGGGAGTTTTTCATAAACCTCAGTGTCTTGTAATTGTCTGAGAATTTCCAAATGGTATTTTTCTTTATCCAAAATTACAATAGCTCCTCCTTTATCGGCTTTTTTTATTATGATAGTTTCATCGTCAGTCAATTTCTTAATCACTTCTCTTTCTACTTTATTCAAATTGTTGTGTTGGTACATTTTATTTTCTTTCCATACTTCAATGTCTTTTAGAACGCAAGATTTGAAAGCATTCACTAGAGGATCTAATGGTATCGGAGGATACCATGTGCTTTTGGGGGATAATATTGTCCGATCCGTACTCTTCGGTTGGTTCTCAAAGTAAATCCTTAACTGTAGTTTCCTGATTAGCTTTTCCAAATCCACATTGAATTGTAGCTGATTGAAATCAGTGGATGGAACGAAAGAAAATCCATAGGACAACACTTTAGTTTCTATATCACTAAGTGTGTGTTTGGAGAGATTAATTACCACTGGTTTCTCGATGTTTGCGACCGAGTGGTAGGTCTTTGGCGTGGATTCCCTCTTCTGCTTCTCACTCTGCCCCTTCTTGTAGATTGACCTCTCTTTAAAAAATGTTGTTGGCCATCTCCGCTACTGGATGTTGAAAAGGTTGAAATGTCTGAACTATTCTTGTCTGTTTGTGTTGGACTTTTACTATTCTGGTTCATCCATGGGTATACTTTTTGGTTTAGATAATCATATTCATCTCTTTTGAATTTCCTTATTTTGTTCTTCTTTATATTTTCTTTAAATTCATCCATGTTATTCGTCATTATTTTGTATTTGTCCGTAAATTCTGTTTCAGACATGTGGGATTTTAAATTATTCAAATCCGAATCTAATTTTATTTTTTCTTGATTAATCTCATTTTGACTTCTTTCTATAATTAACAACATCAAGTCTAAAGCGCATTTATTGAGGATTCTGCTCCATGTTTCAAGGAATTGAGTGTCCTCTTTGAAAATCTGAGGTGCTTTATTGATCCTCAGACCTCTCGGGATTCTCTCTTTTTTGCAATATTCTATTAGCATATCGCTGTTCACTTCTAGACTAATTATGGATTTATATAACTTATTTAAATCTGACCATACTGTTGTAGTAGTGTCTATGCTTGATGTCATATCAAATTGAGTAGTAGTTTCCAAAAGTTTAGCTGCCCTATCCTGAGGGAAGCTAAATACAGTTTTCCACCCTTCCTGTGCCATCTCTAGATAGTGATTTCACTCTCAATAATATAATGGCTTCCAATCTAATGCCTCTGAAACCAGACTACAGATCTAGATTGGTTCTTCAAAATGTATAGCTTTATTTTGTGGAGCTCTCAGATACCTACTCCGTTAATCATTAAAGATTATTCAAACGGTTTTTTGTAGGCAAGGGTATCAATCATTGAGCTCCACCTTAACGTGTTGGTATTGTTAGAAACAAGTGCTAAATATTGAACATAGATTTTTAGATAAAGCACTTATCTTTTTTATGACGGCTTCTATTGTGCCTTGTGGTGTGCGCTCTGTGCCCAACGGGACCCGTTTCGCCCAAATCGAGGCTTCTTCAGGGGTCTCACGAGATACTGTTAACACAGAGAAAAGTATTACTCTCACTGAAAAACATTTTGTTATAACTTTTAAGGAAGCGTGTACTCACTGTGACAACTTGTAGCGACTTCATCAAAATGGCGTTAGCAAGAAATAAACGCCAACGCATGCGCTATATAGACGTGTCAATTAAACTACCCCTGTGTTTCTTAAAGGGACACTCAATAATTTACAATTGAAACTGCTACTTTAGAAAAAAACACTCCAGTCCATATTCACATTCAGACCTGCAGGTTTTAATGTGCCTAGATTGAAAATCCAACGAGATTCTTTTTGTAGTAAGGTTCTATGTCTATCACCTCCTCGTGGGTTTGATTTCACCCGGTCTATTGCAAAACACCTCAATTCTTTGAAACTGTGTTGTAATTGGTTACAGTGTTCCACTAAAGGTGCAGTGATCCTCTTGCATTTAATATTAGATTTATGTTCGATGATCCGTGTTCTCAATGATCTTATTGACTTGCCAACATACCATTTCTTACATGGGCATGTTATCACATATATTATGTGATCTGTGGTACAGGTGAGAAAATGATTGATAGAATAGATTTTTCCGTCTTTCTGGCTGGTGAACTCTTTTAATTGTATCATATTTTCACATACGCTGCATTTACCGCATCTGAAAAAACCTTTCGGTAATAGATTATCTTCTCTCTGTTTTACTCTAAAATCTGCTGGAGAGAGTATTTCTTTGAGATTTCTATCACGTGTGAATGCAATGCGTAATTCTGTTTCTTTAAATGTAGTGTTGGTTCGCATAATTCTCCAATTGTTCTTCAATATTTTAGCTATGTTATTGCCATATGCTGAAAATTTCATTACACAAGTCATTATTTCTTCTTCTTCTTTTGAATGTTCTTTATTGATGTTCTTGTGAATTAGCCAATCCCTATTGTAATATTTTGCCCTTTTATAAGCTCTCTTCAAGATTTTACTCTTCAAGATTTTACTCTTCAAGATTTTGATATCAAGGGTGAAAGCATTCACTAGAGGATCTAATGGTATCGGAGGATACCATTAGATCCTCTAGTGAATGCTTTCAAATCTTGCGTTCTAAAAGACATTGAAGTATGGAAAGAAAATAAAATGTACCAACACAACAATTTGAATAAAGTAGAAAGAGAAGTGATTAAGAAATTGACTGACGATGAAACTATCATAATAAAAAAAGCCGATAAAGGAGGAGCTATTGTAATTTTGGATAAAGAAAAATACCATTTGGAAATTCTCAGACAATTACAAGACACTGAGGTTTATGAAAAACTCCCTTTAGATCCAACAAATAGATTGAAAAAACAGATTGGTAAAATAACAGATGAAGGTTTAAAATTAGGCTTTCTCACATTGAAGGATTATAAATTTTTGAATAAATCTTGTCCATTAACACCTGTATTTTATGTACTACCAAAAATACACAAGGATTTGATCAATCCCCCAGGGAGACCGATAATGTCTTCACGGGGCTCTTTGTTGGAACCCATTTCAAAATTTATAGATGTTTTTCTGAAAGATGAGATCCCAAAAATTAAATCCTTTGTCCAAGATGCAAGTATGGTGATGGAAAAATTGGAAGAAATACCTATGGACACATTTCCTTTCATGTTAGTAACCCTTGATATCAAAGCGTTATATACATCAATACCCCAGGATGAAGCTTTGAACATTATTAAAAAAACCTTTGAGAACAGGACAAAACCTCACTTGATCCCATCTGAATTTCTTGTACAATTATCAAGAATAGCAATGAAAGAAAATTATTTTATGTTTGAAAAAGAAATATACAAGCAAAAAATGGGAGTTGCTATGGGAGCGGTTTTCGCTCCCTCAGTGGCAAATCTTTATATGGCAGATTTCGAATCCATTTGGATCGATCACTCACCTTTTTTGTCAAAAATCTATTGTTGGCTAAGATATATAGACGATGTGCTGATGTTGTGGACAGGAGAAGAAAAAGAATTAAAGTCATTTTTTTCTTGGCTGAACAGTTGTGACTCTAACATAGTTTTCACAATGCAATACTCAAAACATAACATAAATTATTTGGATGTGACGATCACACAAAAAGAAACATCTTTTGAATTTGACGTTTACACAAAAGAGACAGATAGAAACACGTTCTTGTCATATCATAGTTGCCATCCTGTAAGTTTAAAGCAAAATTTACCGTTTTCACAATTTTTACGGTTAAAAAGAAATTGCTCCACTAAAAGAAGATTTACATTACAATCCAAATTACTTATAAATAAACTTGAAAATCGTGGGTATCCTAGTAAAATCTTGAAGAGAGCTTATAAAAGGGCAAAATATTACAATAGGGATTGGCTAATTCACAAGAACATCAATAAAGAACATTCAAAAGAAGAAGAAGAAATAATGACTTGTGTAATGAAATTTTCAGCATATGGCAATAACATAGCTAAAATATTGAAGAACAATTGGAGAATTATGCGAACCAACACTACATTTAAAGAAACAGAATTACGCATTGCATTCACACGTGATAGAAATCTCAAAGAAATACTCTCTCCAGCAGATTTTAGAGTAAAACAGAGAGAAGATAATCTATTACCGAAAGGTTTTTTCAGATGCGGTAAATGCAGCGTATGTGAAAATATGATACAATTAAAAGAGTTCACCAGCCAGAAAGACGGAAAAATCTATTCTATCAATCATTTTCTCACCTGTACCACAGATCACATAATATATGTGATAACATGCCCATGTAAGAAATGGTATGTTGGCAAGTCAATAAGATCATTGAGAACACGGATCATCGAACATAAATCTAATATTAAATGCAAGAGGATCACTGCACCTTTAGTGGAACACTGTAACCAATTACAACACAGTTTCAAAGAATTGAGGTGTTTTGCAATAGACCGGGTGAAATCAAACCCACGAGGAGGTGATAGACATAGAACCTTACTACAAAAAGAATCTCGTTGGATTTTCAATCTAGGCACATTAAAACCTGCAGGTCTGAATGTGAATATGGACTGGAGTGTTTTTTTCTAAAGTAGCAGTTTCAATTGTAAATTATTGAGTGTCCCTTTAAGAAACACAGGGGTAGTTTAATTGACACGTCTATATAGCGCATGCGTTGGCGTTTATTTCTTGCTAACGCCATTTTGATGAAGTCGCTACAAGTTGTCACAGTGAGTACACGCTTCCTTAAAAGTTATAACAAAATGTTTTTCAGTGAGAGTAATACTTTTCTCTGTGTTAACAGTATCTCGTGAGACCCCTGAAGAAGCCTCGATTTGGGCGAAACGGGTCCCGTTGGGCACAGAGCGCACACCACAAGGCACAATAGAAGCCGTCATAAAAAAGATAAGTGCTTTATCTAAAAATCTATGTTCAATATTTAGCACTTGTTTCTAACAATACCAACACGTTAAGGTGGAGCTCAATGATTGATACCCTTGCCTACAAAAAACCGTTTGAATAATCTTTAATGATTAACGGAGTAGGTATCTGAGAGCTCCACAAAATAAAGCTATACATTTTGAAGAACCAATCTAGATCTGTAGTCTGGTTTCAGAGGCATTAGATTGGAAGCCATTATATTATTGAGAGTAATTCAGGTTTGAGACAGTAATAAAAAGAGTTTCTCATTCGCCTTGGAGCACTCTTTAGCTTATCTTTATCATGTATATTTTACAAATGCTTTACCAACCATGATTTGGAAGGAACACATTTCACTGTGTTAGCATTAAAGCTGACAAATTAGTTTGCACTAGGGAAGAACTGTATTTTCAGAATATATTACCAAGGTTGGACAACGTCCAAGTGAACTGTTGAACTTAAAGATGTTTTGGGATTGTTAAGACAGAGTGGACAGAACTAATTTGCTCTTCACTGAGTCTGCTGGCAGCTGTTTTTGCCAGCTGAAAATTAGTCAAGATGTAAACTAATATAACGTAGCACTCAGTCTTCAAGCATAGATAACCTAACTAAATCACTGAAAAAATATGCACTAAAGTTTAGTTTAGAGTATGTGCCATGACCATTTAGCACTTGGAATAGCATACAATGCATTAAGGCCCTAATGTATATAATACCTGGACCTTGAAGATGTTAGTGTGTATATGTATGCAAATAAAGACCATCAGATGCAAACTAATTGTAAGTGAAAACAAATGAAATAGCATGCCATGCTCTTCTTCATCTGCTATTGACAGCATAGTTGCTAAGTTACACAATTTAACACCTGCCTCATATCAGGTGTTAACTTTGTAGTTCATATGCTGTTTCAAAGAGCTCAGCTAACATGACGTGATATGATATCTAAGTCCAACGTTGGAAGTTTTGTGAAGTAAGTACATAAATTGGGTAGGAAAAATGTCCATTTTCAAAACTGGGCATTTCTAGATGTGTTCGTCCTTAGTGCTTCTATCTTTTTTTGGCCATTTTCAAAAAACAAAACGTCCAAAAGGAAAAAAATGCACAAAACAAGCCATTGGGATGTAGGAGGAGCCAGCAGTTTTAGTAGACTGGCCACACAAACATTCCAGCAGATCAGTGAGACACCTTAGTTGGCACTGCAGTGAACTTCACATAGAAAGGCCCAGGTACACATCTCACCATAACTCCATTTATTGTATGGTAAACCCTCCAAAATCTACCCAAAACCTATTCGACCCACCTGTACACCACACTAATAGTCCTTATGCCTGCAGGTATCACCTATATATAGGTGCAGAAGGATATGGGTGAAGTTTGGAAGGCTCACATAGTAAGTCAAAGTAGGATATGGGTCTGAGATTAAATCTCCGTGGTCGACACCACCCACTAGGCTACTCCAGGAGCCTGCTTGCTGCTTTACTAGGACAGGCCATAATATCTGAAGCTATCACAGAGACAATTTCATTCACATCTTCGAAGGTGGGAGTGGGTCAGTGACTCCTAAGGGAGTGTGTGTGGGGACATGCCTTCATGTCTCCAGTGGTCATCTGATCTGTTCAGTCACCTTTTTGGCACTTATTTGTTTCTAAAACAGGTCTAGCCCCAAACATCTAAATATGCCCTGGACGTTTGTGAAATGTTTGTCCAAGTCTTAAGTCTGCCCTAAACACGCCTCTAATATGCCTTCTTGAGATTTAGGTACAGTATAGTCTAGAAAAAACATCTAGAAAGCACTGTAGGTTTCAAAAATGGTGATTTAGACATTTTGGTGATCCAAATGTTAAAATGTCACTTTATGGTGGGTTTGGGGTTTGTTTGTTTTTAATGTCTCTGTGTTTTGAAAATGAGCCCCATTGTGGGTTTCGAGATGCGGGAAATATGGCGGACTGAGCAGGAGAAGTTATTGAAAGAATGCAATAGAGGGAATGGGAGAGATGGAGGAGAAGAGCAAAGATGAGAAAAACAGAGGACGCTGAGGAGAAAGAAAGAAATAGAGGAGGAGACCAGAAAATCTATGGGAGATAAGAAAGACAGGAATAGTAGAGAAGCCAAAAGAAGCAGTCACAATTATGGACCTTTCTATTATTTTCTCAGATATCCCTTTTCATATCCTGCTATAGATGTTTTTCTATGGATATGCATAATTTATCAACCACACTAGAGGATGATTTTTTATCAGACACAGATAATTTTAAAGCCCTAAAAAGCTTTCTCAGGTATATATAGGACTTCACACTCATAGTAGGTCTAATCTAAATGGATATTGCCAGAATGGTTACTGACCGATATGTGTACTCAATGTGGATTAAGTACCAGTACTGGCACTTAACTTAAGCCATGGCTGTACATGCTGAAAATGGATCTTTAGTAGCTTGAGCAAGTGTGCCCGGTGCCTTGAAAAACATAGCCAATGAGAGGTTTAAAAGTGAAATAAACCAATGTATTTAATAAAAGAAAGATGAGTGACCTGTTCCTCTCACAGATTAGGATAAATAAATACATTAAAAAGTAGATCTTTTATTCAAAAGATACTCTCCTGTGATCAGCTCCTGCAGGGCTAAGACGTGCTCTGTTTCTCACAAGGCAGCACAAACAGCTTCCTTCTGGCCTAGAGCCCCAGAGTTTCAGTTCTGTCTTTCAAAAAATGCAGCACAATTGGCCAGGCTTAGCCCTCAGTTCAAAAGTTACAATTCTAGTAGGGTCCCAAAATAAATGGCCTACGTGAGTACAGCTTCTGCAGCCTTCACTTCAGCAGTGGCGATATAGAGAGGAGGGCGTTTTCTTTTTTTTTTTTCTCCTCTGGGCTTCCCTGAGTGATCTGTGCTGAGGGTTTTTATCATGTCTTGACTGTGCCCTCTCTGCTGTGCTCCTGCTGAGTCATCTCTTCCCTTGTTGTTGTGGCCTATCTTTTAAAGTGGTTCTGTGTGAGGGAGCTCTGCTGAGTCATCTCTTCCCTTGTTCTATGGTCTTTCTTTTAAAGTGGTCCTGTGTGGGGGAGCTCTGTTAAGCGGGGCGGCAATTTTTTATGGACTCCCTCACAGACTCTATCCTGTTGATATTCAAAATGAGTGAAGAAGGCAGGAGGGTAAGCTAGATGCACTTCTCTTTACAAGAAGCTTAGAGCAACTAAAACTATGCAAGGATACACCTGGCGGGGCCACCGCGTGTGCAGATCGCCGGACTTGATGGACCTAGGGTCTGTTCCGGAGATGGCACTTCTTATGTTCTTAAATCACTTGTGGCTAACTAACCACTAATATTAAGTGGCAGTTAATCGAGCAGTGCCACTGAATATCTGCTCGGACTGGCCATGTTTGAAGTGGGCAGTTCAGAAACAGAACAAGGGGAAAAGTTGGGGAGGAGCTGGCAGGTGCCGGCACTATTCGGTGCCAGTGCTCGCACAGTTAAGCGGGCATATAGGACCACCTGAAAGCATTCCTAAATATGGCTGCCTAGCTATGTGGGTGCCAACACTGAAAATCAGTTGGCATCTGCATAAGACCTAGCAGTCAGTTTAAAATTTCTGTGCCAGGTCCTAGACCTTCTTGAAGTTTGCTGCCTCCATCACGCTTGCCATCCAAGAAGAGAGGGTTTTTTTCCCTTTGTAATCAGTTTTTGTGGCATGCAGATGATTTCATATGTATTTTAGGCATGTTCTGTCTCTCTTGTTGTCTTTCCATCTGTATACATAGAAATAGACACATACATACATTTGTTAGATATGTTAGTGATAGGAGGAAGCACAAAAGTGGTGTTGTGAGACTCAAAGGTGAAGAGGAGGAATATATAGAAGCTGATAAAGGTAGAATTGCTTAACAAATATTTCCATTTTGCATTCACAGCTGAAGGTCCAGGAGCAGGACCACAGAAGTAAAACACAAATAGGAAAGGGGATGAGGTAGATCCTGAGATGGTATGGGGAAATCCACTATCCATTGTGCACCAGGTACTGCTGGAAAAGGGGAGGAGGGAAGAAGTAAGGGAGAACGGGAGAAAGGGTACTGCTGGACAAGGGGAGGAGGGGAAGAAAGAAGGGAGAAGGAGTACTGCTGGACAAGGGGGAGGTAAAAGAAAGGGAGAAGAGGTGCTGCTGGACCTGGCAGAAAGGGAGGGAAAGGAAAGGTGCGATACACTGGAGGGGAGGGTGAGATGGTGCATGGGGAGAGAGCATGTTGGGTTGGGGGGGGGGGTGCGAAGGAGGGATGCCACTGAGGGAAAAGGCAAGGAGACAGAAAGTATTGGACTCATGGAGAGGGCAAGATGGATGGGGAAGACACAAAGGAGGGAAGGATAAATGTTACACTGGGGAAGGGGGGAGAGAGCAGAGAGTGAAAAGCTGGACTCATGGGAGAGAGAGAGATGTTGTTTGGTTGATGGAAGGAGGATCAGAGGAGAAGCATGTAGGAGGAAGAGAGAAAAAAATGTTGGACTGGTGGAAAGGAGGGAGAAATGTTGTACTGGGAGGGAGGCCAGAAAGGAGAAAGGGAAGGAAGATGGACTACAGGGAGCAGAAAGGAGGAAGGGAAAGAGAAATGTTACACTGAGGGGGGGGGAGGAGAGAGATGTCAGACCTTGGAAATAGGGAGGGAAGGAGACAGAGATAAGAAGGGAAGACATGGAAACATAGATTTTGAGAAGAAAGCAGAAAAAAGGGAAAAGAATGTGAAGACGGAGAGAAAAACAGTCAAAGGACAAGAAGGCCCTGGAAACATAGTTAAAAGCACAGAAAAATGAAGTCACCAGACAACAAAGGTACTGAAAATGACTTTATTTTCAATATAGTGATTGAAATGTGTCAGTTCTGAGAAAGGAAAGATGTTAAACATTAACTGTGAAGGCCGCAGAAAAAAAATAGGGTACTTGGAGGGCCGCAGAAAAAATAGTTAATGTCATATTAAAGAAATGACAATTTTGCATGAGGTAAAACTCTTTATAGTTTATAAATCTTTCCTTTTTTTTTTGTTCAGTATTTTTATTGGTATATAGAACATACCTCTGAGGCCTCCTAAAGCTGCAGCAGTGGCAGCGCTCTGAACAGGCTGCTTTACAGCCTGCCCCACTAGGGCATCCCTCTGTGATGTGGCAGAAGGAAGGCCTCAGTGGGGCCCATTCAGTGAAGCAGCCTGTTCAAAGCGCCACCGCTACTGCTGCTTTAGGAGGCCTCAGAGGTATGTCAGGTCTCACCGGGGTGGTGTGTTTGGGGGGTGTTGGTCGCTGAATCTGTGAGCCCGATTTTCTAGGATAACAAACAGATTTGAATCGATTCACTGAAGTGAATTGGTGAATTGGGCAGCACTACTGCAGATAGCCAAAACTAGCTATTCAGTCTGTGGGTGGAGCTGGGGTGGAGTCGGCACTTAACTGCTTAAGTGCCAATATTCAGCTCTTAACTGATAAGTTAACTGATCAAGTAGGACCACAGAAATAACAATTCTATGGGACTCTGTTAATTTGAGGGCTCTACCCCTAATGCTAAGTAATCTGCCAAAGATAGGAGAATGTGGCAATGCGGCTGCACAGGACTTCCAAGAACACTTGACTACAGTATAACCTGCATAATGATCAGCGCTACTCACGGGACCTAAACTGCCAACCACCAATCATGTATTCGCTTACAACATTATACCATGTTATATTTTCTACGAATGCCGCAGATTCTTCTAAGCTATCGGCCTCTTTTACAAATCCACGTTCGCGGCTGCCGCATGGCAACAGCCCCGAAGCCCTTTAAATCTCTATGGGCTTTGGGGCCGTTAGTGCAGCTCAGCCGCTAGCATGCCTTTGTAAAAGAGGCCCATATGTCTGCCAAAAATGTCTTTCGATAATTTTTGTCCTTCTGTACTGTGAATGTACCTTTGTAACCTATCCTGGACTCCTTTGGGAGGACGGGCTAAATAAATGAATGAATGAATAAATAAATAACTAAGTAAGTGTGAGCATGACGCAGCAAGACCCAGAAACCTGCTACAAGCATGGGCATTAGTTTAAGTACAGGAATTTACAACCAGAAAAAATGAACTTGCTAGTAGATAAATACTGTAATAACCAAACACACTTTTGCTTGTCATCAGAAACAAAACAGGGACATATGTGCATCACAATCACTAACAAAGGGGGTAGTACAAGTGCCTAGTGAAACAGATCCATCAATAAAATGAAAAATGAGGAGGAAAAAGCCTCAGGTCCCAACCACCACCCATCAGAGACAGGTGACAGGTATAGCAGGATAAACCTCATAGGCATGAAAAGCCTCCTTATAGTCAAATTAAATCGGTGCTCTGTACAATGCCAATAAATCCACTAAAATTCCAAAGATTAACAAATAAGAGGCATATCTGCATTAAGAAAGATCTGTCACATCAACGATGGCCAGTGTTTCACATTCATAGCTGCTGCTTCAGGGTGTGAACAAACTGCACAGACCTAGCAGCAAAACAGATACATGCATACACACAAGTGCTGAAAAATATATTAACTGTATTGTGTAAAGAAAACAAAACAATGAAATGTACCCGTATTGTCAGAAACCACCTCTGTGGTATTTTGCTGCTTCAAAAACATGGCTAAAAGTCACCATCCAGGACTAAAAGAAAAGGGAAAGGGGAGAATGATGTCATATCCTAATTTCCCCAAATGCATCAGAAATATAGTTGGAAGCTGCCTCAGTTCCCTAGACCAGGGGTAGGCAATTCTGGTCCTCGAGAGCCAGGTCAGGTTTTCAGGATATCCATAATGAATATGTATGAGATGGATTTGCATGCACTGCCTCCTTGAGATGCAAATCTGCATTCCAGCTTTTTGATTTAATCCTTTAGGTTCTTCACTGTTCAGTCTGAAGCAGCCATGAATGTGAAATGCTAGCCATCGTCGGTATGACAGACCTTTCCTATGCAGATAAGCTTGTTATTTGTTAATATTTGGAACTGTAGTGGATTTACTTACATTGCATAGAGCACCGATTTAATTTGAATATAAGAAGGGTTTAAAAAAAAAAAAAATCCTTTGGGGTTTACCCTGTTATACCTGTCACCTGTCTCTGAAGGGTGGAGGTTGGGGCCTGAGACTTTTTCCTCCTTATTTTTCATTTTATTAGTTGTTTTGTTTTTCTGGGCATTTGATGTAGTGCCCCTATATTAATGTTTGTGTCCATCTGGGCATTTGACATCAGAGAGGGAGGTCTGTTGAGACTTCTGAAAGAGCAGCCCTTGCCATGGTAAGTGAACTATGGATGCCTGCTTTTGGGCACAACAAGCCCCTTTGGGGCCTGGAGGAACCTGGAGCAGGTAATTATGCCCTTTTGTAATGAGGAAAAGGAAGACCAAAGTATCATTGGTGGCAATTAAGGTTCCTTATAGATAAACTAACCAAAAGCTTAACTTTATATACCCGGTCGTCAACTTAAGGAAGCTCAGCTCGGTTTACAACAATTACATAAAAACTAAGGAAAGTTTACAATGATTAAATAAAAACTACAGAAAGTAATAGCAAAAGTTTCAAAGAGATTAGTTTTCAAAATGTTTGGCAAAAAGTAAAGTTTTTAGAAGTTTACAGAAAGATTGGAAAGAATTGGGGTTCCTCAGAATTAAGGGGAGTTCATTCCATAGTTGAGAAAATTTAAAAGACAGAGAGTGACTGAAGATCTTAACTCTTTTAATTCCTTTTCTAGATGGAAGGGAGTTTGAATTGTTGGATGCCTCTTGCAAAGGAAAAATCTGTAAGCATTCCATAATAAGGGAACGAGGGGAATAAAAATGCTATATAAAATTTTGAAAGAGATGCAGGCACATTTGAATTGAATTCTAAGATAAACTGGGAGCCAATGAAGACTCAGGAGCAAAGGGGTCACATGGTCAAATTTACTTTTTCCAAAGATCAGCTTCGGAGACAGACCTTTGTGATGCCCTAAAACAGTGTCATCTACCCCTGGAAACATGAGTTGCTTCTTTATCCTCTGGGGAATCATCACCTCCTCCCAAACCTGGAACTTCTCTATTGATTGGAAAAGTAACTAGGACCAAAGAGGCTTTATTTTTCCTAATCGGGCAAGAGAGTAATGAGGGCGGATCCTGTGCACTTTCACAGTTAAGCCATAGTGGGCCTTGGGACTCTATTGCAAAACAAGTACAGATAGAAGCTGGAATGGAACTTGGATTTATTTTAGTGGATAAACTAGTTACTCTTCAAGATATCTGGCAAATGGTTACATGAATCGAATCTTCGAAAACTGTTCCCTAATTATGCCAATTATACTCAGGATTTCACTGTTAAAGTTGTTGAACGTGAGAATATGTTAACTGAAGCTGAGAAATGGACAAACAAGACGATTGCAAGCTGCAGCTATTTCACAGGTTAAAGATAGCAGACTTTTACATAGTCGGAAGTAAGGAAAAACCTCTCGAGGGCAAAGAATCTTAGCTTTTTGAATTTTTCTATGATTTACTAGCTGGCCCCTCTTGAACATAAGAACATAAGAACATAAGCAGTGCCTCCGCCGGGTCAGACCATAGGTCCATCCTGCCCAGCAGTCCGCTCCCGCGGCGGCCCAAACAGGTCACGACCTGTCCAAATCACCAGAAGGGGCCCCCATGCCACCTTGGTTTCCTATTGAGTCCTATCTTCCCATCAAAGTCCTAGCCCTCCGGTCTTGCACATGCACGACCTGGTCGGGTTTCTATACTTATTTTCTGGTTAGCTTTCTCAGTATCCCACGATCCCTTTATCCCTCAGGAATCCGTCCAGTCTCTGTTTGAATCCTTGTATCGTACTCTGCCCAATCACGTCCTCCGGTAGCGCATTCCAAGTGTCCACGACCCTTTGGGTGAAAAAAAACTTCCTTGCATTCGTTTTGAACCTATCTCCCTTCAGTTTCTCTGAATGCCCCCTCGTACCTGTTGTCCCCTTCAGCCTGAAGAATCTGTCCCTATCCACCCTCTCTATGCCCCTCATGATCTTGAAGGTCTCTATCATATCACCCCTGAACTTCTGAAACTGTATTTAAAAATTGTTTTACAATATCTTCAATACAGACAATTTGTTTCTTGAGAATATTTATTCCGAGAGGTTCTGGAGTTGAAATAAATGAAGGAGGTATAGAACCAATAGTCTCTCTTGATAGCTTGGTTGTTTCACAATTTCTTGAGTCTTCCCAAGATTATATTGCTATACGTGCCAAGCTGTTAGTTCCTAAGAAACAAGCCCTTTTCTGTGGTCAACAAATTGCTATTTTGCCAGATGTGACCAGACAAACACAATACTGTAGAAGACAGTTCTTTCAGTTACTGTCTAAAATCTTAGCTGTGGGAGCTAAATTCTTTTTAAAGATTTCCTTGTAAATATCTGGACACCTATGGAAATAATAAGTAAGTCTTTTTAGACCCTGCTCATTTGGGGGGAATAATTTATTTTGGATAAACCTGTCCTTCAAGCAAACGCTGTCCTTCAAGCAAACAGGGATGAAGCGGGAAACTACAGGCTGGTGAGCCTCACTTTGGCTGTTGGAAAAATAATGGAAGTGTTGCTGAAAGAAAGGATAATGTACATCCTTGAATCTAATGGGTGACCGGAGATCTGGATTGAGGAAATATGCTAGATGTAATTTACTTAGATTTCAGCAAAGCCTTTGATACGGTTCCTCATAGGAGGCTGTTGAAAAAACTTGAAGGGCTGAAGTTAGGACCCAAAGTGGTGAACTGGGTTAGAAACTGGCTGTCGGACAGACGCCAGAGGGTGGTGGTTAATGTTAGTCACTCGGAGGAAGGAAAGGTGAGTAGTGGAGTCCCTCAGGGTTCAGTGCTGGGGCCGATCCTGTTCAATATGTTTGTGAGTGACATCGCTTAAAGGTTAGAAGGAAAAGTGTGCCTTTTTGCGGATGATACCAAGATTTGTAACAGAGTAGACGCCGAAGAGGGAGTGGAAAATATGAAAAAGGATTTGCAAAAGTTAGAGGAATGGTCTAATGCCTGGTAACTAAAATTCAATGCAAAGAAATGCAGAGAAATGCATCTGGGGATTAATAATCGGAAGGAACCGTATATGCTGGGAGCTGAGAAGCTGATATGCACGGACGGGGAGAGGGACATTGGGGTGATAGTGTCTGAAGATCTAAAGGTGAAAAAACAGCATGACAAGGCGGTGGCTGCTACCAGAAGGATGTTGGGCTGTATAAAGAGAGGTGTAGCCAGTAGAAGGAAGAAGGTGTTGATGTCCCTGTACAGGTTGTTGGCAAGGCCCCACTTGGAATATTGTGTTCATTTTTGGAGACCGTATCTGGCGAAGAACATAAGAAGACTTGAAGTGGTCTAGAGGAGGGCGATGAAAATGATAGGAGGCTTGTGCCAGAAGATGTATGAGAGACTGGAAGCCCTGAATATGTATATTCTAGGAGAAAGGAGGGAAAGGGGAGATATGATTCAGCCGTTCAAATACTTGAAGGGTATTAATGTAGAACAAAATCTTTTCCAGAGAAAGGAAAATGGTAAAACCAGAGCACATAATTTGAGGTTGAGGGGTGGTAGATTCAGGGGCAATGTTAGGAAATTCTACTTTACGGAGAGGGTGGTGAATGCCTGGAATGCGCTCCCGAGAGAGGTGGTGGAGAGGAAAACGGTGACTGAGTTCAAAGATGCGTGGGATGAACACAGAGGATCTAGAATCAGTACTGGGCAGACTTGCATGGTTTGTGTCTGTATATGGCCATTTGGTGGAGGATGGGCTGGGGAGGGCTTTAATGACTGGGAGGGTGTAGATGGGCCGGACTCGATTTTGACGGAGGTTTTGGCAGTTGGAACTCAAGCACAGTACCGGGTAGAGCTTTGGATTCTTGCCCACATATAGCTAAGAAGTAAAAATTTTAAAAATTTAAATTGAATCAATTTGGACAGACTGGATGGATCATTCGGGTCTTTATCTGCTGTCATCTACTATGTTACTATGTTACTGTTTGGTATTTTTTCTTTCTTGAGGAGGATATAATGGTTGAAAAATTAATGTAATTTTGTCATTGCTTTGAGTATTTTTTTTCTTTCGCTTTGCCTTTTTCTTAGGTCCAGTTGACTAGACAGTGATTCTCATAATGCAATAATTTACCCCCTCTTTTACTAGGGTGTGCTAGCCGATTTAGTGCACGCTAAATATTAGCGTGCACTAAATGCTAACACGCCCATTATATTCTATGGAAGTGTTAGCATTTAGTGCGTGTTAAATCAGCTAGCGCATCTTAGTAAAAGGACCCCATAAACTTTCATTTATATTTCATTTTGAATATGATTTTGTTTCAGATTTTTTTGTATGTTTCAATATGCATTAAAAAAGAAAGTGTAATAATAATAATAATAAAAAGAAATAGCAGTCCTATCTTTGGCTGTTTTAACTTAACTGAATATTGTCACTTATCTGGTTAAGCGCTGGCCATTTGCACATACCCTGCTGTTGCTTGGACATGGTCCAGTTTTGAATATCAAGGCAGATAGCCGGTGACAGTGATAAAATCGCTGACCATTGTTGGCTGTATATTTACCCCTAAAGACAATTTGTTGTATCTGTATGAGAGGAAAGTATTTGAAAATTTATTTTTGAACTGAAAATAAAAAGCTTCAAGTATATCTGATCCCCTCAAGATTTTGAGCCTTTGGCTTCAGATTTCAACACTTTAAAATGGATTCCGGTAGAGAAAGATGATGTTGATTTATCTTCATGTAAGGGGCTTTTGCACCATTTATTAAGACTTGTGTTCTTTCCAGTAGAGAACACATAGACAGTATGGGTCAGATTCTCGAAAAAGCTTCCAAAGGTTAGTCACCGGCCTGCTGGTGCCCAACTTAAGAGTTTTAATTGGGTTTAAGTGTCATGATAATTGATTGTTCTAATAAAAAACAATTTAAATGGTTTAAAACAATTCGGCACTGCTAAATGCCTTCTAGGTCCAGCGTTTGAGTCCATGGTGGCTAACGGCACCTATTGAGACCAAAGCTTGGAAGTGGGTGTGTTCAGGGGCAGTGCCAAACTTCTGAACCCTTGCTAGTCACGATTCTGTAAGTGATGCCTATCCATGATTGGCATGCGGCAGGCACCACTTTTCTAGGCACCTGTCGCGGCAGGCATCACTTATGGAATCAGCCTATATGAGAATAGGTGGACTAGGGTTACCATATTTGGAGCCTCACAAACCTGGACGCAAGGCCTTGCTCCGTTCCAACCCCATCATGTTCTGTCTCCAGCCCTGCCCAGTAGTGCCCCCAACCCCCAACCCACACCCCCTCAAAGCCCTCATCTTCATCTCCGACAAACTCTGGTTACGTCTGGAGGGCCTTAAGCATGCGTGGATGTATGTGACCATCCATGCATGCTCAGAGGCATTGCAGATGTGGCCAGAGCTCGCAGGGGGTTTCCAAAACCCGAACAAACTGCTGGGTTTTGGAAAGTCCATCTGGGAAATCAGACAGTCCTCTAAAAAGAGGACATGTCTGGGTTTTTCTGAACGTTTGGTAACCCTAGGTGGGACTGAGTATATTTTTGTTACTTTCCTCCAGGATTGATTGTACTTGTATAACCCAGGGATAGGTCAGACTGTTCAAAAGAAAAAATTCCAGTCAAAAATTTATATAGGGTATGAATGACAGAAGGTAGAAACTTGTCCTCTGTTTTTCTGTAAGAAGCTGATGGTAGGAAGAGGCAGCAACCTGCTGACTTGTTTTCAGGGTTTACTTGAATGAAGGAAAGAAGGAGCTTCAGAATAGAAAAAGCCTCTCTCTGATTCCCAGTTCATGGTGGTGCATTACTGTAAGTCTGAATTAATATGAACATTAACATAACATATTAGTGAAAGTAGAGGGCCATTCAAAAAAGTCCCTCTGGGATGCCTGTATTATCTTTAGCTGTTTTGCTTGCATAAACAAATCAGCTTCCATTTTTATAATCTTTGGGCTTTGTGTCAGTTGCTTGTCAGTGTTCCTAGGAGCTAAGGACTCAGATATGCATAGTCAGAAGGATGTGACCTAGAAATCCTTCCTGATACCAGAGTGCTACCATTACAGAGTTTGAATGTCCCTTCACACATTGTTCACCAGGCAGCACTGTATCTCTGTTTTGTTCCAACATGCATACAGTGGCGTACCAAAGGGGGGTGGGGTGGACCGCCCCAGGTGCACGCCCTAGGGGGGTGCACAGCCGGCCAGATCCAGATCTGGAACGTCCTGCCCTACTGTGCGACAGGACCTGCACCTCAGCGCGTCTGCCAGTGCACCCCCCTCCAACGTACTTGCTCTGGAGCAGAGTTGGCAGCCGCGCTGAGGTGCAGGAAGGTCCCGTGATGACTACGTTTGCTGGCTCTGCTCCGGAAAAAGTAAGTTACATTGGAAAGGGTGAACCCAGCAGACGCAGGGAGTTGCGGCAAGGTCAAGCAATGACTGCGTCTGCCGGGTCCACCCCTTCTGACATAACTCATTTCTTCTGAAGCAGAGCCAGCAGATGTAATCATTGCAGGACCTTTCTGCACCTCAGTGCGGCTGTCGACTCTTCTCCAGAGCAAGTACGTCGGAGAGGGGTGGACCGGCAGCCAGCAGCTACAGTCATCTCGGAACCTTGCTGCATGAAGGGAGCAGGACTGCTGGTATGGAAGAGTGGTGGAGGGAGAGAAAGAGGACAGGGTGGTATGGAAAGGTGGTGCTGATGGAATTGGTGTGCAGGGAAAGGGGAGAGAGACATAAGGGGGAAGGATACTGGATGGAATTGGATTGGAGGGAACGAAAGGGGGCAGATTGCTGATAGAAGGGGCGGGGACAGGGAGAAACAAGGGGTAGATGCTAATTGCAGAGGGGTGGATGGAGAGAGAAATGGCAGACATTGGATGGTAGTGGGGAGGGTAGAGGGGGAGCCTATGCTGGATGGAAGTACGGATGGGAGAGATAAGGGAGCAGATGCAGGAAGGAAATGGGGAGGAGAGAAAGAGGGGAGCAGACCATGGATAGAAGTGGACAGAGAGAGGAGAAGGTACTAGATGGAAGGGGTAGAGAAAGAGGGCACATGATGGAATGAATGGATAAATAAAAGGAGGGCACATGGTGGGGGGAAAGGATTGAGTTAGTGAAATACTGGAGGGGGTGAGGGAAAGAGGTGGCAAGCTGTAGGTAGACAGTAAAAAAAGGAAATCGATGACAGGTTAGTAAGAACATAATCTAGATAGATGCAGAAAATAAATTGAAAAGGAAAATGAGAGGAAAAAGGGAAAGAGATTGCAGAAGAGAGGTGTGGGAGAGGGAAGGAGAGGAGAAAGATGCCAGACCAATGGGGGTGAAAGGAGAAATGAAATGGGGAAGCATACAGTTTCTGTAAGGGGCATAGAAGGCGAGAAGATGCCCTATAGGGGCAGAGAGATGGCAGACAGTGGATGGAAGGAAGAGAGTAACAAGAAGATGAGGAAAGCAGAAACCATAGAAGACAAAGGTAGAAAAAAAATGTTCTATTTATTTATTTATTGCTTTAGGAGACATATGTCACTGTTTCTATGGTGTTGCATTGTATGCAGAGTCCAACTTCTTGCTGGTTCAATTTAACCTTTGTCTACATATTTCTATTTTATCCCCCCTTTTACAAAACTGTGGAGCATTTTATAGCGCCAGCTGTGGTGGTAGCAGCTCTGATGCTCAGAATTCTATGAGCGTCAGAGCTGTTACCACCATGGCTACAAACCACACTATAGTTTTGTAAAAGGGGGAAGGGTTAGTTTGTGATTGCATATTCCATACTAAGTGAAGGTGTTTTCTGTGTTCTGTGTGTTCGAAAGACACGGTTTTCTGTTAGGATTGACTGTGCAGGATTGATCTGTACTAGTCTGGCTTGTTTAGTTTTAGAATGGGTGTATTGATATACTGCTCACTGCAGTATGTAAGATGCTGCCTTTTCCTAGGTATACTCTTGTGTGACATGTGGATTGTTACTAAAAATCATGTTTTTCATACAGATGGGGGTGTCCAAAAATTATGGCCCCTGGGTGTCACATATGCTAGGTACTGTGAACAACTCAGATGTATTGAAAACCAATGTATGTAAAAGCGACTCTTTCAATTGGAGACTAGTGTGGTCATAAGATGTTATAGTAGTAAAATTTTGCAGAGGCAATGAGAAACCATTAACAGCTCTAAATCTGCTCAAAAAGAAGGAAAAAGCCTCAGAAAGGGCCCTCCCACCACCACAAAGATGGATATAAAGGTGGTTGAGCGGTAACCTCACAGGCAAAACCTTCATTTAAAAGTGAACATTGTAAACATTTGAGCAAAAACTGTGCTTCACATATACAAAATTACTGATAGAGGAAAAATTCCCACTTATCTTGAGGCTGATTGGCACACCAACGGAGGCCAGCGTTTCACCGACAGGCTACATCAGGGTGTGACCCGACCGATCAGTCTACAAAACAAAGAAGAAAAACAAAGGAACTTTGCCTGGGGGATAATTGTATATAAGGACTTCACATCAAAAGTCACGAAAAAAGTTATCTCTTTGATGTTATTTACTTCTGACAACTTCGAGAGAAAATGAGAGGAGTCTCATAGATAAGAAAAACCCTTAGACACAAGAGGACGTAGAAAAATGTCAACAAAGGTGGACAGAGGTACGTTTTTGAACTGTTATAGAAAGAAGTTTAAACTCAATGTGAAACTGCTAAGTTCCTTTGTTTTTCTTCTTTGTTTTGTAGACTGATCGGTCGGGTCACACCCTGATGTAGCCTGTCGGTGAAACGCTGGCCTCCGTTGGTGTGCCGATCAGCCTCAAGATAAGTGGGATTTTTTCCTCTATCAGTAATTTTGTATATGTGAAGCACAGTTTTTGCTCAAATGTTTACAATGCTCACTTTTAAATGAAGGTTTTGCCTGTGAGGTTACCGCTCAACCACCTTTATATCCACCTTTGTGGTGGTGGGAGGGCCCTTTCTGAGGCTTTTTCCTTCTTTTTGAGCAGATTTAGAGCTGTTAATGGTTTCTCATTGCCTCTGCAAAATTTTACTACTATACCATCTTATGACCACACTAGTCTCCAATTGAAAGAGTCGCTTTTACATATGCTAGGTACGCCACTGCATGCACACCTGTATGCAAAGGCCCTGTGCCAACCTCACCACTTTTAAACATTTCAGAGCTACCCAGGCAGAGGTGGGGTGATGCAGCAGCAGCAATGGAAGAGGAGGAAAGGGAGCAGCCCCTTCACGCCCCAGATTCTGCTAACCTAGTTCACCTAGTGCTAGAGGTGGCCCTACAGATATTTCAATAGATTGGAAGAAAGTTCAGTTTACTTTATTGAAAATATACTGCCTTTTGAATCATAAGCAAAATGATGTACAATTAAAAACTAAGGTCCCCTGTTACTAAGCTGTGGTAGAGGCTTTTACCATGACATGGGGTACTAAGGAGGAAATTCTAAAACTGGTGCCTAAACTTAGGTACTGGTAGGCGCTCTACTGATGCCTAAGTTAGTTTGAAGAACACCGTTAGACACAGCAAAAAACAGCAAGCTTGATGCACCTACTGGTGCCTCAATAAAAGGCACTGGAATTGTGCCTATGTGCGCACTTTGGACCGCCGAATGCCAATGGAAAACCCTGGCCTATATTTCTTGTACCTGTCTTTGCTGGGGGATCCAAACAATAGTCTACAGCCTGCCATCAGCTGATCATGGCAGAAGAATCCCCGATCAGCTGAGCTGGCAGGACTCCACAAAACCGCAGCTTTGTAGAATCCTGCCGACTCGGTTGACCGGGGATTCCCCTGCTGCGATTTGCTGAACCAACAGGGAAATTCCTGATTCCTAACATTCTCCTTCCTTCTCTCCCACCCACTCACTGATTGCCCTCCCCCCCAGTACCCTTCCCAGATCCCAACATCCCCACATACACACCCCTTGTATATTTTATAGAACATTGGCAGGAGAGATGCCCACTCTTCCTTCTGCTGGCAGACCTGCCTCATCAACATGGCAGGCTTTCCCCTTTCCAGTGTACCTTGGGAGGCACCTAAGGCCCCTCCCTGTGCCTGTGCCAATTAGAGTCTTAGAGCCCTCCCAGTGCATCCCAGGGATTCCTCTGCTGGGATCAGCTGATGGCAGGCTGTGCATTATTGTCGGGATTTCCCAGCAAAGATAGGCGCCAGAAAGGTGTGCCAGGGTTTTCCGGGTCTACATTTCTGATGCCTATCTTTGTATAAATCATGCCTTTGTAGGCGCCCGAGGTATGATTCTCTAACCGGCACTGTCCTGTGATTGACACGCGATCAGTAGCCGCTTTTAAAGTGGCCACTGACATGGATGCCGGTTAGAGAATCTAGGGATAAATGCTCCAGCACTGCTCCGACACTCATAGAATTCTTATGAGCATCAGAACAGCATCGGAGCATTTAGCGCTCTGAGCCATGGTAGAAACCTCTACCACATCTTAGTATAAGGGGAGGGGGTTAAGATATATACAAAGGAATCAATATAAATACAGAAGCATGTCATCTAACACCACTCACACAGACACTCGAATAGTCCCAGACAAGAATGCAAATTGTCTACATGCCAGATCCAGCCTCTAAAGTTCCTAATTATTAAAAAGGATAAAATCCGTGAAAGAAGGCCCCAGCCAAATTGCCAGGGAAAACAGTTGTTTTCTCTGAGGACTTGAATTTAAGATAAGAAGGTTATAATCTGAGATGGTCAGGAAGTGTGTTTCATAAAGCAGAGGCCAAACAGGAACATAAGATAGATGAGTTGTCTCTAGTCTAAAGTGATAGAGAGAAGCAATCACTAATAAATTACTCTGTAAAGAATGCGTAGAAGAAAATATGGAATGAAGTGACAAACTATATATCTTGGAATGTCCATATGTAATGCACTGTGTTAAAATATGACTTTTAAGCTTCACACTATAAGAAACAGGCATCCAATTTTGATCCATGAGAAGAGGGTTGACCAAACTTTTGCATGTTATAGAACAAACGGAGCTGAATCTTATTTTGCACCCAGCACTTCTACTAATGATGCAAATTTGTGTTGGAAACAAGTGCCATTCACAGCTTTGGAGAAACATTTTTTAATATTAGCCCTGTCTGAAGTACATCCTTTCACTATTAGAAGTAACTTTAAGTTGCGAAGTGGATCACCTGATCGCCTTGAGGAAATGGCTCTTACCAGTGGTATGCCTCAAGGTTCAGTTCTTTTTATCATTTTTGTAAGTGATATTGATGAAGGGCTGTCAGGCAAGATTTGCCTCTTTGCAGCTGATACTAAAATCTGCAATAGCTTGAAGAATGGTCTGAAATTTGGTAGCTAAGAAATGCAAGGTCTTACATTTGGGTTGCAAAAACCTGAGGGAATGGTACAGTTTAGGGGGTGAAGGACTTGGGTGTGATGGTATGTGAAGATCTTAAGGTGGACAAACAGGTAGAAAAGGGAATGGCAAAAGCTAGAAGGATGCTAGGGTACATAGGAAGAGGAATGGCCAGTAGGAAAAAGGAGGTGATGCCCCTGTATAAGACTCTGGTGAGACCTCATTTAGAATATTGTATACAATTCTGGAGACCGCACCTTCAAAAAGATGTAAACAGGATGGAGTTGGTCCAGAGGAAGGCTACTAAGGTGTATGGGACTTAAAGATCTCAATATGTATACTTTGGAGAAAATATGGGGGAGGGGAGATATGACAGAGATGTCTAAATCACAAAATTTAACTACAAAATATTACTCACCAGAGATGGGTTACACTCCCCCAATAACCATTTCACAAACCAGTGGAGAAAAAGCCTCAAAAATCCCGCCATTGTGCCAAAGAACTGCATGATTTTGATGATTTTGTGTGTTTTGTGTTAGAACACATTCCTGTTACCCCATGGAGGGGCAATTTTATGAGACTTTTGTACCAGCATGAACAACGCTGGATTTTCTTTTTGGATACTATTTGGCCTAGTGGCCTTAATCAGCGAGTGGAGTGGGTGGCATTCTTTGGATGAGTGACAGTTTGAAGAATGAATGGCAGCCATTTTTTGGCTGTTGCTATGACACTGTAACCCGGAAGTGCTATCGGAATTTGGATCCTGCCGTTCTTTTTAGCAATGGGCATTTCCTGTGCCGTTGTGCACGGAAGAGGAGTGAAGTTTTCCAGATCTTACATTCCCTGAGGAACCCTTTGAGAGGCGAAACAAGGCACTTGGAGGATTGGCAATGGATTCTGGACTGTACATCTAAATGGTGCCGTGGTGTTTTCATCTATAGTCTGGCCAGACATTTTCTACCAGCATAGCACGGCATTTCAGACCATGGTCCCAAGCTAAGTAAAACTTAGTGGTGGTGGTGTTTTTGCCAGTGATAGTACATAAGCAGCTTGGACTTTAAACAGTATTGAAGTTGTTTATTGCTGCATTTAAATTTTTGAGGCTTTTTCTCCACTGGTTTGTGAAATGGTTATCAGGGGAGTGTAACCCATCTCTGGTGAGTAATATTTTGTAGTTAAATTTTGGGATTTTTTTCTATTACTCTTAGTTTTTTTCTTGTGAGACAGAGATGTCTAAATACCTACATGACATAAATGCACATGAAGCAAGTCTCTTTCATATGAAAGGAAGCTCCAGAATGAGAGGGCATATGATGAAATTAGGAGGTGATAGGCTCAGGAGTAATCTAAGGAAATATTTTTTTACGGAAAGGGTGTTGGATGGGTTAAATAGTCTCCCAGGTTGAATAGTAGAGGTGATGGAGACAAAGACTGTGTCCGAATTAAAGAAAGTGTGGAACAGGCACATGGAATCTCTTAGGGAGAGGAAGAGATAGTGGATGCTGCAGATTGAATGGGTCATTTGGCCTTTATCTGCCATCATGTTTCTAGAAACCTGGAACTAAAGTCAGCCTCTAGCTTCTGAGTATCTACAAATGGTTGCATCCATTTTTAAATTTGAGGCATCGTAGCAAGAGGCAAATAGCGAAACGGATATGTAAGCAAACCAGATTTTAGAAAGGATTTTAGCTGTTGAGGTACCTCATTCACATATTTTTGCCTTTTTTGTTTACTATAGTTTGGAACTTCCTTTTAGAGATTCTGCTTTTACTCAGGATCTTTTTGAAATGACACAGAATCTGAATGTCTCTGGTTCTCCCACTCCTACTCAATGCCAGCACGGGGATCTGTGTTCTTTAAGAGGTAGTGTTGACTACAGTTTTTGGATGGTTTTCAGCTTTCTTGCAAAACAACTATTGATTTCTTCCTAAAAGTTCTAATTTGTTATGGAAGATCTTGGCAAAAATACTACGAGCAGAATGCAGAAGTCAGTTTGTTAAAAAAAAAAAAAAGGTTAAAAAGGCTTTCTTCCATTTTGAGAAAAATAAGGGTCCAGTATTCAGTGCAAGGTATATGTGGGCCACCAGGTGTCCAACTTGAAACTCCTCAATCTATATATATATATTTTTTTTTTAATTTGGGGGCCCCTTTACTAAAATGAATTAATAAATGGGCTTAGCTGTGCATTAAATCCATTTTTAATGCAGCAGTATAATAAGGCTTTTTCTTTTTGCAGGTCCCACAGTAATTTGTCTATTAGCACAAGAGATTTGCAAGAATTAACATGGGATTATTTAGTGCATCCTTTTTAGCGTCCCTCAGTGTTAACCAGTTAGCATGCGCAAATCCTAACATGCTAGTTGGTTAACACTTTGACACTCATTCTCTTGCCCATGACATACCCGTTGTTAAAATGCTTTTAGTAAAAAATAATACTGACATTAGTACACACATACAGACAACTTACCGCAAAATGTGATAAGCCCTTTACTCGTGTGCTAAGCCCGTGATAGGGTTTAGCACACTTTAGTAAAAGAGTTCCTTATACAGTATCAGGCCATTTAAATCAGTAAGGGGGGAATTCATCAAGCAGCATTAGGACCTTCATATGGGTGTGTGGGCCTCAACACACATTAAGAGAATCAATACGTGTTAAATACTATGGGCTTCTTAGCATTTAACATATGTTAATTCTCTTAATGCACTTTAAGACCCTAATACCTGCATAAAGGCCCTAATGCTACTTCATGAATTCCTCCCCCTAAATGACCAGATTCTATCTGTATAATTACAGACTGGGTTGGGGCAGAGGTGGCCCTAAAACGATCCATTTAGCAGCTAATAGATAAGTTATCTGTTTAGTTTAGTCTTGCTAAACAAAAGACCTAAATTAAATCAAGAAATCAAGAAAAGTTGGAATAACATATAAGATTCATGGCTCTCTATCATTCTCTTCTTGGTTGGGCTGAGAACTTTTCAGCGGCTCCCCGTAATGGGAGTGATTAATAAGGAGAGCTTTAAACACATGAAATTCTTAGAAATAAGACAGTGGTAGAGCAGTTTTAGATCATTTTCCCCCAGATCTTCTGATACCACTATTTTGTTTGTTTGCAGGAAAATGGTTGACCAAGTTTTGAGATCAAGCTCCTCCCTCAGATCCTTCTCTCACCACTTCACCTACCAAGTCCAAAGCCTTATATAATTTGCAGAATAGCATTTGTTGCCATACCCCTCCCCCACTTCAAAATCAGCTGAAAAGAAAGAGTAGAAAAAGCTGTAGAAAAAAAGGTCATAGGATGAGGGAGAAATGAGATAGATTTAGCATTAATCTATGGAAATATTTCAATAAATAAAGTAGTGGACACATAAAATAGTATTCCAGTGAAAGTGACTAGGACAGTATCTGAATTCAAGAAAAAGAGAATGACATGGGGACAAATTTGCCCCTGTTCCCATGGGATCTATCTCCATTCCCATCCCATACCCGTGAGTTCTGTCCTTATCTGCACAAGCCTTTAAGGCTTGTGCAGATGAGGACAGAACTTGAAGGGAGGGGGCAGGAACAGGGACAGAACTCATGGGGATGGGGATGGAGATAGATCCCGCGGGGATGGGGACAAATTTGTCCCCGTGTTATTCTCTACGTTTAACACAAAAGGTCTCTGAGAATTCAGAGCTTAGCAGTTGGCTTGCTTGGGCAGACTGGACAGATGGGCCACGTGGTCTTTATCTGCTATCATGTTCATTTTTATATTTAATTGAATGGTTCGACAACAAACTACTCCTACTCAAAAGACAATGCAGATGACTAGAAAGAAAATTTTAATAAAAATAACCAAGAACACACAAAAACATCATGGAGGAAACTAAACCAACAATACAAGCAAAAGCTAAAAGAAAAGAGAAGGACACACTACATCAACCAAATAGGCATAGAAGTTCAAGACACAAAAAAACTATTCCAATTACTAAAAGAACTCACAGACACTAAACCCTACCTGGCCAATAACGACACTCCACCCCCTTCAGCCACCCTTCTAGCTGAATACTTTAGAAACAAAATTACAACAGCCAGGACAACCTTCGCAGGAACCCCAATCCACCTTGATGAGATCACAATGCCCCCCACAGAAAAAGAATCAGCTGGTCTGACTTCACCACAATACAATGGTCCAACCTAAACAGACTCTACAAAAAATACAGCCATGTAGCCTGTGACCTCAACCATTGCCCTCCATACCTGTTAAAAGCCTCCAGCCCAAAATTCCGCACTTTCCTCATACAATGGATACAATCCCTGCTCACAGATGGCCTTTTCCCACAAGACCTCAGTGAAATCATCATCACTCCGATCATAAAAGACCCAAAAATAGCAACAGATCTACCATCCAACTACAGACCCATAGCCTCAATATCATTATAAGTCAAGCTAATGGAAGGCCTCATAACTAAACACCTTACCAACTACCTAGAAAATCACGTTACTCCCTGAAGTAACCTGCTCAACTCTGTAACACTTTTGGAAATGTCCAGATAACTTCTTATATAATCCGCCTTGAACCGCAAGGTAATGGCAGAATAAAAGTCACTAATGTAATGTAATGTAAAGTCTTGCCTCATTTATTTAAACATTTTGGCCCTCTTTTATCAAGCTAGAGTAGGGAGTTTTACTGCGGACTGGTGATGTAAATGCTCTGACGCTCATTTAATTCTTATGAGCGTCGGATCTTTTACCTTGCCAGCCCGTGGGTCTTTATTTGTGAGGGAGATAATTTATCCCTTCTCACTAAATATGTTTAAAAATGTTAATCTGTAGAATCTTGCTTTGTTATTTTGCACATTTTTCTTATTACCATAATTATATCCTATGGAAAGGATATGTAAACTATCCAGTCCTTCAAATGATATACTAAATGTACCTTATAGTATGTGTGTTGAAAGAAAAGAGGGTCTATAAATGATTTCCTGCAAGCCCTTGAAATCTTAGCCACAGCACTAATTACTAAGCAAGGCCATTGTCCAGTTCAGATCTATTGCTGCTTGGCAATGGATACAAATATTCAAAGATCAAAATACACTTTTTAAGGATTTTTGTAGTGAAACATTTATGGAAATAAGGGAAAATTGTAAATGTAATGAGTGAAATTTTAAGGAACAAAGGGTTCACAACAAAAAGTAGAATTATAGAACCAATATCAACATCTTTTAAAATAAAAAAGGGCCTTCGTGGGAAACAGAATAAACCATGTTTGGAATAAAATCAAAATGTTATTACGGAACTCTTCAATTATGACATGTACCAGCAGCATTTGAGACCATAAGAATGCAGTGATAACAGCGAACCACATGGGACCTAGCTTTGTGGGAAGAGCCTGATACACAGACCCCATTTATAGGCTTCCAGTTATGACCTACGTCTCAAAGACATTTTCATGATAACTAATAAAAAAGAGCCTGATTGTCTTCACAATGTGTTGATGGTCCTGTTTGTTCTCATCCACAGTTTCTGAAAAGATGGAAGATTTGAAAAGGTAAAGTCCACTTTTAATAATCAGTATTGGCTCTATGTAGTGTTGACCTATCTAGGAAAATATTTGCCAGAGGTCAACTCCTCACAGATTCCTGTGGGAGTCTGACCAAATAAAAGAGCCTGGAATATTATCATCAACTTTGCATCATACATTTTACTCTTCATATTCTTTAAGGCCTGTTTTTCTCACGCAACTTGACTACAAGGATAGCTTTCCCGTTGGGACAGTTGTATTCAGTGACTTTAATAAAGGCTGAAAACCTGCAAAATTTTGGAAGATTATTTTGTTTACTTGTAAAGAAGAACTTAGCGTAAGCAGTCTTCAGTACCATACTATATAATTATTTAAGTAAAGGAATACATATCAATTTTGTAAGTCAGTGTGGTGTAGTGGTTAGAGCTACAGCCTCAGCACCCTGAGGTGGTGGGTTCAATCCCTGTGCTGTTCCTTGTGACCCTGGGCAAGTCACTTAATCCTCCATTGCCCAAGGTACATTAGATAGATTGTAAGCATGCCTGGACAGAAAGGGAAAATACTTGAGTATCTGCCTGTAAATTGCTTAATATACCTTGTTCAAGCAGTATATGAAATCCCAATCCCTAAACTAAATTCCCCAATTTACAAAACCGTAGTATGGTTTTTAGTGCTGGCTGTGGTGATAACAGCTCTTAGGAATTCTATGAGCATCGGGAGCTGTTACCACTGCGGCCTGCGCTAAAAAATGCGCTACGTTTTTTTTAAAAGTGTGTGTATGTGTGTGTGGGGGGAGGGTCAATGCATTTGTGATTAACTTTCAAGAGCTGCCATCATTAGCTCAGTGTACAATAAGTTAAGGCTGATAATAAAACAAAAATAAATGTATTTTTTTTTTCATTCATGGTTCACCACTCAAAAGTTCTCAAGGTAATGAGGAGTATACTATGAAATTACAGGTTGCATTACAGTGGTGCTGGGCTGATATTTGCTTTCAAAGCTATAAAGCAGTGAAATGTAAAACGATGTGGATAATGTATCTGCACAGGTTTTTCTTTTAAAAAAAATTTTCACCCTTCAGCAAAGAGGAAGGGTTTGCCTATTGAAGTATTTCTTACAGTCTGATGCTCTCTCTTCCCCAGGGTGTGCCACAGGGCTCAATTTTATCTCCAATGTTGTTTAATCTTTATCTAAGTCCACTTGCCACACTTATCCAAACCTCAAACATCTCTTTTCCCATTTACGCAGATGACATTCTATTAATGTACCACACCAACCTAATTCATTCAGATTTATCTTACTTATAGGTTTGGCTTGATTCAATTGCTGACTGACCATCTTCTAGTACTAAATAGGGAGAAAACCATGGCTTAATGGTTGTCATTAATGTCCATCTATTCCTCTTTCTTTGTTTGGCACAAATACTACCCCTGTGGATAATTAGGTATCATTTTTGACTCCCAACTTTAATTTATACCTCAAAATTTATTTGTTATGTAAAATTGGTTTTCTGGTTCTATGTCAATTACATTCAATCCAACCATACTTTAACCACGATACATTTCATTCCTTTATACTAGAAGTACTCATGACTAGAACAGACTAGAATATCATTTACTTTGGGATACCCGAATCGGCCTTAAAGAAGATACAGATATTACAAAATACTAGGGCTGCACATTAATCATGATTAATGCTGCAATTAATACATTATTAATTGTGATTAAAAATATTTAGTGAGATTAATAATTAATTATGTGCAGCCCTTTTGACTGTTTTCCTCTGCTTTCCTCCCATATCTGATTGTGGCTCACTGCTACCCCCACCAGCACTTGGCTTACCTTTGCAAGCTATTCTTTGGCCTTGTAGCCAACTGCAAGCCCTACTGAAAGGATGCCTGCAGCCTGCACTGGGCCTTTCCTTCTGAGCCAGCCTGCCCCCTTCTGATGTAACTTCCTGTTGCTAGAAGGGCAGCTGGGTTAGAGGGAAAGGCCCAGTGCAGGCCACAGGCAGCCTTTCTGTAGAGCTGTCATTTGCTGCAGGGTCAAAGAATAGCTTGCAAAGGCAAGATGAGTGCTGGTGCAGATGTAGCAAGCTGTGATCAGGTTTGGGAGGGAAGGAAGAGATGCCGTGTGTCAGAGGAGGTAGCACTTGAGTCTGGGTACCAGTGAGGGGGAGGGGGAGTGGTAGTGGTTGGTAGTTGGTAGTTGGGTCCAGTTGCTGGTATGGATTTGGGTTTGGTGCCGATGCAGGTGAGGGGTAGCCGTCAGTGGTTGGATGCTGGCGCGGGTCCAGGTGGGACAAAGACAAATGCTGGATCATGCAGAGGGGAGATGGAGGGAACTGATAGTTGGACCTGGGGCTGGGGTAAGGATGGAGAGAGATAGTTGGGCCTGGGGGTAGAGAGGGGAAAGGGACATAAGAGCATAAGAGTAGCTTTACTGGGTCAGACTAATGGCCCATCTAGCCCAGTAGCCCATCCTCACTGGCCAATCCAGGTGAATAGTACATGACAAAAGGAAGGGAGAAAGTTGGACATGGGGCCAGGATAAAGGAAAACACTGGGCTCTCTCCTATCCACCCACCCATGCTGTAGTACATATTCGAAGGCTGCTGGGGAAGTTGAAGCCCTATTAGCCATTTAAAAAAATCTGCCTGAGATGCCCTTTTCCTCCTCATACTACCTCAGGAGTGGAGAAGTCAGCTGCATGCCTCCAACTACCGAGACTTGCACTCCCCAAGCATACTCAATTTTTGCATGAACTGAGCATGTTTGCAGAGTGCTGGCATCAGCATCTGGTTGTATCCCACTAACTACTTTGGTTTTGTGGCAGCACATGGAAGAAGGAGGCAGCTTTGGGAATGGATTTTTTTGACTGGCGGAGCTTCAGCATTCTCACCAGCAAAGATATGATGTCTAATGTGAGGAGGAGGGAGAGGAAATACATGGCCCTTCCATGCCCCAAATCCCATCCCATCGACTGCTGACTATGCTCCATCTTTAATTTTGTGATTAGTTGTGAGATTAAAATTTTTAATCAAGCAATTAATCACTATTAAAATTTATAATCAAAATGCAGCCCTACAAAATATGTGTATGCTGCCATCTACATACATTGAATCATATCATATTTTCTCTGCAAAGTCATCATTGACTTCAAATAGAATTTCACATAATATTTAAAATCCGAATTTGAACTCCGAGCATGAATTTTGTTGCATCAAATAAGTTTCTAACCTGGAAGGACCTAGTGAAGCTTGAAGAATGTTCTGAAATTTGGCAGCTAAGATTTAGTGCTAAAAAATGCAAGGTCAAGCATTTGAGCAGCAAAACCCCAAGGGAATGGTATAGTTTAGGGGGTAAAGAACTTTATGCATGAAAGAGAAGGACTTGGGTGTGATAGTAGGTGATGATTCCAAGCTGGGCTGTCTCCCTTATTCTGGTTTGGGGCCTCCACTTTTATTTTTTAAATCATTAAATTTAAACTACTAACTTTCTGATCTGACTGTTGGCTTCGGTCCAACAGTCAAAAGGCCTCCTTCCTACCTGCTATTCCTTGCACCACTGGCGGGTCTGTACAGTGCCTGGTGTCTGCACCGTGGCTGGGGAAGCTGGCGGTGGAGAGCCGAGAGGGGAGCGGTGCTTGATGTCGGGCGAAGTGGCTGAAACATCCGGTGTGCTGGCGATTGTGATCTGGCCGTAAGGAGGGAGACGCTTCATGTCGGAGGAGGAGGTGGCCTGCAGAGGTTTCAGCTGGAAGTGGGGTGAGAGGGGCAGTCAAGGTAGAGATGATTCCAGCTCTTCAGCTGCTTCCAACAGTGGCAGTGGTACGCTTTCCTCCCCGGACAGTGCCGAATCAAGGCTTGTGTGCTGATCGAGAGCCAGCTGAGAGGAGTGCGATGCTTCACTTTGGGGGAGGTGGCCTATGAAGACATCAGTGGTTCCTTCTTGCCTGATTTCGCTTTGACTTTGTGTGGCTTGACAGCAGGGGACCTACTGTGGCCTGTCTGGTATTCCAGCTCTCCTCGGCATGATGGATCCAACCGTTGGGACCCTCCTGCCTCTTCTAACTCACCTTCGTCTTGGCCATTGTGTCCTGCCATTGCCTTGCATAGGACTGAGCCTTATTTTTAAATGTCCCTGAGCCGGAGGATCTGCTTGGACTGCTTTGGATCATTGAGGTTTCTGATTTACTTTAATGTTATTCTTATTATTTTTTTATTATTTGAATTGTTATATCTTTACTATTTAATTATTGTTTTCTCAAGTACTTTATCTAGATTGTGAGCCTTAGGGACAGTTAGGGAAGTTCCAAGTACCTAATTTTTATTTTTTGTAACCCGTTCTGGGCTCCTGGGGAGGACGGGCTATAAAAATGAACAAATAAATAAATAAATAAATGATTTTAAGGTAGCCAAAAAGGTTGTAAAGATGACAGCGAAAGCTAGAAGGATGCTAGTGTGCATAGAGAGAAGTATGGCCAGTAGGAAAAATGAGGTACTGGTGAGATCTCATCTAGAATATTGTGTACAATCCTGGAGATTGCACCTTCAAAAAGATATAAATAGAATGGCTGGTCCAGAAGAAGGCTACTAAAATGGTCGATGGTCTAAGTCAGGGGTGCCCAATACGTTGATCGCAATCGACAGGTCGCTCGCTCAGGCGACCCCAGTCGATCGCAGAGCGGGTTCCCTTCTTCCCTTCTCTTTTTTCCCCTCCTGACTGGCCTGCTCCTGAATTCTGCTGCTGCCTCCGCTGCTCAACATTAAAAAAAAAAAAAAAACTGGCTTGGAGAATTTATGCTCCGGGGGCTATCTTGTGCTTGTACCGGCTTCCCTTCTCTTCCCTCTGAAACCGGAAGTTATGTCCGGGGGGGGGGGGGAGGGAGTAGAGAAGGGAATCCGGCACGCACATGTTAGAGCCCCATTCGCGGGCTAAAGCGGGAGACAGGTCAGTGAAGCTTGCGATTTGATCTTCTTGCTGCCAGGTCCTACCTACTTTCTGTTTCCTCAAAGACAGGACCTGGCAGCATTTCTCCCAATAGGTTGATCTTGGGCCGATCAGCCTTCCTCTCCCTGATGTCAATTCTGCCGTCGGAGAGGAAGTTCTGGCCAGCGGAACTTCCTCTCAGATGGCAAAATTGACGTCGGGGAGAGGAATGCTGGTGGGCCCGAAGCAAGGAGAGCTTGGCCGGCGGCGGGCGGCTTTGGGGGCCTGTTATCCGATGACAGCAGCAGTGGCAGTGGCTTGGGGGAGGGCAGGGAGGGAGAAAGAGGGCAGGCAGGGAGACAGAAGGAAAGAAGAGAAACAGAAAAAAAGAAAGGGGGCAAGAAGAGAGAAAGAAAGAGAGGGCAGGGAGAGAAGAAGAAAATGTTGGGGGGGGAGGGGGGAATGAGGTCAGGAGGAGAGGAAGCATACAGGCTAAAAGAAGGGAAGAAAGATTGGATGCACAGTCAGAAGAAGAAAGTGCAACCAGAGACTCATGAAATCATCAGACAAGGTAGGAAAAATTATTTTATTTTAAATTTAGTGATCAAAATGTGTCTGAATTTATATCTGCTCTCTATATTTTACAATATGGTCCCCTTTTACTAAACCGCAATAGAGGTTTTTAGCGCAGGGAGCCTATGAGCGTCGAGAGCAGCGCTGGGCATTCAGCGCAGCTCCCTGCGCTAAAAACTGCTATCATGGTTTAGTAAAAAGGGAGGGGGTGGGTATTTGTCTATTTTTGTATGGTTGTTACTGAGGTGACAGTGCATAGAGTCATCTGCTTTGACCTCTTTGAAAAAACCCCGGAATAGGAATGATAATTAACAATTCTATGCGTACAGTGTGCGTTGTGTTTTTTTAAAATTTTATTGTTGGTAGATCATTTTGACTTGGTCATTTTAAAAGTAGCTCGCAAGCCCAAAAAGTGTGGGCACCCCTGGTCTAAGTCATAAGGTGTTTTTGGGACAGACTTAAAGATCTCAATATGAATACTTTGGAGGAAAGATACCTACATGACATAAATATTCCGGAATGAGAGGGCATAGGATGAAGTTAAGAGATGACACGTTCAGGAGTAATCTAAGGAAATATTTTTTTTACAGAAAGGGTGGTAGTTGCATGAAATAGGCTCCCGGTAAAAGTGGTGGAGACAAAGACTGTGTCTGAATTCAAGACAGTATGGACATGCATGTGGAATCTCTTAGGGATAGGAGGAGATAGTGGATGATGTAGATGGGCAGACTGGATGGCCTTTATCTACCATCATGTTTCTATGTTTCAGGTAGGCATCATTAGGAATCCTAAGGCGCCTCAACTTAGGTTTTACTAGGCGCTGCACAGAATTCCACACCTAACTTTTAATTTAAATTTTAAAATGTTAAAAATTTATTAGGTTTGAACCTATAGACAAATAGTCCTCTCAGTAATTACTTCCAAGGAATTTTTCATAAAATTTGTTAGATTCATCTCACCCCCCCATCCCCTCCAGCCATGTCAGTAGGAGTAGATGTTCCTAATTTATGCCCACTAGTTAGATATTGAGCTCTCAAACTTGGTGGTAAATTCTCTGTTGAAATCAACAATACCTCTCTCAAATATCTCCATACCATTTCAACAGCTGACACAATTGGAGATTTTTGGAAATTTAACATTCTCAGATTATTTTTCCTTTGCTTATTTTCTATGAATTTCAACTTTCTCTCGATATAAGACCTCTCTTTAATAACTTCCATTTCTAAAGTCTTAATTTGAATAATCTGTTCTTCATGCTTTTTAATATTCTCACCATGTTCTTGTAGTAATTTACCTTGAGTGCTCACCAAGGAGTTGATAGATTCACAATCATTCTGCAGCATTGTCACCATTTTCTTTAGGTTGGAATCCATAACCTCAATAGCTTTACATAGTGTGTCCATGTTGACAATGGCAGGCTTTACCATCTTCCCAAATTGGATAGTCTCAGTTCCAAAAGAAGGAGATGTTCCAGCTTCCTCACAGGGTGCAGATGTCCTCTATTTCCCCAGCTATTGCTCCAGAGCAAGGCGTCGTCCTTTCCTCTAGGTTTTTTTTTTAACATTTTTGGGTGGTAGGAGGTGGTCGGTGACCACTGAGGGAGTAAGAGGGATCATACCTTAATCCCTCAAGTGGTCATGTGGTTAGTTTGGGCACCTTTTTAGCATTTAGACACTTTTAAAACAGGTTTTCAGCGTTATATAAATGATAAATAGTTGTAATAGTCTAGCTCCAAACGTCTAAAAAAAGCCCAGGACGTCCAAACATGCCTCTAACATGCCACCTTAAGATTTGGATGCACTGGAGACAAAAACAACCAGAAAAATGTCTAGAAAGTCTGTTTTGAGAATGCCCACTTGGACATTTTGACTAGGAGGACATCCAAGTGCTGGTATATGCTGTCTTTTGGATGTTTATCTTTTTTGAAAATGAGCCCCATTGTATCCATGTCAGTGTGTATTTTGCAAAATATGGATGCACATTGCAAATTTCCCCATGCTCAGCCCAACCGTCACCCCTGAGCACACCTAACCCCCAGATTCTACATAGGTCACCCAAATTTGGGCACCCAGGGCAGATGCATGTGCAAATTAATTCGTTAACAAGGGTTGGCAATCAAAAATTTGCTGTTAATTGGCAATAATTTAGATTTCCATGTGCATCTGCTCTAGTCGTTGTATAACATCTCACCTAACTTTGCTAGTATGCAATTCTAAAGGCGTATGAAAGGGGTATAGGCAGATCAGGGGGCATGTCTGGAAATTAGGCACAATGTTATAGAATACTGTCATTTGCACATCTAATGGCTGGAAATTGGGCACCAGCATTTACACCAGGTTTCAGCATGTCTAAATACTTGAACCTAAAGTTAGGTACAAAGGGACTGATTCTACAAATGGTGCTTCAAGTTAGGCAGTGGTAGGTGTCGAACCGCCACCTAACTTACGAGACCAAACCTACCTTAAAAGCCCCGATAATAAAAAAAAAGTAGCTGCCTGCCAGTACCTTCCAAACCAGTGCCCTAATCGGAGCTCTGGAGGCACCTAAAGTCGAAGAAGGCATGGCTAACACTGGAAATGACTTTAAGCGTCCTTAGGCACCTCCGTAGCCACGATACACAGCAAGCATAGGTGCCAGAAATGTAGACCTTCAAAACCCTGGCCTATATTTCTGGTACCTATGTTTGACATTTTGGCAAAAATGTCTCTTGTTCCTCAACCTAACAAATCAATTCTGGAAGAGATCAAACCGGCTATGTCACTCAAAGCCCAAATGATGAAGTTACGACTGTCTTATTTTGGTCACACCATCAGAAAAGAGAGATCACTGGAGAAGGACTTCATGTTTGGGAAGATCGAAGGAACCAGTCAAGAGGGTGACCTGCAATCAGATGGCTGGACATGTTGAAAACAACCATGGGGGATGATGCTGAAGGACCTTTCCGGACTAGCATAAAACCGTTTTCTTTTTAGATTCGCAATTCATCAAGTTGGTAGGACGGATTCGAGCACGAGTCAATGGCACCTAATAACAGCAACAACATGTTTGATGTTGCTGCGATTCTGTAACCAATTTTGGTGTGTGATTAACACGCAACTGGTGCCGATTCTGGAGGTGCTCGTCAATACTAGCACCGGTTACAAGATCTGGCCCAAAATCCATACTAAGCTAGTATTCCATCAAGGGCTTTCAGCACAGGGCACTCTTTATAGAATACTAGTTTAGTGCAAATCTTTCTGGTGCTTAACTTTGGGTGCTATTTGCTAAATCCAGCCCCTACTATACAAGGATATGCCAGTTTGTATCATGCATAATTTTAAGCCTGACCTAATTTTACAAAATGTGCGTAGGATCATTTTATATGTGGGAGATATTTATAAAATCACCTAATCAGTGTGCACTATAGAGTGGACTAAATCAAAATGAAATAAAAATGAAAGAGAACCCCAATAAAGCAAAATAAAATTTAAATAAAGCGCTCTGCATACTCCTAATTGGTTGTTTATGCTGAACTTACTAGTCTTGATAAGTGACACAGAGGCTGGTAACATCTTACACACGTGTTGAGGCATGAGCTTTCAAGGGCAAGAGTTCATATATCTAACAAGGTGGACCTAACGGATGTAGCGGTATATAAGAAATAAATTACATTACATTACATTACCCTTGTCCTCAAAAACACATTACCCAAAATTATGAAGACTAGGAAACGCTTAAAAAAATTACAAGGAAACAAATAGGAGGAAATATTTTTTTTCATTGAACAAGCTCATTGCCAGAGGATTTGGCAACAGCAGTTAGCATAGTTAGGTTTGGACAAATTCTTGGAGGAAAAATCCATATTCTATTAAAACAGACATAGAGGAAGCCACTGCTTACCTTGGATCAGTAGCATGGAATATTGCCACAGTTTGGGTTTCTGCCAGGTACTGTGACCTGGATTGGCCACTGTTGGAAACTGGGCTACATGGACCATTGGTCTGACTCAGTATGGTTGTTCTTATGTTCTTAAGCTGGTTACTCTTTAAGGTGCCACCAGCATCTATGTTGTTTTTGCTGTTACAGACTAGGCTATCTTTCTAGATCTCTTCATATTTGTCATTTGTCTTGTTTGAGGACAATTTTCCAAGTCATTTGCCAGATATGTAGGAACCTGTTTGAAAAGTGTCCATAAGAACATAAGAATAGCCTTACTGGATCAGACCGTCTAGCCCAGTATCCCGTATTCACGAAGGCCAATCCAGAGCCTTTGGGTACATACAAGATTTTTGCTATTTTATTTTTTGACACAAAGCAGAATCTATGTTCATGTCCAAATCTAATCTACTACTAACTCAGCCCAAAGCCACCTGAATGTGTTCAATTATTTATTAGAATTTTCTGTGACCTCTGGATACCATGCAAATGGATCCTACGTTGTTAGTTGCATAATCTTAACTGCCTTGTGTTTTATGTCCAGCCTGCAATTTGACTACTTTGCAGACCTTGTTTTTCTTTAATACAACTTTTCATTTAACCTTTCCGTGCTCAGATGATTTCCAGTGTATCTTTTCTCCAGGAGGGCATTTAATTGCTTCTGCAACAACTTTAAGTCATGCCATGACAACTTTGCCCCACAGGTCAGTTTGCTAATCTGTCATTCGAGGAGAGAAAACATACTTCCTCATGTCTGGTTTGGGAGTTCCATCACCTCACATCGAGAAGTAACTGGTAGTAAATAATTTATAGCAAGCAGGGGTGTGAAAGCAGAAACATGAATAAAGATTTCCAACATAAATGTGAGCGGTACAGATTAACCTTTGACCTGGCTACAAGATGGAAAACTCATTTTATTACTTTGTTTTAATTAAAAGAATGAATTTCTGAGTTGGAACTATTATTAAAAATAACAGGTAAACTTAGTCTACTTTAGTAAATTAAAGGCTATGTTAAATACATGAATCCATGTCAATTTGTGATAAATGTGCCTAGGACACCTGCATCCAGTTAAGTGTTGCTGATAAACTCTCTTTACGAATTTTGGAAAAGACACAAGCCCCATCTTTTACGAATGCATAGGGCAGGTTTTAGCACCGGCAGTAACTGCTCCGACGCTCATAGGAATTCTATGAGCGTTGGAGCAGTTACTGCCACTGCTGGCTCTAAAATCCGCACTATGCGTTCAGAAAAGAGGGCATAAGAAATTAAATTAATCTAATTGGGATTCATGGATTGCACTATGCCTAAATAGGTTCAAGGTGACTTACACTACAATTTTAAGAGATACAGTTTAGTTGTTGTTAGGTGCCATCGACTCATGTTTAAGTCCTAGCAACTTCATGAATTGCGGATCTAAAAAGAAATCTGTTTTGTGCTAGTCCAGAAAGGTCCTCCAGCGTCATCCCCATGGTTGTTTTCAATGCGTCCAGCCATCTGATTGCTGGTCACCCTCTTTGCCTGGTTCCTTCGATCTTCCCAAACATGATGTCCTTCTCCAGTGATCTCTCTCTTCTGATGTTGTGACCAAAATAAGACAGTCGTACCTTCATCATTTGGGCTTTGAGTGACATTGCCGGTTTGATCTCTTCCAGAATTGATTTGTTAGTTCTTCTGGCAGTCCACAGCATGCCTAAAATCCTTCTGGTGCTGAATCTCTGCTCAACTATAAAGAGCAGAGATTGATCTATGAATTACAATCCCTAGAGCCGAAAGGACTTAATGCTGAACTGGATTGGCAACCCCTTACGTAAGATAGATGAATAACGTTTTGAGTTTTCTGGCCAATCAGGTGGCTCTGCGTCATTTATGACAAGGAGGGCAGGCGGTTCCCTCTGCTAGAAAGACGCTGAGGAGAACGTGAAGATCTGCTATGCTAAAACTTTAATAAATATAAGTTGATAAAGTCAAATAGATATTTACTATATCTTTACTGAAGTATGAAGACTTAATTCTGATACAATCTGTGTTTTTAATAGATTAACACGCCCTGAAGTAGTTTGTAATATCATATGCAAACGATATATGCATGTTGGTGGCGTTCAATAATGGCTGGTCTAAAACTGCTTATTTGTCTGACCAGAGTTACAGATAAGTTATAATTTTATCACTTATATAAACTGAAGATTTAAGAAGAAATAATTAATAAAAATTGGCAAAAAAATTTAATAAGGAAGCACAGCGGCCATAAAACTCTAATATCTGTGTTTGCTACACAATAGAATGTCGCTTCTGACAGTTCTTGGTTTAAAGAGACAAGTTTGCAATTTATCAAGCACGATATTTCACTAAGCTATTGTCTTCATAATAATTTATGAGAACTATTCTGACTGTCATTTTTTGACTGTTGTAATGGTTGAAATCCTTCTCCAGCACCAAAGCTCAAATGAGTCGATCTTCTTTCTGTTTTGTTTCCGTAGTGATTTCTTCTTCAGGAGACCCAATCATAAATGTAGTAAAAGTCCTTTTCAATGCTTGTATAATTTTAGACTTCGTGATGTAGCAACATCTAAAAAACACAGAGTATATAAAAAAGCCTGTTTGTGAGGAAAGGTTTCACTATCCACACTGCGGCAATGTTTAAACAGACTTTAAGACTATTTCATGGGGGGAAGCTCTGCAAGATACATACCGTCGAAGAACGCTGTCGGTGCAAAAGATTTCAACTGCCAGAGGAACCACAGCGGCAGCTTGCCGGTTTAAATGTAAAATGGGGGAGGAGCTCCCTAAACGTCAGAGTTATGACTGACGTCATTATCACACGTAACCAGTTAATTTTGTCCAAGTGCTATACTGAATGAGTCCATGAAATATTTTTTGTCATCCAACCAAAGCAAATGACATAACACAGTTAAAATGTTATGATGTAATCACTGTTCATGAAAAAACACTATATCAATAAAAATCCTGTGTCAATGAATGATTATTTTACAAAAAGCAATCCATTCCATTTCGCTGTTGAGGCCATTTGGGTGTAGCGTATTAAGAGTAAAAATCCATTTCTGCTCTTGTTTCCAAAATATATGGGCAACGTCTCCTCCTCTAGTTGGATTGATAACATTAAGTACAGAAAATTTGAGATCTGTGACTGCATGCTGATATTGTAACCAATGTTGAACCAGAGGGGCCTCTTTTACTCCGGTGCGGATCCTGCTGATGTGTTTGTTTCTGTAGTGTCCAGCTTTTGCATCCGTAACTGACCACCGAGAATGAGTGTGTGGACAAATCTGATCTTCTTTTGGAGTGTTACCTCCTTGCCTTTGATTACTTTGCTGAGAGCCTTCCTTGACGAGCGACCAAGAATATTTCCTCCCTGCTAGTTGCTTCTTTGTTTACAAAAGAGCCCAGGAGATTGAAATCCTTTATAACTTCTATCGCCGTCAAGCTCAAAATCGTCATCATTTTCCATATTCTTGATCTTCGTCTTGTTTATATTCAGTTCTAATCCCTTGTCATGCCTTTCAGCTTTGACTTTTCTCAGTAGAGACAGCATGATTTCTGTGCTACAATTTAGTACAGTATAAAATTAATAGCAATAAGGATCCCAAATTAATACTAAAACTGTGAAAATGATTTAATATGTATGGAAGGTTTTTCTGACCAATGAGGGCTCAGTTATCGGGAGTGCAGGTGATATACTCAAAAGCCTAATTCCTATGAGCACCTGAGGTCTTTTCCTTCCTCTGTAATATTAAGGCAGGTAAACGGTGTTTGTATATTGATAGTATCTACAAAGAAGTGAGCCACAGCTGTTTTGCATTAGTAAATAGGTCCCAGTGACAAAAATGGGGCTTGTGTGTGTGTTAATCAGCAATGATGAATGTTAACTAAAGCTAACCCTAATTATATATCTACATATTTTACATTGGCTTGATTTTAAAGCTGACAGTATGCAAACACATCACATGTATTTTGAGACCCATGTTAAATGAAATGTTTATTGTGCATTTCATTATAAAATTAATGTGCATTCAGCAAGGCGAGTTAACATGTAATGCATAAAACACTTTAGCGTACATGTCAAAAAACACCATCAGTTCCTCAGCTGCTATTTTCACTTCCATTTGGGAAATATGCATATTTCATTTTAAAGTGCTGAAGTGTGTATTGGTGTGTCTCTTCTGTCATTATCTTCATTCTCTCCCTTTCCTCTATCTTTCCTTGTCCTGTAATCCATACCTTTTCAATTTGGAAATCCCCTGCTGCATCTATTTCATTAAAGACAGAGAAAGAAATCTATTAGTCAAATGCCATTGCCCTCTGAATTCTATCTTCAACATACACTGTAGTAGTTGTGTAGCCAGACCTTAAATTGTGTGTGTATGTGTGTGTGTGTGGGGTGGGGGGGGGTGGGAGAGGGGGGTGAGGGGTAGGCATACAACTTTACCTGTATAGCTCCCCACTCTCTGCCTTGCTCCCCTTCCCATTGATCCTCACCTACCTGAGCTGTCAGGGATCTCCAAGCCCCACCAGCAGAAAAGGTCCTTCACCTGTGGCCTGGCAATTTTGGCAGCTCATAGACTGCCCCACCCCATGTGTGAAAATTGAGCATGCATCTGAGTGTTTTTTTCCTTCTTTAGTATGTATAGTATCCTTGATATGACTGGAGTGGCAAACTGTATATTGCTCGTCCAGTCCTTCTTTTGGCTTTAAGTTTTGTATTGCAATTCTATAAACCATGCCAAAAGTTAGGCAATGGTTTATAGCAGGGGTGCCCAATAGGTCGATCGTGATCGACCGGTAGATCGCCAGGGCAAAGTGAGTCGATCGCGGAGCCCATCACGGGCTCCGTGATAGACTCACTTTGCCTTGGCGATCTACCGGGCTGATCAGCCTTCCTCTCCCCGATGTCAATTCTGCAGTCAGAGAGGAAGTTTGGGCCAGCCAATAGCTGCCTGACTGGGGGGAACTTCCTCTCCGACGGCAGAATTGATGTCAGGGAGAGGAATGCTGGTCGTCCCGATGCAGGGAAGCAAGGAGACCTTGGGGTGGCGGTGGTGGTGGCTTTGGGGCCTGTTCCCCGATGGCAGCGGCAGCGGCAGTGGCTTGGGGGAGGGCAGGGAGAAAGAAAGAAAGAGGGCAGGCAGGGAGATAGAAGGAAAGAAGAGAAACAGAAAAAAAGAAAGGGGGCATGAAGAGAGAAAAAAGAAAGGGAGGCAGGAAGAGAGGAAGAAAAAGTTGGGGGAGAGAATGAGGTCTGGAGGAGAGGAAGCATACAGGCTAAAAGAAGGGAAGAAAGATTGGATGCACAGTCAGAAGAAGAAAGTGCAACCAGAGACTCATAAAATCACCAGACAACAAGGTAGGAAAAATGATTTTCTTTTCAATTTAGTGATCTGAATTTATATCTGCTGTCTATATTTTGCACTATGGCCCCCCTTTTACTAAACCACAATAGGGGTTTTTAGCATGGAGCCTATGAGCGTCAAGAGCAGTGTTGGGCATTCAGCACAGCTCCCTGCGCTAAAAACTGATATCTTGGTTTAGTAAAAAGGGAGGGGGGATATTTGTCTATTTTTGTATGGTTGTTACCGAGGTGACAGTGCATAGAGTCATCTGCCTTGATCTCTTTGAAAAAAAACCCAGAATAGGAATGATAATTAACATTTTTTCAGCGTACAGTGTGCTTTGTTTTAATTTTATTGTTGGTAGATCATTTTGACTTGGTCATTTTAAAAGTAGCTCGCAAGCCCAAAAATGGTGGGCACCCCTGGTTTATAGAATAGGGCTTATGCCTGGGACCTGTGCCTTACTTGACGTGCAAATCCTCATACCTAAATTAGGTGTGGATGCCCATGTGGTCACCTCTTTGGGGCTATTTTATAAAGACAAAACAACAAGTGTGGAATAATAGTCTCTGGATGTGACAGGAGCAGTCAAAGTTAAAAGTTTATTAAAAATGAAATATACCTAACATAAAATCATGTAAAAACATCAATGTTCATTATCCATGTGTACAGAAATAGTACATATGCCAAAATAATATTACAGCACGCTAATTGCTCACAAAGATGGTTACTTATACGGACCCTACACGGTCTGTATTTTGGTGGAAGTTTGCCTCCGTCAGGAGTCCTGGTAGATGGTGAAAAGGGGAGAAGGATGTGACTTAGCAGCAAATTCATGGACAATCTTGTGAATCTTGTCATGGAGATATTCAGCCATTGTCTAGGGATGGAGGGGTCGGGGGGAAGAGTGCTTTGAGGAGGGAGTTCAGTGTGGCAAAGAAATGGCAGGGATTGGAATAAAGGGAGTTAGTAAGATGTAGTAGTCTTGTTTGACCAGTATAAGAACAGAATTAAAGAAGGTCAGCATAGGGGGCGATTCAAGATGGCGGACGTGTAGCAGTGGCTGTCTCTTTTTACTTCAAAAATTTAATGCTTTTTGCTTCTTTCAAGTTCCTGACTATTCCCCATACTAAGAGGAAAGGGGCCGTGAGGATATCTCAACCCTTACCTCTTCAACGACGCAGCAAACACTTCAGCGTTTCTTAGAGCGCGGAACGCCGCTGACCCTCGGGCTTCCCATTGGTGGTAGACCTCTGCGGTGGCTTTGAGTGAGGGAGCACTTGAGCCCTTGGATTTGGAAACATCTTTGTCACCGCCAACGATCTCTGCACTGCTCTGTCCAGCGGGCGGGCAGAGCAGCGACTTGTTCTCCGGAGGGGAGGAGGGAGTTGCTCCGGAGCAGGCAGCGGGCGGAGCTACACTCTCGGCTAGAGAGCAGGGGAGTAAGAACTCTGAAGGAGCTGAAGCCTCAGGAAGAACTCCTGCTAACACCCTGGATATCCTCCTGGAGGCCTTAAGGAGAATGGAAGAGAAGGTGGAGAAGATGGCTTCAGATGTTCAGGTACTGGTAACCAAAGTAGACTCCTTTATTTCAAATATTGAAAAAGTGAAACAAGAATGCTTAGAGAAGGTAGACTCTGAGACTATTCCTTTGAAAAATGCCATTACTGCTATAATTAGAGACCAGACTACTCTTTCACGCAAGATAGAAATGATTGAAAACTACAATCGTCGTCTTAATTTAAGAGTTCTGAATTGTCCAAAAATTCCTTCTATGCTACCGATTGACGTCTTTAAAAAATTTCTGGTGGAGAATTTGTCTTTTCCACCAGATAAATTACCACCTATAAACATGGCTTATTACTTATCAACACCAAAAAGACATGCTGACTTGGAAGAAGTACTCGTTTCTGAAAATGTACCACTTTCTGGGAATTTACCAGTTGATATTGATTTACCAAATTTAACAGCAGTTTTGGAAGATTCTTTCACGGATGTAAAGGACAGAGTTACATTAATTGTAAACTTTATATTTGAGCAAGATCTCAATTCAATCATGAGGTTATTCTTTAAAAAAATAGGTACTCCTTTCTGTGGTCAACGTATATGGTTACAAAACCAACACAAGAAAGGCATAAGGTTTTTTTAACTATGCAAGAAGACACAAAGAAGTTGGGGGCTACTTTTACTTTAGCTTATCCTTGTAAATGCATAATAAAATATATGGGTCTAAAATATGTTTTTTATGCACCTGATCATCTAAGATCCTTTTTAGACCTTAAGGGGTTAATCAGAGGTGGAGAGTCTAGCTCTAAAAAATAAAATCCGGGGAGTAGACGTATTAAGCCTTTTTCTTAATTTATAATTTGTAATTTTTATTTGATTATCTCCCTGTAACTGGATCGTTCTCCTAATTTGAGGTCTATGAAAGAATTATAACCATCAAGAATTGGTTTTGTTTCTAATAGTAATGTGAACATTTCTTCTTTTGGCCTTTTTTTACATAATAGATTATGACTCTGTATTGCTTTAACAAGTTGTATTACTTGTGAATAGTATGATAATGAATAAAAATAAAATTAAAAAAAGGAGGTCAGCATAAATTTAAAGTGAAAGAAGTCAGCATGTGTGCAAGATTTAAGCCAAAGGCACTCAGAACAGCAGGTACAGGAATGTAAGTAACATATACTGGGAGTGAGCCAAGGTTGAGGTTTGGTACTCCCGACAGAGTGGGAAACAGGGGGAGCAAGGGTGTCCAGAGCAAAGGATAGAACAGAGTTGTACGAGGAGAGGTGAAACAGTGGTTGAGCCTATGGAAAGATCGAGGGCTTGAAGATTTCAAAACCTCTTGGTGATGACTGGGCATGGCTAGGTGGGGGTGGTGGTGGTGGTGGTGGATTAATTTTGAACATTATCAGATGATGATCAGAGATGGGAAGCAGTGAGGTAGAGAAGTTAGAGAGAGAGCAGTTGTAGAAGAAGATAAGGCAGTGGTGGTAGTCGAGCACAGGGAGGTCAATACAAGAAACTTAGAGACATAAGTGTCAGAAGGATCATCAGCGTAAATGTTAAAATCCACAAGAAGGAGGGAAGGAGAAGATGAATCAAGGAAGCTGTAAAGCCATGATTCAATATATGGTGAGAAAGGAGGAAGGAGTCTTGTTGGAGGGCTGATAAATGACTGCTATCTGGAGAAGTAGAGGAGTGAATAGGCGAATGGATTGGACTTTTATTGAGGAAAGACTGTATGATTGAGGTGAAAGAAGAGGTTGGCATCTGCAAGAAGGAAAAAAAAGAAGCCCAACACCTCTGCGTCGACCAGTAGAGCCTACATTTTTATTTTTAAATGATTTTACATAATTTTAAATAGCTTTGCTACTTAAGTTAGGCACCGGTGCCAAACTTAAGGCACCTTTGTAGAATATGGGTCACTGTATTTTCAATACAAGGTGCATGTCTCTGGAAGACGTGGTAGCCACCATCCATGGGAGAGGTCAGAAGTTGCAGAGGAGTCCTCAGGGCAAATCCATATCTCAGTTAGAACAAGAAGGTGGAGGAAATGGGAAATAAAGAGGTTATGAATGTAGGACAGTTTGTTGAAGGCAGAGCATTCCATAGTGTGCATGAGAAAAGAAAAGAGGAGGACTGAAGGAGAGGAATAGGTATAAGGTTAGGGTGGAAACAGATGGCATGGAGAGCCAGGGTTGGTTATTGACATCCCTGGCAGTGAGGAAAAGAAGGAGTAGGAGAGTGTGCCAAAGCAAAAGAGACAGAATGATGGCAATGAAGAAGATAGGAGATGCTCAAAGAGAAAGGAGATGGATGAATAGAAGAGAGAGAATGTTTGAGTTTAAGAATAAGGTAGATGACAAGATGGCTGGTGAGGGGATAGGAAAAAGAGAAGAATGGTGAGGACTTATGGCGTGGAGAGGAGAGGGGAAGGGATTGAGATTGGGGAGAGTGAGAATGAGAAGCAGAAAGTGAATTGGAGTCATAAGGAGAGGAATAGAGAAAGGAAATAGAAATATACAAGCATTGAGGTAGTGAGAATAGGGAAGTGTCCTCAGGAGGTACATAAAGGAGCGCATTAAGGGGCACATATTCCTTGTTCATGCTCCTTTGTCGCATGATGCAGCTCATGCCACCCAGGGAGGGCTTAGTGAAGTCACCTGAGTGCTTGCTTGGAAAGGGCTATAGCAGTGGTCTCAAACTCAAACCCTTTGCAGGGCCACATTTTGAATTTGTAGGTACTTGGAGGGCCTCAGAAAAAATAGATAATGTCTTATTAAAGAAATTACAATTTTGTATGAGGTAAAACTCTTTATAGTTTATAAATCTTTCTTTTTGGCTAAGTCTTAATAATAATATAGTAATTTATAGCTAAATAGACATATGATCAAGAAACTGTTTTATTTAACTTTTGTGATTATGATAAACATACCGAGAGCCTCAAAATAGTACCTGGCGGGCCGCATGTGGCCCCCAGGCCACGAGTTTGAGACCACTGGGCTATAGCCAACCAGCCAGAAGTAGTGGTGGAGGGGCTACCGGCAGGCAGCAAGAGAGATAGGAGTTGGAGAAATAAGTTTGAAATCACCCCTGAAAGAAAGCAGAGGAAAGCACATATGTTAGAATGTAGGCTGGACAAAAGGGGAACAAGGTCAAGAGATGGAGCAGCAGGGAAAGGGAAAATATATTTGGTTTCCTTTTGTTTGAAGTCTATTTTAGTTTGTTTCATTCTTTATAAAATAACTAGAAATGTGAAAAGAATAAAGAGAAACAGAAAAGTAAGACAGGCCCTCTCTCCCTGCCATTTAAAAAAATGAACACCCTTGGCCCTCCCTCCAAATGCCACTTACCTCATCCTTGATATTGCCATAGTTCAGTGTTTCTCAACTTCTTCAAGCCAAGTACCCCCTAAGTCAAACAAATATCAACCAAGTATCCCCACCCAAACTCCTCCCCTGACCCATCCAATCTCTGCCCCAGACCCCACCCCATAATAATAGCACTAATTGTCACACAATTTCTTCTATTCATTTTTCATATACACACAATATAATCTTATTAATTCATAATGGTAACCACAAAATTAAAAAAAAACTCACAAAGCACACTTTATGCAGAGAAAATGTTAATTATAATTTATATTTGTCTGTTTTTTTTCCAAAGAGATCAAAGCAGATGACTTTAAAATATGCAATGTCACCTCAGTAACAACTATAGAAAAATAGACAAATAAAGTGCAAAATATAGACAGCAGATATAAATTCTCAAAACTGGCACATTTCGATTACTAAATTGAAAATAAAATATTTTCCTATCTTTGTTGTCTGGTGATTTCATGAGTCTCTGGTTGCACTTCTTTCTGACTGTGCATCCAATATTTATTTATTTCTGCCTCTTGCATGCTTCCTCTCTTCCAGATCTCATTCCCTTCTCCAACCAACATCTCTCTCTGTCCTCCATGAGTCCTACTTTTCTTCCTCTCTCCTTCACCACTATTGTCAACATGTCTTTCTTTCTCACTATCCATCTGTCTTTCTCTCATTCCCTCCCTTGCTGCAAAGGGAGTGGGGAAAGAGAGAGAGAAAGAGTGTTCCAGGGTGCATCTCTTCCACCTCCTCTACTGCCACATCCAACATTTCTCCTTCTCTTATCTCCCAGATCATGTGCAGCATTTTTCACCAATGCCCACCAGCCCCATGCCCATTTCTCCTTCTCTCACCCCTCTACAGCACAATGCCACATATCTCCCTCCATCACTATGTCCAACATTCTTGCATCCCCTTCAGCCTCTCCCTCTGTTCCCTCTCCACCATCATATCCAACATTTCTCCCTCTTATCCTTCTATTCCCCATGCATCTCTACCTCACTTCTCTCTCTCTATGCCCAATTGTCCTCTTTCTTCCTTTAACCATGTGCACCCTCTCTTGCCTTCTTACTCACATACTCACAATTCTCCCTTTCTATTCCCTCCCTCCTATGTCTCAAGTTAGTGCACCCTTCCTCCCTCCCTTGTGTCCCAAATTCATGCCCCCTCCCTTCCTTCTGTGTCCCGAGTTCATTCCCCCCTGCCTTCCAGTCTTTGTCTCAAAATCATGCCCCACCCATGTTCCTCCCCCCCCCCCACATTTCTCATTTGTCCCAGATCATGTTCCCTCTCTCCCTTATTTGCTCACTCCAGGTCCATACTTATTTCCTTCAGGGATGCCTTCAGCGGCACTTGTTGCAGGGACGTGTGGGCAGCGTCTCACATGCTGCATGTGGCTAATCCACAAGTCTTTCCTCTGACGTCAGCTCTGATGTTGAGGAGAAGGTTTCTGGATCAGCCATGTGCAGCATGAAAGAGCCATTGATGTGGCCCTGCAACAAGTGTAGCTGAAGGCAGGAAGGAACAGCCCACCTGGAAGGAGGTAACTGGGATCCCCCACTGACCCAGAAGGCTTTTCTCTGATGTCAGCTCTGACATCGGAGGGAAGCCTTCTGGGTCAGTTTCAGTAGAGGGGGGCAGGCAGGAAGGAGGGTATGGGATCCCTGGCAGTGGCTTCAGCAAAGGGAGTGGGCGGGCAGGCAATAATGAGGGCAAGGGATCCTCTGCGGCGGTGGCAGCCGTTAAGGAGGAAGGGGGCAGGAGATCCACGCAGTGCCATGTACCCCCAACAAGCGGCTCACATACACCTAAGGGTACGCATTCTGTGTGTTGAGAAACACTGTGGGGCATAGTTGATATGAGAAAGGAGCAATCTCCAGTCACGCCTGCCTTACTGGGTCCCATTTTCAAAATGGTGCCAGTTGCTGTGACTTTAAAACATATATATATTTATGCAATGTACCACTGCTGACTTCATAAATGTGTTTCAATGTTGACCTCTTCATGTTTTTCATTATACTTCATCTGCTGAAATTAACTGCAGTGTGGTGGAGGATTGTAGCTAGGACCCATGGAAACATAAAATCTAACAAACATATCTTCCATGTTAAACAGTTGGGTTAAAGATCATTGGTGTCCATCTTGGTGAACAAATATTTCACGATCAGAACTGGCAACTCCTAAAGAAAAAGTTGCATATAAACATGAAAAATGGGCTAAGTTATTTCCTGCTTTTTCATTGCAGAGTAGGGCTGCTGTCTTAAATCACTTGTTAGCTCTGTTCTTTGGCACAGATACTGACTCTTGTTGAGTCTCATGCGGGTTTGTCACTGTTTTCAGACAAAGTCAACTGGTGCTTTATGATACCAGATTTAAGACTGGGAGTTTGTTCTATTTGTAAGTAGTCAACATATGGGTTTAAAAGACATATTTAAGGTGACAAAAACAAGTTACCTCAACAAGCACATTCCAGAGAAGCTTCATTCTAAATATTTCTCCAAAGAAGTCTTAGGTTGAGACAATTAGACGGGGGTATAGTAGGACCACTTTGAGTAATTAAAACAACATTGTGTTTCCGATTTAAAGTATATGTCTGATTATAACAATGACAATATCTCTGCAATCTGGGCAAGGGAAAAGTCATTCTTGGAGTCCAAAATCTTATTAGCTTCCAGCAGAAATTATTGGGATAATTTTTTTGAAGGAATTCTTGTGTAGAGAACTTTTGATACAGGTAAAAAGGCTTTTAACAAAATTACCCCAGGGCAGCGGTATAGCCATTCCTAAAATTTTTGATGGGTCTACTACCAAAATGTACTCTCTGCAGCCCCCTCCCACACATACACACACACACGTTCAACTTAAATATTAAATACCTGAGCTGGTGGGGCTTGGTAAGCCACTCCATCTTCAAAAGGGTTCAGCTCTGTAAAGTGGGTCTGAACTCAAAGTGGGTGGGCCTCGTCCCTTCTGTGACTATACCATTCCCCAGGGTTTATTTTATTTAATGTTTTCTAAAAATCTCCCTTGGCCTTACTAATTCAGTAGCTTGTATGTGTTCATTTTTATGCTGATGATATTAGCTAGTCATCACTCGTGGTTCATGATACATGGAGTTCTCAATTTCAGGCTGGTCTTGAATATAAACTGAATTAGATTCGTGGAGGGGCATAATCAAAAGAAACGTCTAAGTCCGTTTTGGCCTAAGTCACAAGTCGTCCACAGTCTGACACGGGAAAAGGTCCATTTTCAAAAAATACATCCTGCATATATATATATATATATATATTTTTTGAGAATCGTCCAACTGTACGTCCAGCTGTCTGATTGTCCAGACTGTTAAGTCATCCATCTTTATACCCCATTTTCAACCACAAATTCATCCAACTCAAAAATGCTTAGAAAAAGACTTTTTGGGCATGGGAGGGGTCAGAAAAGTAATGGACTGGACACCCAGAGATGGCAACAGAGTAGTGGTGCACCTTACAGGGCACTGCTGTGAACTTCACAAAAGGGTGCCACATAAACATCTCCACACCAGCTCCCTTATAGGTCATGGTGAGCCCCCCAAAACACCCCCAGAATCTACTAAACCCACCTATCTACCACCCTGTTAGCCCTTATGGCTGCAGGAGCCTCTTATATGGCAGTACAAAAGGGTTTGGTTTTTTTTTGAGGGGTGCACACAGGGCCGACATCAGGGCAGTACTACCAGTCCTGCATTCAGGGGCCCGGAGCTGACAGGGGGCCCGGGCTCCCCCAGGGTCCTAGGCAGTGTTCTAAGGCAGGGGCACCAGTAGCTCGCCAAGGCAAAGTGAATCGATCACCCAGGACTCACTTTGCCTTGGCGATCTATTGGGCCAATCAGTCTTCCTCTCCCCGACGTCAATTCTGCAGTCGGAGAGGAAGTTCGAGCCAGCCAATCGCTGCCTGGCTGGGTGGAACTTCCTCTCAGACGGCAGAATTGACGTCGGGAAGAGGAATGCTGGTCGGCCCGAAGCACGGAGAGCATGCGTCGGCGTTGGCTTTGGGGCCTGTTATTCATTGGTGGGTCCTGTTCCTCGATGGCAGCGGCAGTGGCAGTGGCTTGGGGAACGGCAGGGAGAAAGAAAGAAAGGGGGCAGGCAAGGAGACAGAAGGAAAGAAGAGAAACAGAAAAAAAGAAAGGGGGCATGAAGAGAGGAAGAAAAAGTTGGGGGAGGGAATGAGGTGTGGAGGAGAGGAAGCATACAGGCTGAAAGAAGGGAAGAAAGATTGGATGCACAGTCAGAAGAAGAAAGTGCAACCAGAGACTCATGAAATCATCAAAGGTAGGAAAAATGATTTTATTTTAAATTTAGCAAAGTGGAGGCAGTATTACCACAGTTTTCAAAGGAATTTGCCCAAATAACTTATAGTTAACTGGGTAAATTCCCAGAGATGAAAACTTCCCTTCACTTACTATGCACAGTTCTGAATATATATCTGCTGTCTATATTTTACAATATGGTTCCCTTTTACTAAACCGCAATAGTGGTTTTTAGCTCAGGGAGCCTATGAGCGTCGAGAGCAGCGCTGGGCATTCAGCGCAGCTCCCTGCGCTAAAAACTGCTATTGTGGTTTAATAAAAAGGATGGAGGGTATATTTGTCTATTTTTGTATGGTTGTTACTGAGGTGACAATGCATAGAGTCATCTGCCTTGACCTCTTTGAAAAAAACCCAGAATAGGAATGATAATTAACATTTTTTCAGCATATAGTGTGCTTTGTGTTTTTTAATTTTATTGTTGGTAGATCATTTTGACTTGGTCATTTTAAAGTAGCTCGCAAGCCCAAAAAGTTTGGGCACCTCTAAGCTAGAGCATTGAAACTTTGTATTTCTATTTTATCCCCCCTTTTACAAAACTGGAGTGTTTTTTAGCGCCAGCCGTGGTGGTAGCAGCTCTGATGCTCAGAATTCTATGAGCGTCAGGGCTGTTACCACCATGGCTAAAATCCACACTACAGTTTTGTAAAAGGGGGAGGGGTTAGTTTGTGATGACATATTCCATACTAGGCGAAGGTGTTTTCTGTGTTCTGTGTGTTCGAAAGACATGGTTTTCTGTTAGGATTGACGGTGTAGGATTGATCTGTGCTGGTCTGGCTTGTTTAGTTTTACAATGGGTGTATTGATGTACTGCTCACTGCAATATGTAAGATGCTGCCTTTTCCTAGGTATTCATGTGAGACGTGTGGTTTGTTACTAAAAATCATGTTTTTCTTACAGATGGGGGGGAGGGGTGCCAAAAAATGATGGGCCCCGGGTGTTACATATGCTACGTACGCCACTGTATGTAAAGATACCAGAAAGCTGGCGTAGCAAAAACTTTAAGTAAATTGTTATTCTTCTAAGTTTTTAACCCTCCCACAATCTCACGGGCACTCGTTTCAAGTTTCAAGTTTATTGAGATTTTGATTTAAACGCAATATCAAATATTTTCAATGTGTATAACAAAAATAAATTTGGGGAAATAAATAAAACCATTTGAACAATAAACATACAAACATATCCATAGATGATTAAAATTACATAAGGAGTACAAGGATAAACTACATTTTTTTAAAATGCGTCCTCCGCGCCTGCTCATAAATTTGTTGACTGGAAGGATCCAGCAATATGGCCAGATGTCATTTAGGACAAAGACAGAGAAAGAATTGAGCAATTTGGATTAATGATGGAAGATGATTTAAAGCAAATGACACAGTCTATGAGTAAAGATCTTGACGGACGTTCTTTTTATGAATATCTCCTCTATGCCAAATCACCCAATGGATGTGAGAAGATTTTAAGGGACTGGCTTAGGTGGAGCATTAGCAGAAAAGTATGTGTGTATTCGGCCCATGGAAGAAGGGGGGGGGTCGGGGGAGGGAAGGGGTGCGTGGGGGGCCCAAATAGGATTGCTCAGTAAGGGGCCCAGAAATTTCTGATGGCAGCCCTGGGTGCACATGTTTCTCCATGAATGCAGTGATTAGAGTGGCTTATGGGCCTGGGTCCTCCTCTCCATGGTTCATTAACTCACCCCCAAGACCACTTAAGCCACCTCTATGTAGCTCTACTAGGCTTTCCTATGCTAGGCTGCCAGGTGCTGATGTTCTGGAGGCAGATATGTAAAGTTGTTTTTTAGGGGAGGGGCAGTGATCACTGGGGCAGTGTGTGGGGGTCTGTACTTTGTGTCTGCAGTGCTTATCCGGTCACTTTGGATACCTTTTGTGGACTCAGACTTGGTTTTAGATGGCTTAAGTCATAATGTCCAAGTTCCATCTTGGCAGTGTTGTAAAACTTTTAGTTATACATGCAGTATGACTACGTCTAGGATGGCCCATGGCCCGCTCAAATCCCACCCTCGACACTCCTCCTGAAACACCCCTTTTAGTTCTGGTCATTCAGCAGCACTGTGAAGTCCTAGGCCATTTTTAAATACGTCTAAAACCCAGTTTGATTATTGGCATTTGGACGACTTGTCTTTTAGATCGTCCAAGTGCCGATTTAGACCGGTTTTTAGACGTTTTTCAGTTTCGATTATGAGCCCCATGGTTCCTTACAGATAATAAATTCTTGAATCCTAAAAAATGTGAGGCAATTTGGATTTCTGGTAAGACAGCGTTGACATTTACGCCACAGATTCAACACCTCTTTAGGGGTGATTTGGGATACAAAACTGCCTTTCTACCCCTTTATTTCAAAGATCATTAAAACTTACTCCCCTCCTTTTATGAAGCCATGTTAGGCTTATCGCCAGCCATGGTGGTATTAGCTCCAATGCTCATAGAATTCTTATGAGCATTGAAGCTAATACCTCTGTGGCCAGCGATAAAAAAACCAAACACAGCTTCATAAAAGGGGGGTGGATGGGGGGGGGTGTTAATTATTTAAGGAGAATTAAGTCTAAGAGGCACTTTTTGGATAAGAGAGAGGAATATACACGTTAGTCACAACACAGATTGATTATTGTAACTATCTGCTTTGTAGGTTGTCTGTTGTATCAAGTGAATGAGAGGCAGGGATCTGCGATGCTATCAACAGCAGCAACAAGAACAGATCAACAGCAAGAATGAGAGCACATCACAGATGATCACACAATAGCAGAGGTGTAAGAATCTTTAATACATGCATAAACCACAAAAACCTGATATGGCCACATTTTACCTATGAGGCTGTGTCAGAGGGAACTAGGTGTGTGTGGGGGAGGAGGAGGGGGGGAACAAAATGTGTTTCCCTCTATACTAGCAATAAAAGGCAATTTTATTGCTGGTCTAGAGCAGTGCTTCCCAATCTTATCTTGGAGGACCACCAGCCAGTCAGGTTTTTGGGATAACCCTAATGAATATGGATGAGAGACATTTGCATATAATTAAGGTGACAGGCATGCAAATCTACTCCATGCATATTCATTAAGACTATCCTGAAAACCTGACTGACTCCAGGACAGGGTTGGGAACCACTGGTCTAGAGGAAAAAAACAAAATGTGCTGAAATTCCAAATATCCCCTATTCCTGCATTGTCAGTAAAACAATTACTCATCTCCATTTTTAGTATCAAATTTATCTAAAAGAAAATTCTCTAAATGCATGACATAACCAGTAGTACTTAAATAGTGCAACAAGGGCACTTTGCACTAGTTCTGTAATGGGTTAAGCACACCCTTAGTGGCACCATAGGGTTTATAGTATATGGATCTTGAGCTGCTTTATGATAGAGTATACTGTTAGGTATGTCTAATCTGAATGAGAAAAATAACCCAAAGTGCAAGTATTAATAGATCTAATATTCAAAATGATTTAGCTAGACAAGAACTCAGGAGTGGATATTCAGCAGCAGAGCTTAAGTGGGCGGTATCGCTGAATATCCTCTCTGACTACTGCAGTAGTGTCCAGGCAGTGCTTAGATGGTCTGAGGGCAGAATCTGGGCGGAACCAAGAGATATGCAGCCACTAGCAATATTCAGTGCTGGTGCCTGATTAGCTAACCAGGCAAGTAGGACATCATTGAGCATTCTACATACTTTACAGGTATGCAGAATGCTTGATGATGTAATATTCCCTCATTTAAGGGTTTTAAAGTCTTCATGACATGGCTGTTAATGCAAGCCTTTTCACCTACATAGCTTAGGGATATGGATTTCTGCTGCAGCCATGCCACCCATGCAAAGTCATTATCCCCCAGATTCTTGTCTTTTACCCCACTTTGTGCGCTGAACAATTGATATTCTGCTTTCCTGTCTGCATATTGGAGTTCCTTTCCTCACTTTGTTGAACTTCTTTTTTTAATATTGTTTACTGTTTAGATCTGCCTGGTACAGAATAGCAAATGTGAAATAAACATAAACACTCAAATAGCAGTCCTATATTTTCCAGTATGCAGATATGGCCCAGTGCAAAATTCTGGATATAGCCACTGACCCAAATATTTTTTTACTTTAAAGTCAATGGACGTAAACTCCAGATATTTGCAATTCGGATAAGCATACAATCCGCTTATGCACACTGATGTCATAGGTCCAACCTCTATTCTTTCACGTTATGTTCACTCCGATTAAATGCAATCACATTCTGACTGGGAATGGCTAGGCATCACACAGCAGCTTAAGTGCTGGGACAGCTGGGAGAGTGAGTGCTGGGACATAGCTTTCCTGAACTTTAGGCTCCAGCAGCCCATGCACCATATTTAAACTGAGCCGGCTTAACTACAGCCTCCTTCTCCCTTCCCCCCACTCCTATTAAGCACACACTCCATTTAAGCGCAAGTGGAGATCCAGTCCGAACAGCATACACTTAAGTGGAGTCGATTGTAGTTCCAAAGTATGTGGGTACTTTTATTGTGCATTTTTGCAATTCATATGCAAAGAGAAATTAACTGGTTTAAAGTTTACATATAGATTCCTGAGATCATCTTGGGGTGAAACAAGGTGACAAGGGTGGGTCTTGATGGAAGGAGAGATGACAAGTACTGGTTGAAAATATGGAGGAAAAAGGTAACAGATGTAGGGTCTAGAATACAGAATTCTAGTGGCCAGCAGGTGGCAGCATTTTCAGCACCAAAGAATACACTTCTCCCTCCGTATTCGCTGTGATAGGGGATTAACAGACCCGCAAATAACTTTTTCATATTATTCACTATTTTCTATTAAAAACCATCGTGAATATGGTGAAACCGTGAATAACATGGTGGGAGACCTGGCCTGTTCCTGAAGGAGAGGCAAAACATGGTGACAAAAGTGCCAGGAATCAGCAATTTTCTCTGTAAAGCTTGAAATCAGCGATTTCTCTATGCAAGCTGATGTCATTTTGGGGGAAGGAGCCAGCAAGCTAACAACCGCGAATAATCGAAACAGTGATTGCTGAGACCGCAAGTACAGAGGGAGAAGTGTAATGGAAAACGAATGGCAACCTTGAAGAGAGGAGACCATCTTCCATCCTTTGCATCTCTCCATATTTCACATCATTCTTCCCACTTACCCACCTTCAATTACCTCAGAGAGAAAGGCGTACCGGACGTGAGAGAAGTGGTAATATGGAAGGAAAGTGTTTTCCACTAACATCAAATATAGTTACAAACAGGCAATTTCTATTTACAGCACAAAAAGGTAACATTAAAGCAGACAACATATATAACAAAATATAAATATGACTGTCATCCTCTTGTGCAATCTGAGAATCTGAAAGGAAACAGGCCCCTGATAGCTAGAACATAAGAATAGCCTGGGTCAGACCAATGGTCCATCTAGCCCAATATCCCATCTTCATGGAAGCCAATCCAAGTCACAAATACCTGACAAAAACCTAAATAGTAGCAGCATTCCATACTATCAGCATGCACTGATCCAGGGCAAGCAGTGGTTTACCCCATGTCTGTCTCAACAGCAGACTATAGACTTTTCCTCCAGGAACTTGTCTAGGAAAGGAGAGTGTGGTGCAGGGGTTAAAACTACAGCCTCAGCACCCTGAGGTTGTGGGTTTAAACCCACACTGTTCCTTGTGACCCTGGGCAAGTCACTTAATCCCCCCCCCCATTTTCCCAGGTACATTAGATCAGTGTTTTTCAACCGCTGTTCCGCGGCACACTAGTGTGCCGCGAGATGTTGCCTGGTGTGCCGCAGGGCCAGGAGCTGACAGGGGGCCCGAGGCAGGGGCGCCAGTAGCTCGCCAAGGCAAAGAGAGTCGATCACCCAGGACTCACTTTGTCTTGGCGATCTAATCTATCGAGCCGATAAGTCTTCTTCTCCCCGACGTCAATTCTGCAGTCGGAGAGGAAGTTCGGGCCAACCAATCGCTGCCTAGCTGGGCGGAACTTCCTCTCCGATTGTATGACGTCAGGGAGAGCATGCGTCGGCGTCGGCTTTGGGGCCTGTTATCCATTGGTGGGCAGCGGCAGTGGCAGTGGCTTGGGGAACGGCAGGGAGAAAGAAAGAAAGGGGGCAGGCAGGGAAACAGAAGGAAAGAAGAGAAACAGAAAAAAAGAAAGAAAGGTCAGGGAGAGAGGAAGAAAAAGTTGGGGGAGGGAATGAGGTGTGGAGGAGAGAAAGCATACAGGCTGATAGAAGGGAAGAAAGATTGGATGCACAGTCAGAAGAAGAAATCACCAGACAAGGTAGGAAAAATTATTTTATTTTAAATTTAGCAAAGTGGAGGCAGTATTACCACAGTTTTCAAAGGAATTTGCCCAAATAACTTAATAGTTAACTGGGTAAATTCCCAGAGATGAAAACTTCCCTTCACTTACTATGCACAGTTCTGAATTTATATCTGCTGTCTATATTTTACAATATGGTCACCTTTTACTAAACCGCAATAGTGGTTTTTAGCGCAGGGAGCCTATGAGCGTCAAGAGCAGCGCTGGACATTCAGCGCAGCTCCCTGCGCTAAAAACTGCTATTGTGGTTTAATAAAAAGGATGGAGGGTATATTTGTCTATTTTTGTATGCTATAAAAACCAAATACAGAGAGAGACTGAGAGCTGTTGACGAAGAGCTACGTGTGTGTCTTTCTTCGATTCCAGCCAGAATATCAGCTTTGTTGTGTTCAGCCAAACAGGCCCAGGTTTCGCACTGAATAAAGTATTTTATAATTTTTATTTCGTAATAAAGTAATTATAAAATACTTTCTTTGTGTTTATTTGATTCCTATTCAAGAGAATTACTTTATATATAGTCAATATAGGCAGAGTTAAATTTTTTAACATTTTCTAATGGTGGTGTGCCTAGTGATTTTTTTCATGAAACAAGTGTGCCTTTGCCCAAAAAAGGTTGAAAAACACTGCATTAGATAGATCGTGAGCCTACTAGGACAGACAGGTAATAATGCTTGAGTACCTGAATAAATTCATGTAAAACCATTCTGAGCTCCCTTGGGAGAACAGTATAGAAAATTGAATGAATAAATAAGTTTTTTAAAAACCAGCTGCGTTAACCACTCTTACCACAATCTCTGGCAACGCATTCCAGAGCTTAACTATTCTCTGAGTGAAAAAAAATGATTTCCTCCTATTGGTTTTAAAAGTATTATTCTGTAACTTCATCGAGTGTACCCTAGTCTTTGTAAATCTTGATGCAGTAGAAAAAGGTTTGGTCCTTCTGTAGTGAATAATCATGAGGCATCCTGTGGACTATGGACCTGTTCCAGAGAGTTACACCAGTGTGGAAGTTGCTGAGATTGAACTGCCTTTCGGCAGGAAATCCTTTGGATCTGCAAAGAATGCTGCGACCATGCCCGTCCCTCGCTGCGCTGGGACTCAATTTCTCTAACTGCAAAAGACCAAGTGCGCAGCCTAGGAATACTCCTTGACTGCAACCTGTCGCTATCAGACCATATCTCTCAGGTCGTATCTTCCTCATTTTACTACCTGCGACAACTCCGAAAAATAAGGAACTATTTTTCAGAATCTGACTTTGCCCTACTACTCTATGCTTTAGTACTCTCTCACATGGATTACTGCAATGCGCTATTCAGTGATCTCACGGCAAAGAATGTACGATGGCTCCAGTGTGTTCAAAACGTGGCAATCAGGCTTCTAAAAAACCTCCGTGCCCGTGACCCTGTCTCCCAGGCTTTAGCGTCGGCTCACTGGCTGCCTGTAGCCAAACGTGTCTTCAAGGGTCTGATGTTAGCGTTCAAATCCTTGCACGACATGGCGCCAGGCTATGTGATGGCTAAACTTCCTCTGTATGTGCCAAACTGGTCCCTCCACTCCCAGGATGAAATACGCCTTAAAACACCCCCTGGTCATGCCCTTCAGCTACAAACTTCCAAACAACGGTCCTATTCCCGCTTCATACCAAGCCACTGGAATCAACTGCCACCACAGATCAGATCTGTTGAAGGACTCCTCAACTGTAGAAAAGCAATAAAAACATACCTCTTCATCTAACCCCCTGACCTTGATCTATGGACTACAAATAATTATATATTGGTCATTGAACCAGTCTGTGTCACATAAGGATAACTACACCTAATATATGACAACTTGGGATAAAAATTTGCATTGTAATTTGTACTGAAATTATGTATGTTTAACCTGTAACCCGTTCTGAGCAATTTGGGGACAACGGGATAGAAAACAAATTAAATAAATATATTGAGTTATAGATGGCATCCAAAGATATTACTTTAGAAACTTTGGGCCAAATTCTGTAAATGGCACCAAACATTAGGTGCCTAGAAAACCCCTATCAGTGCCTAACTTAATTACATTAATTTGCTCTAATTGGTTTAGTAATTGAAAGCACCATTTAAAACCAATAAAAGACACATTTTTTTTACAAAAAGTAGGTGCCGGAATCACACCTACAGCCTAAGGTCAAAGCAGGCATGTTTAGGGGTGGAGATGACTTAGGTGCCACTAGGTTCCGCTATGTGCAATTTTCCCAAAAACTTTAAAACCCTGGCCTACATTTCCGAAGCCTAAGTTTTTTCGTAGGAGTCGGTAGCTGAAATTCTGTTAATGGCGCCTGTGTGATTGACATGTGGCCGGCACCATTTTTCTAGGCGCCACCTGATTTAGGCACTGTTTACAGAATTCGGGGCTTTGGGACTTTATAAAAAGCAGTGGTGTAGCCATGAGGGGGCTTAAAGACATGGACTCCCCACTTAGGGATCAGGCCCCACCCCCCTCCAGAACTGCAGCGCTATTTTAAACAGCTGGCGAGGATGCCAAAGCCCCAACAGCCAAAGAAATACATAACATAACATCATGCTTCTATACCGCATAACCATGAGTTCAATGCAGTATACATAAGTTACATGCTCCCCTCCTCTCTGCTCTGATTCTTTAATGCAGAAGGCGACAACATGCCTCCAGCCACTGACTCCAGGACTTCTCGAGCATGTTCAGTTCTTGTATTACAGAGGCATTGCGAAGAGGAGGGAGCAGTTCTGGAACTGTATTTCTTTGACTGGTGGGATATTGGCATCCCTGCTACCAAAGGTATGTTTAGTGCTTTGGGAGGGGGAGGGGGAGGAGGAGGGGATGTGTTGAATCCCTAGTGCATCCCTGGGTACCCCAAAAATTGGAGGGCTGGCTAAGTCCCTGTTGCAAAGACAAATTTTACAGCTTAAAGATAAATGGATAAATTCAGTGGCCTTTTCTGTTTAGGTCAGATCACTGAAAATATGGTTCTATACTTGATGACTTACCTATTCAAGGTTGCCATTTGAGCAGTTCTTCTAAATTGGTGTATCGTAAACTGTGTGCGACGGCACACTAGTGTGCCATCTGAGATTCCAGGTATGTTGTGAGACGCTGGGGAGGAGGAGAGGTGCTGGCGTCAGGTGACTGCCTACAAAGCATGCGTCTCGCGGTGAGAGGCACATCCTATAGGCAGTCAGCCGGCGACAGTGCCTCTCCTTCTCTCTGCAACTCTTCCCTTCCAGCACCCCCCAATGGAGACTCAGGGTCCCGTCTGGCGGGCCTTCACGCATGCGTGGACGTCGAAGTGATGATGTCACATATGCGTATGATGTCATCGTGTTGACGTCTGCACACTTCCAGATGCTCTCAAGCCAAGGCTACTACGTTTGGTGTGCTGTGGCTTCGCAAAGTTTGCGAGACATTGTTCTAAATGGAAAAATGTTCCAGGATAATGGTGGAATTTTGTCTTTATGAGGATAATACTTATTATAGGCTATAGCTATAGGCAGCAAGAAAATGCATAATTGGAGGTATTCTAGTCATTTGTACACAAATGTCAGAGCTGTCAATCAACAACTAGATGCCACTTATAAAATTCTACCTAGCAGCACCTAAGCATGCTTAGGCTTCGCTAGGCATCCTAGAGATAGGCACCGGTCTATTAGGCCAGGTTTTACATGGCCAAATTTATTGTCGTTTTAACTTGGATGCCTGGTGACGCCTAAGTCAACCACGCCTATTCTCCACTCTTAACGATGCCCACTTTTCAGGTAGGCATTGTTAAGCATCGAGAGCACCTCCACTTAGGCACTGCTAAGCATCCTAAGAGTTCGGCACCAAACTTTAATTATTATTATTTTTTAAATTGGATGAAAACTGGCATTGTCAATTACCACACAAATTAACCAATTAAAAAAATAGAATGGCAGATTATGAAGTTAGGTGTCACTAGGGGTCCTCAATTAGGGCACCTAGCAGCGCCTAATATAGGTGCCCTATACAGAATCTGGTCCAAAGTGGCTACCTATCTGCATAAATGACCTCTTGTAAAATAATGACTAACAGAAAAGCATTTGCCATAACTTGATGGTGCATACTTTGATGGTTGGTGTGCCCATGGATGATGTTTGAGTAAAGTGTGGTTAAGACTAGCTGGCTGGTGTAAGTGCTCATGGCTTAAATGCGAGCACATTTCTTGGGCCCTTGTACTGGACTGTGACTCACTGGTTGAGCTGATGTCTCTACACCCATACATCAGCTCAAGGTTGTGAGATCAAATCCCAGTGCTGCTCCTTGTGACCCTGGGCAAGTCACTTAATCCTCCAGTGCCTACGACATTGAATGTCAACATTGAAATGTCAGAGTGAGAAAAAGGTGGTATACATAGAAACATGATGGCAGATAAAGGCCAAATGGCCCATCTAGTCTGCCCACCCACAGTAACCATTACCTCTTTCTCTCTCTGAGAGATCCCACATGCCTATTCCAGGCCCTCTTGAATTCAGACACAGTCTCTGTCTCCACCACCTATTCTGGGAGCCTGTTCCATGCATCTACTACCCTTTCTGTAAAAAAAGTATTTCCTTAGATTATTCTGAAGCCTATCACCTCTTAACTTCATCCCATACAAGTCCCTATTCTATACACAAAATAGGCATCTAACTTTTTTTTAGAGAATAGTGTTAAAATAGGCATCATGAAGAGTACCTTTAGAAGGTGCCCTATTGAATAACCCTCCACATGAATAAACGTTGACCCTGCCCCCAGGCTCTCGATACATAAGAACATAAGAATAACTTTACTGGGTCAGACCAATAGTCCATCAAGCCCAGTAACTTGTTCTCATGGTGACCAATCCAGGTCACTAGTACTTGGTCAAAACCCAAGGAGTAGCAATATTCTATGCTACTGATACAGGGCAAGCAGTGGCTTCCCCCATGTCTTTCTCAATAACAGACTAAGGACTTTTCCTCTAGGAACTTGTCCAAACCTTTCTTAAAACCAGATATGCTATTTCCTCTTACCACAATCTCTGGCAATGCATTCTAGAGCTTAACTATGCTCTCAATGAAAAAAAATTTCTGCCAATTTGTTTTAAAAGTATTTCCTTGTAACTTCATAAAGTGTCCCCTAGTTTTTGTAATTTTTGACGGAGTGAAAAATCGATCCACTTGTACCCATTCTACTCCACTCAGGATTTTGTAGACTTCAATCATATCTCCCCACAGCAGTCTCTTTTCCAAGCTGAAGAGTCCTAGCTGTTTTAGTTTTTCCTCATACGAGAGGAGTTCCATACCCTTTACCATCTTGGTTGCTCTTCTTTGAACCTTTCCAGTGCCACTATATCTTTCCTGAGATAAGGAGACCAGAATTGAATGCAATACTCCAGATGAGGTCGCACCATGGAGCGATACAGGGGCATTATAACATTCTTAGTCTTGTTAACCATCCCTTTTTTTTTTTAAATAATTCCTAGCATCCTGTTTGCTTTTTTGGACATTGAATTGTGTATCCATTGACATTTAGTGGCCTCTAATATTTTTAAAATCTTCACTTATATGGTGAACACCAGCTTTTGAATATTGACCCATTTTATTTATTTAAAAATGTATTATTTGCACCATCCTCTGGTGCTGTGCGAGTTACAGAATAACATTCATGTGTTGCATGCTACTTATTAGAAGTATGTACAGTGCATTCTCATTATCCATATGTTCTGTATTCACAAATTTGCTTATTCATGTAAAACAGAGTAACCCATTTTCACGTAATCACGGTCATGCAAAGTGTGTTCCCATGAGGATGAAGATATTCATAGAGCTGTTCATGAGTACTGTTACACCAAAAAAATTGTTTTTACCAAAAAAAAAAAAAATTTGTGTATAAAATACATTTATAAAATGCAGGATATAATAAACAAGCTGTTCTGTTCAAGAAGTTTCCCTTGAACGCGGTCTGTGTGATACGGTTTGATATTTTGGGACATTCATCATCTTTAAATAGGAAATCATTTGACTGACAACTAAAGAGAAGACCCCTGAGGCAGGCCAAGAGCAAAACTCTGGCCGTGTCGGGTCTTTTCCAATAAAGAATTATTTGTCCCAGTTCTGTTGGCGTGTACACTTCTTTGTGGGTGTTACTGACTGTTTTGTGTATTTGGATCCATTTTTCTTTACTGAATTTGACTTTATGGTGTTAGGTAGCAAAAATGTACAATAGGCAGGGTCACACAGGAACCTAACCCCCTTTTTCGCATTGGATCAATGGTTTCGTATTTGCATGTTTGGTATTCGCGGGGTTTTCTAGGGATGTAACCACAGCGAATAGCGAGAACACACTGTATACAAACTTTTGAAGTGAAAATTGAAATACTGGAAGGAAAAGTGGACTCCCAACAGAGCATAACATGCAAATTCTTATATTCCACCACTGCCCAATAAATTAGTTCAATGTGGTTTACAAGAACAAGAAAACTAGCACATTAGGAATTACATAAAATAAAAGGCGTCAACATATTAAGCTACATCTTTTTTTTGCTTACTGACTCCCTACACTCCCTTCTGTTCCCTTAGGTCAGTGTATCGCAAACTATGTGCCGTGGCACACTAGTATGCCTCCTGAGATTTCAGGTGTGCCACAAGACGCTGGGAAGGAGAGGTGCCATCACCAGCTGACTGCCTACAAGATGTGCCTCTCGAGGTGAGAGGCACATCCTGTAGGCAATCAGCCAGCGCCTCACCTTTTCTCCGTGCGACTTCCCTTTTGTCACCCCCCATTGGCAGCTCAGGGCCCATCTAGAGGGCCTTTGCGCATGCATGGACGTCAATGTGATGATGTCATGCATACACATGATGTCATCGCATCGACGTACATGCAGTTCCAGATGCCTTCAGCCGCGGCTACTAGGTTTAGTGTGCCACAGCCTGACAAAGTTTGTGAGACACTGCCTTTGGTCATCACAACACAACCATTTAATGGCCCCCCTCATTCTATACCAAAACAAAAAATAGGAACTTTGACTATTTCAGCCTTTGTAACCAAAGCGGTGCTCAGAACCGTGTAACAGTGAGAAAATCACGAGTCGGGGAATACTTCCCTGTGAGTGTTTTCAGTCATCTATCATTGCACCATCTTCATTTGGTAGAAAGGGGATGAAATAGACTTCAACAAAATCTCAAGTGTACTTAGTAGTGTAGAACAAACTCCAAATAAGTTCTAAATAAAGCTCATAAATTAACAAAAAAAAGTTTATTTAAACTTAACTGAAATAAAGGAGAAAGGAAGTTGTTTCACTCTAGCGGGTCCTGACGTGTTTCACCAGTGGCTTCCTCAGAGAACCTTCATTTGCTGGCTGTAATCAAGAGTAAAACTTCTCATCTACTTCACTTCCGCCTCATTCTATGTCATAGCTTTAGACACTATTTGAAGTAAAATCTTCAGTGTCACAGATCCCACCCTCTGGCACTCTTTGCTGCTATCTCTGAGACTAGAATCCTCACACTCGACCTTTAAATGAGCATTAAAATCTTTCCTATTCTCTGATTCATTTCATGACTAATCTATGACCTACATCCCTACTTTGCCCCTCCATCAGCCACACCAGAGGTATCTTTGAATGTTTCATACTCTCCTATCACCTGGTTATAACTCAAAACTGCTTATTGATTGTGACTCAAAAATGTTTACTACTTGCTTATGTCTTTTTCTATGACTATAACTGCTATCTATTACTTTTTGATGCTTGTAGTTCCTTTCCATACTTTATATCGAGTTGCAAACTTGTTTGTACACCACTCAGATAGTTCGCTTGTGAGTGGTATATCAAGAAATAAATTAACTTGAAACTTATAAGAAAGAAAAGCTTTCAGTTTACTAAGAAATTTCATATAGTCCATTTCTAGTTCATCCAGTGATGGAGAATTCCATTGTAATGCTGCTTGATAGTCATAGACTGCCAAATTGCTGTGCTTGTAAGCTGTGTTTGTGAATCAATCTGCAATCACAAGTTAGGTATGTGCCTGCCACAGTGCCAGTTGGACCCCTGACACTGGGATTTGTGCCGAAACATGTCTCGTGTCGGGCATATCGATATAGAGAACTCTTTCATTCCATTCTACGAGACCCTTGTTGCTTTTCTTTGTTCATTGCTTTCGTATGTACTTTGATTCCCTGTCTTTGCTGCTTTGTTCAGACAGGAAAACCATTGGCTTATCTGCATAATAGTGTCTGCTCTTTCCACAGTGCATGTTCTCTGTTTAAATTCATTCCCATGTACACCATGTTCATCAGTCACCCACTGCATCAGAAGAACATTTGCTGACAATCCGCATATGATGACATATGACAAATAAAATAAAATCAATTCCTAAGCAAACAACCCTAGACATTAGTCACAATTATTAGAAGAAAATGGAAGTATAAATCCCTCCTTGATGAACAACTGCATTCTGGTTGAGATAAATCACACAGTGACAAGGGTAGTCATGCCCCCGACTCTACTGTTTATGAGACCAGGAAGACATTTAGAATGATAAATTTCCATAACAGAGGAGGAGGGGAAGCAACAGCCTTATTTAATTTGATGTGTTGCTTTAATGAAAGTGGATAGAGGAGAACATTTATGAAGGAAAGAAGAAAAGCACTCACAATATGCAGTAAGGAAGCCTCTCAGTTGAAAATCCCAAATCTCAATTAAATATCCATGCAGTATATCAGTGACGCATTAATAGATTAAAGAAAGTATACTATAGGGAGTTGCATTCATTAGCAGGTCACAAAAAATTAACAAGCATAATATCTGAATCAATGCGCAATCAGTTTGTATGTACTAAAAAGTTCGAGAGAACACCAAGAGAAGAAATACCAAACATTTGGTCTAAAAAGTGGAGAAAAGACCTCAGTGTCAGGTTGGATATAGTAGGAAAAACTCAATCCTCCGGACAAAACAGCTTCAAATATAAATTTGAAGATGCAAACACATCCTTGGTCTTGAAAAACTCCACTTCCTATATTAGTTCTTTGCTTGAGTAAAAATATTATTCTGATAGGTAGCGTTCAACACTCAAAAAATATTCACTCCATAATAGCTACACACCATCATCATCTCTTATAAAACTCAAAGCAAAGAAATAAACAAAAACTTATCTGCAGCAGGAATTTCTTCTACAGAGTACATAAGCAGGGTGCAGAAAGAAGATTAACAAAGGGTCTGAGTGTATCCCAGTTCAAACGGTACTCTTCAGTGGACCCCCTTCAGCAAACTCCCGACAGGGCCCCTGTTTCGCTATATTAAGCTGGGGCAGGTGAATAGGCTTCAGCTTGAGCTAAGCGCTTCAAATTTGCAGAACCGCTTAGCAGAAAAAAAAAATGAGAAATATCAAAAACTTCCAAGGTGATGGACTGCAAAGTTCTTAGTGGTTAATATGGAATAAGAAGATTGAAGAGATATAAAGGTCATCTGGTGTAAAATGATTTTTGAGCCAAGAGAAGATTCTTAAAAAGAATTCAACTGGTAGGCAATTCTGCTCAAACAGCAGTGGAGTTACATGAACAAAGCAAATGGCTTTATAAAGCAATTTAAGCACTGTGTTCTGGAGAGGCTGTGTCAGATAAAATATTGAGGTAGACCTGCAAAAAAGGAGTTACAGTAATCTAGATGATTCATAACCAAGACTTGTACAAGAGTTTCAAGAGACGTCTTATCCAGATAATTAATTAGAAAGATAGAAACATGACAGCAGATAAAGGCCTAATGGCTCATCCAGTCTGCCCCAATTGAATCGTAAGTAATGATTGGAAAATCCTGTGTCAAGAGTAAGATTTATGGATCAAATGATACATCATCATTGAAAAGTACATTAAGTGAATAGACTGTTGTACTAAATTTCAAAGATAAATCTTTTATCTTTATTTATACATTTCAATACCACACAATCCAAAGTTATTGGCAGTTTACAAGAGACATAGTTTCAAGTTTATTAAAATTTTTGATTGAACACCTATCATAGATTCTAGGCGATGTACATAAGAAATGGAAATATTTATAAATCTTAAAAACATAAGTCAATGACAGACTCATAAATACACAAAAGGGATAGGGTGGAACTACAACAAATTCAGAAAAGTAAACATAAAGAGGAAAAAACAAGAGGGAAAGGCATAAAAGGGTTGTAGACAAAACATAAACCTAGTAATCTGCTTGACCTTTCTTCCTGTAGGTGTCTTATATTCAAAACTGGAGAGTTCATCATTTGGTTAGCTCAGAGCAAGCCATGCTGCCGTTAATTTTTTTATTTTTATAAATCTTTATTAATTTTCAAATCGAGAAGTGCATTAAAATATACATACAATTAACTTCATACACAGCACTTATAACCGATCAAAGAATACTACAAAATATTTTTCCCCCCTCCCTCCCACCCTAATTCGAAAACAAAAACAAAGTGCTTTAAATTATGCATACAATCAATATCATAAATAGCACTTGCAATCAATGAATACATCAAAATATATTACCCCATCCCTCCCTGGATATGCAATCAAATAAGAAATAAAGGCATAATCCAACTAATCAGGGTTAACAAAATTGTCAATGGACCCCCATGTTAATTTAAATAGTTTATTATGACACGATATTTCTGAATTCATTTTTTCATTTTTCATATTTCAAATTAAGTCTGTCCCAATTTTTCCAGTTCTTGGTAATCATTTGTATGGCTATCCAAGTCATAATGATAAAGAGCCTGCTTTTATACCTATCTAATGGAGGTTTAATTGACAACTATGTCTCACAGATTACCACCTCATAGGACAACGGAATCAAAGACTCCAGTATCAAATTAATTTGTCCCCATATTGATCTCCTAAAGTTGAGTATCAAAGGACAATAGAACAACAAATGATCCAGTGTTCCTATTTCAAGATGACAATGCCAGCATCTATTAGACTTTGAACTGTCTAACTTTTGCTAACAAACAGGGATTCAAAATATTCTATGTAAAAAGAACCAGGTTTGTCTCATAGATGCTGACGCTGTACATCTCATCCTCCAAGTCCAAATTCATGTCCATTGAGTATCAGAAATTTGCTGCTTTATCTCAGTGCTCCAAATGTCTTTTAAGCTTATTTTTGTTTTTTTATTTAAATATTCAGATATTAATTTGTACCACTTGGCGGCCTGATGCCCTTGGAAATCTGTCTGGAAACATAGGCCCGGCAAGCTATACTGATTTTTTAAATTTCGCTAATTAGGGAACCCATTCTGAATGGCCTGTTTCAACTGCAACCATTTAAAAGCTTGAGTCTTTGAGATGCCAAATGATTGTTGCAGTTGTAATAAATTTAATATTTTCCCATTTGAGATCACATAATCTAATCTACCTGCCTGCAGCCAATGTTTCCAGAGGATCTTAGACTCGCCATTTGAATCTTGGAGTTCAACCATAAGGACTGACACGTGGATTGTTGTATTGGAATAGATTTTAATTATTAATAAATTTTAATGGGTTCCAAGTGGAAAAAGGAATACTATTGTCCTTATATATTCTGAACAGCTTAATACTCAAAATGTGGCTCAAACGTAATGGGGACATAAGCTGACTCTAAGATCAGCCAATCCGGCAGATTCTCAATGAGTTCAGAAAGGATCCACTAGATACCCTGATGCAAAATGAAGGCTTGATGATATCTATAAAAATTTGGAAAATTTACACCCCCCCCCCCCCCCGATTGTGATTTTTGTAAAGATACTAAAGCTATTCTAGCAGTTTTATCCAGCCAAACAAATTTTGTAAGGATCCCATTCAATTTTTTATAAAAGGACCCTTGAAAATAATCCGGCAACATACTCATTTGATAACAAACTACAGGCAAAAATCATCATTTTAATAGTTTGTTACTCTCCCCCACCAAGAAAGATGTAATGGGTTCCAAAGCTCACACATTTCTTTGACTTTCAATAATAAGGATTTTTCATTTATTGTCATTGTGTCTTCCAGTGTTCTTTGAATCATAGTATGGTTATTTATACCCTCTTCCTTCCAAACAAATGGGAATGGATCAAATAATCCTTTTACACAATGCACATTCAATGGAAGAACCTCTGATTTGCTCCAATTTATTTTGTAACCTGAAAATTTGCCAAATCTATCAATCAATTCCAGTAAATGTGGGATGGTAGATTCAGGATTCTTCAAATGAAGCAAAATATCATCTGCATAGACCGAAACCTTATAATCCCGACCTGCATATGGAATTCCCTATATCTCCTTTGCCTGCTAAATGGCCAACAACAAGGGTTCCAAAACAATATAAAAAAGCAAAGGAAATAAGGGACATTCTTGTCTAACTCCCTTCTCCAGACAAAAATGCTCTGAGAATGTATTATTAATATATAATCTGACAGAAGGGGAACTGAACAAGGTTTGAATCATTTGAATAAATCCGGATCCTATTTTAAATCAATCCATTGCTTGATACATGAAAGTCCATTCTACATGATCAAAGGCCTTCTCTGCATCCAAAGAAACAGAGAAGGCCGGATCATCCATTGTTTCTGCCTTTAATTTTTAAATATTATTTTCATTATTTTCAATTGTATACACAATTCCAAAAAGACAAACAACATAAGAAACTAATCTCCATAAATTTACAAGATATTTTTCTAAGAAATCCATCAAGCCCACATCAAGAAAGAAGTTGTCACATCATAATAAAAGGGAAAAAAACCCCTCAAACCTATAAGGAAACCACAATGATAAAATTAATCCACCAGGATAAACTGGTGGGTAATAACATTGCTGAAACCTGGCACCATAATTATAAGGAACAAAATATCAATGTGACAAGGAGGGGGAGGGATAAGGAAGTGGTAGAAGAAACAGATAGGGTGAAAGGAGGTGTGAGATAAGCTGAGAATGTTGATTGGTTGAAAGAGGTTGTTGTGATGTGGAGAAGTGGTAATGTGTGAATGGATGTGATTGAGTGGTGTCTGTAGGGCTGTGATTGGTTTTGGTGTATGGATAATTATTTTGACGGGTGGCTTATTATTCGGGTGGGAAGCGAGTTGGGATGGGTGGGTGAGGAGAAAGAGTGTGTGAAACATTGGCTGCCCACACATCCCTGTGGTTTGTGGAATTTGGGAAGGGGGTGGGAGGGTTGTTTTCTAAATGGGATTATGTGGGAGATGGAGTGGGTTGAAGGTGGGATGGTTGCAGCTTCTTTCTGTGTGGATACAAAATTTGGGGGAATTGTGGGGAAAGGTTATGCGGCTGGGGGTATGGAGTTCATGTTCAACTTGGAGGATGATAAAAAGGGGACACTCGTGAGTGTTACCGCTTTGAGTGGGAGTCATGACCTAATATTACCATGGGTCATGATATGGTGAACTGGCAAGGTTTGCCAAGAATGAGCTATTTTCGTGACCGAATAGCTCATTGGGAGGAGGGAAAAAGGGGGTTGGGATAGCTGCATTGGATTATGGGAAATATTATTGAAGTTGATTATGCTTAACTATATTAAAACCAAGACTTGTACAAGAGTTTCAAGAGAGGTCTTATTAAAAAAAGCTGCAGCCAAACTTTATGCCACAAGTAATTTGTTGTGTAGTAATTGAATTGTTGATGGTATAGGTCGGGGGTCGGCAACCTGCGGCTCTTTTCCACCTTTGCTGCGGCTCCGGTAGTGTGTCACGCAGGCATGCACCTTACAAGTCCAGCGTCGCGGCGGGAAATAGCCATGCTGAGCAGTGAGCTCAGCACATACACAGATGAAAGCCTTGCTTGCTGATTGGTCCGGCGGCCCCGCCCCGCCGTGCCGCCGGACCAATCAGCAAGCAAGGCTTTCATCTGTGTAGTGCTGAGCTCACTGCTCAGCATGGCTATTTCCCGCCGCGACGCTGGACTTGTAAGGTGCCTGAAAAAGAAATCATCCTGGCCGGGGTCGGTGTCATGCTCCGGAGATCTACAGCCTTCCTATCTCCCTCTCCCTTCTACCTGCTTCCGGCCACATCCCCTGCTCCGCGGCTCTCTTCGGCAACTCAGCAGCAGCGATCGACACAAGCTTCTGACGTCGGGGCCTACCCTCTGCGAGTCCCGCTTGTTTCAACTTCCTTTTTCCACAAAGGCGGGACTCGTAGAGGGAAGGCCTCGATGTCGGCAGCTTGTCTTGATCACTGCTGCTGACGAGTTGCTGAAGAGAGCCGCGGAGCAGGGGGGTGTTGCCAGGTGCAGGTAGAAGGGAGAGGGCCAGATGCAGGACTCGTGGGTGAGGGAGGAGAAGAGAGAGAGAAAGAGAGAGGGGAGGGAAACAAAAGGAAATCTTTCATACTGGGCTGGGCCGGAGTGGAGGGAGGGTGGAAAGATTCTAGCTACAGGGTGCAGTAACAAAGGAAAAGGGGGGGAAAGCTGAAAATGGAGATAGTGACACAAAGAAGAGAAAGGGTAAGCAGGACCTACTGAATAAGGATAGAGATACAGAGGGGACATGAAGAGGAGGTGAAATAGAGACATAGAAGTAATGCTGAAAAAGTGGGGGTGGGGAGATAAAGACATTGAAAGGGCAAATGGTGAACATGGCGTAAAGATAAGGACAGAGACAAATGAAGATTCTGAAAAAGTGGTGAGATAGGGATATAGGTGAGATGGACACAAAGAAGGGTGATGCTGGAAAATAGGTGGAATGGTAATTCTGACAGACACAGAAGGGAAATGCTGGATCAAGGAGAGATGGGGCTCAGGCTGGATGGAATGAGGAGAAATGCCTTGTTGGCCCGGAACTTCCTCTCCTACGTCAGAATTGACGTCAGGGAGCGGAATGCTGGTCAGCGCAACACTTCTGCAGGGAAAGCTTGGGACGGCGGTGGCTTGGGGGCTGTTCCCCGATTGCGGTGGCAGCAAACCGAGTGGCTTGGGGGAGGGCACGGAGACAGAAAGAAGGGGGAACAGGGAGACAGAAAGAAAAAGTTGGGGGAGAGAATGAGGTCTGGAGGAGAGGAAACATACAGGAGGCTGAAAGAAAGGAAGAAAGATTGGATGCACAGTCAGAAGAAGAAAGTGCAACCAGAGACTCATGAAATCACCAAATAGCAAAGGTAGGAAAAATGATTTTATTTTCAATTTAGTGATCCTGTATATAGCATTAAGATAAGAAACAATATATGCAGTGTTAGATTTGTTTTATAATGGTTTTGCGGCTCCAAGTTTTTTTTTCCTTTCGAAAACGGGTCCAAGTGGCTCTTTATGTCTTAAAGGTTGCAGACCCCTGGTATAGGTTAAAGGATGGTGGCAGAGTGTGAATGCAAATGTTATTATCCTATTATATAAAGGCACAATTCAATTATAATTCCTAAACCTATCTTCATCACCTTTTAGAAATTGTTCTAATTGTAATGGGTCCCAAAACATGTGGAGGGGCATAATTGAAAGGAACGTCTAAATCCATTTTCGTCCAAGTCACAAGTTGTCCAAAGTAAAAAACAGCTTAGGACACATTTTTGAAAAAATACGTCCAAATTATTTTCCGTTTCGAAAATCGTCTAACTATGTGTCCTACCAATCTGATCGTCCAAGCTGCTAAATCATCCATCTTTATACCACATTTTCGCCCAAGGCAAAAACACCTAGAAACAGACCTTTTGGACGTGGGAGGGATCTACAAAGTGATAGACTGGACAACCAGACATGGCACCTAAATAGTGGGGTACCTTACAGGGCACTGCTGTGAACTTCACAAAAGGGTACCATGGCTTCATCTCACTACAGCTCCCTTATAGATAATGGTGAGCCCCCCAAACCACCTCCAAAATCCCCTAGTCCCACCTATGTACCAACCCAATAGCCCTTATGGCTGCAGAAGCCACTTATAGGGCAGTACAAAAGGGTTTGAGAGTTTTTTGGAGGAATGCACATGTTTAACAAGCAATGCAGTGATTACAGTGGCTTATGGGCATGGGTCCTCTTCTCAATGGGTCCCTAACCCACCCTCAAGATGACTTAAGCCGCCTCTGTGCAGGTCGACTAGGCTTTTCTATGCCAGGCTGCTAGGTGATGATGGTCTGGAGGCTGAATTTTAAAGGTGTGATTACGATTTTTATGAGGTGGGGGGGTCAGTGATCACTGGGGTAGTGTGTGGGGGGTCTGTAGTTTGTATCTGCAGTGCTTTTCTGGTGATTCTAGGTGAGTTTTTGTGACTTAGACCATGTTTTAAATGGTCTAAGTCAGTGATTCCCAACTCTATCCTGGAGGAACCCCTGGCCAGTCGGGTTTTCAGGAAAGCCCTAATGAATATGCATGGAGCAGATTTGCATGTTTGGCACTTCCATTATATGCAGATCTCTCTCACACATATTCATTAGGGCTATCCTGAAAACCCAACTGGCCTGGGGGTCCTCCAGGACAGGGTTGGGAACCACTGGTCTAAGTCACAACGTCCAAGTTCCGTCTATGCTGTGGCTGTATAACTTTTTGTTATACATGCAGCACGACTAAGTCTAAGCCTGATCACTTCCCGCCCAAATCCCACTCTCGACACTCCTCTTGAAACACCCCATTTAGCTATGGTCATTCAGCGGCACTGTGAAGGCCTAGGTCATTTTTAAATACGTCCAAAACCCGGTTTTATTATCGGCACTTGGACGTTTTTGACTTATGATCATCCAAGTGCCGACTTAGGCAGGTTTTTGGACGTTTTTCTCTTTCGATTATGAGCCCAATAATCTTTATTCTGAAAATTAAAACAAATGTTTACACCAAAATTTTAGATAAAAAGTAGCATTCAGGGATAAAACTCTAGACTCTAGATTTCAGCACTAAAACAGTTTTCCATCTCCATTGAGTTGCCCTTGCTACATCAGGAAAAATCATTATCTTGGCCCCACAGAAAGTGGCTGAATGTGGGAAGCGACTCTTGAGCGTTCGGGGGGAAAATTTGAATTTTACCTCGTTTCTTCTTTCAAATTGTCTGAAACTTTCTTCATACCATAAAGGAGGGGGAGAAGTGCCGCAGGAGCCTTGAGGCACCCTGAAAAATCCTCCCCTAATCCCCATCGAGCAGCTCCTGAATCGGCTTCAAAGGGAGACAACGACATCAGGGAATCGCCCGTTGGACCCGGCGATGCAGAGTGACGCCTCTAAAGGGATCCCTGGGCTAGAGGTCACGCTGAGACCTGAAGTAAGAGACACTCCACCCCAACCGCAGCGCACCAGCTCGCCGCAAAAAACAGACACCTCCAATGAGATAGTGTCTGTAACCCGGGAGGCTCATTCATCTGGGAGTTTGGAGACGGATATCCCGAAAGACTCTTTGAATCTTTAGAGAGATACGGCGGTTGGAACATCGAAGAAGAGGGAGGAAAAACAAGACCAACAAACTACAATTTTGGGAGGTGAGACTAGTTCTTTCGTGGTTGAAAAACCCACAGAAATTACCATGGGAGTCTCTTTGGGACTTAGTTATTAAATTAGGAAATACTTTGAATCTACAAATTAGAGAGGTGGAAAAAAAAATAGTTAAAGAAGAACAAGAACTAAATGCTATACGATCAGAAGTGACCTCAATTAAATCTAAGGTGAGGAAAAATGAAGCTGAAATAATTGAGGTCAACCAGGTACAGGAAGTTGTGGTCAAAGACTATGTTAATATTAGGCGGAAACTGGAAATGATTGAAAATGGCCATTGAGCCAATAATTTGAGGTTCCTAAACTTCCCTAGAGTTTTCTCTATTCCCCTAGGAAATGTTAAAGAAATATTTCCTAGAAGTTTTCTCAGTATCTGAGAAATTAATTCCACCTTTCACACAAGCATACTATTTGCCTCTTAGAAATAAGGATCAGCAACTAGTTAACCAAGGACAACAGGAACCACAATTAGATATTTCCACTTTATTGGAAACTTCTATAAAAGATTTGTCCACACCAGCAACATTATTGGCGACTGTTGCATTGGCACCAGATAAGAACTGGATTATGAAGATGTTCTTTAAAAATAGAACCAAAGAATTTCTGGGACAGAAAGTACAGATTTTTCCAGATGTCACCAAAGAGACTCAAAAACGTAGAAGCCAGTTTTGTTATTGAAATCGGGTGTAACTTCAGTGGGGGGAAAGTTTTTTTCTTAGGTTTCCCTGTAAATGTATTGTTCTTTATGGTTCAGATAAATATGTTTTCTTTGATCCAACACACCTAACAAATTTTGTAGCTTTGAAACGTCTTGAGAAAAGTGGAACTGGAACAATAACTGACTCATGATTAGAATACTCCCTGTAACTTCAGTCACTTTTGATTTTCTTTTTAAATGGTTTCTTTTTTTAACTATTAATCACTCTCTGAAAGTCTTAGATCACAGATAGACAATTGTGGACTACTGATTGCTTAATTCGTAAGGGGAATATGTTATATTTCTCCTTTCTATAAAATTATTTTCTTTTTCCTAGTTACAATCATACTGTACAAGATATTATGCTTGATAATTTTGTGTAAAAAAATATAATTTCATAATCTGAGATTTGCCAAACTCATTAAGAGAGGTTACCAAGAGAGTAAATCTTCTCTGGATCACATCTTATGTATCTTCCAAAAAAGCAGATAAATCTATTTTTTATGAAATCAAACGATTAACGCCTTGATCATCTGGGAGCTTTTTCTTAGAAGGCACCTAATAATATTTCAAAAAAAAAAAAAAAATTGTGGCAGTATTCCTTAAAAGGATCTCAGGCCAAAGTAAACATATATTTGGAAAATTCACAAACCATAGATTTTTAGCTCTATCAGCATTTTCAAGCATTTCCATTTTAAAGTAAATTTTATAAGAATCCTTAATTGCTGATGTTGAAATAGCTTGAAGAGCTGAAACCTGTGATTCTACCACTTTAAAATGTATATCCAATAAGGAAATATTAGAGTCCACATTAGTAAATTTATCTACCACTTCCTGTGAAAATATCTGGTTCTGAGAGACAACAGTTCTTAATATCCCCCCTCCCCCCCATTCTTTGATTTTTTGCTATCAAAAAACTAAAAGCTAATAAGTCATCTGGAGGAGTTAACTTTCCTAGTTTTTTGGAATATCACATAGCACATATTCTTAAACAATCTTATAGATGGTTTGTTGATAGTAAAAATACAGAGGATTGTCCTGAATGGTTAAATGTGCAATCAATAATTTTGGATAGTTAACCTCTTCATCGAACAAAGTTTTGTCTGATAGAGATGTTCTGCTTAGCAGCACGTCACTAGCTGTGAAGATTGTTGAGAAGTGTTTTACCAGGCCATGGAAGTCCACACTATATGTACCTATATGGAATAATAAGTTGATAAAAATTCAAAGGAAAATGGTGCAGTGGTCATTGTGGCAACGTGCTGGTATATGGTCAATTTATCATTTAAGAAGAGATGATAAATGGCTTACCTTTCATGAACTGCAGTGTTGGAAGTGTCAAAAGGAGGTTGGCACTCTAATTCATTCACTTTACTATTGTGATCATATATGGCTTCAATACTGGCTTCGTGTATGGGACACTATCAGTTCTTTAATGGAAATAAAGGAATTGCTTACATTAAATATTATAATATTGGGTCATTTTGGTTTTCAGCAACCAATACCTGAGAATCATTCAAAATTACTAAGAATTTTGCTCAATTTGGCTATTAAAATTATTTTGCATAATTGGAAAGACACATCAATAGTGAAATATATAACTTGGTGGAACACTGTCCAAATATGAGTGTGTCGCTGCAGAAAGATCCAATGCTTTACATAAATTTAATAAAACATGGGAGCCACTGGAATCCTATAGCCATGCACCTTATAAACCATAATGATTATGATTTGTCTGAAGAAGATGCACATGTATACTGTCCTTTTGTTATATTTATGATAGTATCAATGACCATTATTTAAATTGTTAATTTGCTGTTTTTCTAGTTTTGTTTGTTTGTCTTGTTTTTTGTTATTCATACATATGGTCTAATTTTTTTTAAATACCAATAAAATGTATTGAACATATCCCATAAATCTTTCAAAGTAACAGCTTGCTTAATTTAGGTTACAGACTCCACTGATTAGGAGTCTAACAAAAAAGCAATTTGTGGCATTTTAGTAAATGCTAACTTTAATTCATTTTGTATTTCCCTCTGAGTGTCTGTCTCCGATAGAGAACATACCAATAAGGTCTCTCTTTTGCAAAGTCCGGGGAGAGGAGGTGGAATACATTCTGGTGGGGTTAAAGAAACCTCCAAAAATGGGGAGCCTTGACCCTTACCAAAATTCATTGATCCAGAAGTTGTTACATGCTAGTCCAAAGGACCAGCAATAACTGAGTGGAGGCCTTAATTTTAGCTTTGCGTTTCCCCATTTTTAAAAAGGAAAAATCAAAGCAGTACCTTGATTCTTCCCTCTTCAGTTCTCCTTGGTACTCCAAGGGACGGGGCTTGCCCCTCCAGCCACACTCTGTGGCCATACACCACAGAAGTGCAGGCCTCTTATGGTAGGTCTGAAGATTCCCTATGATGTGAGAAGGTTGGCTGATAACCTTTTCATAAATTGACCTCACACAACAACCCAATTGCTTTATATAATGTATATGTTTATTTGCAATAGACACAAGTCAGCTTTCATGATACAACAAAGTACAGCACATTGAGCCAATGGATAACAATCACAGAATGGCCATCTCCTGTCATGAATCCATCCTGAAGTCTAAGGCAGCCAGTATGATACTTATATACTTTAGTAGCCTAGAGTACCACATAGTTACAGATTACATACTTACTTTCTATTGGGTTGACACATCTAACATATCTACTGATTGTATAGTCTGCGTATTTATCTTGGAGCCATATTGAAGCATGATGTAACCTATGGCTCCTTTTACTAAGCTGCGCTAGCGGTTTTAGTGCGTGTTTAGCGTGCGCTGCATTGCCACACGTGCTAGATGCTAATGCCAGCATTGAGCTGGCGTTAGTTCATGGCGCATAGTGTGGGGTTAGCGTGCGGGGCAATGTAGTGCATGCTAAAAACGCTAGAACACCTTAGTAAAAGGAGCTCCTTGTGTTAAAACTGACCTATTTCCTTGACAATGCATTCTTAATACCAAGTTCAATAATTTCTGAGAGCAGACCCCCTCCTTCCTGAGCTTCATTGTCCTTCATTAGCAGTTTAGATAACTTTGGTAGGACATCTTGTTTTGCCTTAATGGTGTCTGGGCTTATCTTCTTGTTCTTGTTTTGGATTTGTCGTTTTCTGGAAAGTCCTAAAATATCCAAGGCTGCTACCATAAGCAGATAACCAATGTTGTAATAGTCATCAGATGTTTGCCAGCTTTTTGGGGCAAAGATGAATCTCTTACAGAGCATATTGTTTCTTGCTGACAGGGAGAGATATGATTTTTGCATTGTTTATAAAGCTTAGGCAAGTTCAATTCAACAACACAGTAAATGTTCTTTTTTTTTAGGGTCTCAAGGGGGTCTCACCTTCATTTTCATGAAGGTCTTACTCCTGATTCTCCCTCAGATGTCAGCAAAGTAGTCTCTGTCTGTTGGAATCAGCAGTCACTGGGAAGTTCCAATGACAATTAGCTCAGCAGTTGAAATCACGGGCTAAAGTTCACGAACAGTGAAAAGCCAGGTAACAAATCCTCTAATAACCCCACAGAAACACAGGCCTCTTATAGTGAGTCTGAAGGTCCTTAATGATGTCTGCAGGGTGTCCTCCAACTGCCTGTCAGAATCAACAGTCACCATGAAGTTCCAACGCTGATTAGCCCAGCAGTTTAATCGTGGGCTAACATTCACCAGAAGTGAAACACCACATAAGAACTTCTCTTACTGCCATTAATTTTGATATTCAAATAGTTTCAGTTTTTTTTTTAATCAAATTCACTTTGAGATTATGGTCATTGATTCATGATATTACTTGCAACAGCTTAGATACAACAGAATCACAAAAAGAATGGTATCCCAAAAATCATGGGCTATTAGAATCTATCTATCTATGATATCTAAAGTCTGATAGTGCTATCCCCCCCCCCCCATTTATGGTTTTCTCTTCTTTTTTTACCACCCTTTTATATTTACTTTTATCTTGATGTATTTTGATCTCATCTCTTCCTCAATCCCCTTTTCTTTGTCAGTTATGTCTTACTCATTGAAACTATAAATATATATACATATACACTTTTACTTTTTAAATCTTGTTTTAATTTTAATATTTTTAGCATTGTATACCGTCTAGGTACTAGATGATAGACGGTATATCAAGTAACAAATAAACTTGGAAATTTGGAAACTTTGTGGTTTACCTGCCAGTAACTAATGGGGAGTTTAAGAAGAAATAATTTGTAATATCCTTTCTCATCTGTATTGCCTCTCACAGGAGGATTAGTTAAGTGGTTCAATGAGTGTTCATTTACCAGAGGACTCATTAATGTTTCTTTGCTGTCAGTCTTTCTTCTCTGGACCTCTGTGATATGCCTAGATGATGTCCAACATCCCAATGGATGGGAAATATAAACTCAGATTCTCCGAATCCCAGTCTAGACCATGATGAGGTTCACTTGGCTTGTGAATATTTTCCTTAAAGTGTTATTCCTTGAATTTTTGCTAAATTATTATTATTATTATTATTATTATTATTATTATGTTCTTATATCCCGCCATACCCAAAGAGTTCTAGGCGGTTTACATCTATTACATTAGGATCCGGTCTGAACCCGGATTTACAAAAATTTTGTCGGAATTGCAGGTAGCGTGGAAGGAAGCAAAGTAGTTTTAGCACAGGTTTATCGTAGTTGGGTGAGAAGATAAAATGGAGGGTGTGGGAAACCAGAGGAGGGGGGGGAGAGGGAGGTGGGGGTGGGGGGGTTGGAGTGTATGCGGGGGGTGAGGATTAAGGGTCTTGTTCGCGGAAGAGGTGTGTTTTGAGAAGTTTTCTGAAGTCTAGGTAGGTCGGGGCCTCTAGCATCATTTGGGCTAGCCAAGGGTTCAGCTTGGCCGCCTGGAAGGCGAAGGTTTTGTCGATGAATCTTTTGAGCTGGCATGATTTTATGGAGGGGAAGGTAAACAACTGGATTCTGCGGGATTTCTTGTTGGTGCAATACATGTTGAAATGTGGGGAGAGGTATTTTGGTGAGAGACCAAATACTGTCTTGTAACAGATGCAGGCGAACTTGAAGAGGACTCGGGATTCGAAGGGTAGCCAGTGCAGTTGGTGGTAGAAGGGGGTGATGTGTTCCCATTTGTTCAGGCCGAAAATTAGGCGGACAGCTGTGTTTTGAATCAGTTTTAGTCTTCTGGTGATTTTCTTTGTGGAGCTTAGGTAGATGATATTGCAATAATCCAGTATGCTGAGGATAGAGGATTGAACTAATAGTCGAAATGCAGTGTCATCGAAGTATTTCTTTATGGTACGGAGTTTCCAGAGTGCTGAAAGGCCTTTCTTGACAGTGAGGTCTGTGTGATTTTCTAGGGATAGATGTTTGTCAAGCGTGACTCCTAGTATTTTTAATGTTTGTTCGAGTGGGAAAACCAATCCTTTCACCTGGATTGTGGTGTCTTTGATTTTGTCTTTGGGGGTGGCTAGAAAGAATTTTGTTTTGTCTGGGTTGAGCTTTAGTTTGAAGGAGAGCATCCAGAGTTCTATCTGGCTGAGTATGCTAGTTATGTAGTTGAGAAGATCCTGGGATAGACTGGTTAGAGGGATGACAATTGTGATGTCATCTGCATAGATGAAGAATTTGAGCTTAAGTTTGTGAAGGAGGTTACTGAGGGAGGCGAGGTAGATATTGAATAGGGTGGGGGATAAGGGGGAGCCTTGTGGTACACCGCAGGAGTTCACCCAGCTGTAGGAGAAGTTGTCATTTTTGTGTACCCTGTAGGATCTGTTTCGTAGGAACCCTTGGAACCAGCTGAGTACCCGGTCGGAGATTCCAATGTGGGCCAGGCATTCCAGGAGAATAGTGTGGTCAACTAGGTCAAACGCACTGCTTAGATCAAATTGTAAGATCAGGGCGCTGGAGCCCCGACTGAAGAGTATGTGCAGGTGGTCTAGTAAGGAGGCGATGATGGTCTCTGTGCTGTGGTCCGTGCGGAAGCCCGATTGATTGTCGCTTAGGATATTGAATTTTTCCAGGTATGCGGAGAGTTCTGCTTTTACTGCCCCTTCCGCGATTTTGGTGAATAGTGGTATGTTAGCTATTGGTCTGTAATTGGAAGGTGCGTTGGAAGAGTCCTTTATGCTTTTTATGATTGGGGTTATTAAGATATGTCCTTGTTCTGGAGGGAAGTTTCCTGCGGATAGTAGGGAGTTGACCCATAGTAGCATGTTAGCTTTGAAGTAGATCGGAGCCGTTTTCATCACATTTGGGGGGCAAGTATCTAGTTTGCAGAAGGATTTGGTGTATTTGTTGTAATATTTGTTGAAGGTTTTCCAGTCGATTGTGGTAAGTTGGTTCCAGTTTAGGTCGGATCTAGACCCTTGGTCTGGTTTAGCTATGTCGATGTCAGGGAGGATGGGAAAGAGCTCCAGGGGATTGGTCTTGGTGGGTAGTGCTGATCTTAGTTTTAGGATCTTGGAGTTGAAGAAATCCGCTAGGGTGTTGGCGGTTAGTGTTGAATCTTCCTGGTTGTTAGTGAGTGTTTCAATGTTGTAAAGGTTATTGACGAGTTTGAAGAAGTTGCTGCTGTTGGATGTGATGTTTCCAATTAAGTGTGAGTAGAATTTTTTCCGTTTTTCCTTGGTAAGGTTTTTGTAGGTTTTTAGTTTGAGTCTCCAGGCAGTTCTGAGTTCCTGGGTTCCTGACTTTATCCATAGTCTTTCTGACTTTCTGAGGTCCCTCTTTAACAGTAACAGCTCTGTGTCGAACCATCCCTCCTGATTTGTGGTTCTGATGTGGCGAGTTTTTAAAGGGGCTATTTCATTTAGGATGTTAGTGCTGTCAGTGATCCAGGCGGACATGAGTTGATCTATTTCTTCGTCTTGTTTTATGTGGGTGTCATAGCGAGACCAGAATTCCTCTGGGTCTATCTTTCCTCTAGTAGTGTGGGTTGTGATGTTTCTTGTTTTGTTGTTTCTTGAATGTTTTTGTTGGCAACCCAAGGAAAAGTCGCATAGTCTGTGGTCAGACCATAGGGAGTCTGTCCAGTTGGCTTGTTTCCAGTATATTTTTGGGTCGGTTAGCTCGTTGGAGGAGAATGTGACCAGGTCTAGCTGATGGCCCTTTTGGTGAGTTTTGGTTGGGGGGGGTTTGAAGAAGCCTAGTTGGGAGGTGAGTGACCAGAAGTCGGCAACTTCTGGTTGGTCCGCTTGCTCAAGGTGGATGTTGATGTCTCCGCATAGAAGGTTGTAAGGACTTGTTAGATAATTAGTTAGTAAGGCGTCAGCGAGGTCCTCTTTGGCTAGGGACCATTTTTGGGGTGGGATGTAGAATAGAGTGATAGTTAGCGAGGAGGCAAGGGATTTAGAGGTGAGTGAGATGGTTAATATTTCTGCGTTGGGAGAGGATTTGGTGTTGAGTGCCGTACAATTAAGCTGATCTCTGAAGATTATTGCTAGGCCTCCTCCTCTTCCTCGAGTTCTGGCCAGGGAGAGGATCTTGTATCCTGCGGGTAGGCAATCTTTGATTATAATATCCTTGTCTGATAGTAGCCAGGTTTCGGTGAGTAGTATGAAGTCGGGGTTGGTATCCGTCAGCCAGTCTCTGATTAGAATGGCTTTGTTCCTCATGGATCTAATGTTTAGGTAAAAGCCTAGTAGGTTCTGGTGGTTTGGGTGGTTGGCTGGAGCATAGTGGGAGTAGGCCAGTTTTTTTTAGTGTTCTAGGTTTTTTTGAGCTGGGTTTGGTGGGTTTGCGGGGGGGTGGAGGATTTGGGAGCCGTATTAGGTGAGAATGTGGGGTGTGGGGTGTGAGCGTGGGTACTTTGGGTTTTGGAGGGCGATATAGGGAGAAGTGGACAGGGATGGTGGTTGTGTGTGATGGGTCAGCAGAGCAGATCCTGAGGGTGATGAGATATAGTAGGAGTAGTGCTACGCATTGAGGGGTGTTTGGCCTTGCCATGGTGACACGCTCGTGGGGGGGGAAGAGCGTGGGGTATGGTAGTAGTCGGAGGGGGGCTGAGGGGGGGATGTGATGCAAAGTTTGGCAGGTTTCAGCGGCGCAGTGGACAATATAAAGCTGAGCCGGTTACAGCGGTGCCAAAGGCGGTACAAAGTTAAGCAGGTTGCAGCAATGCAATAGATCGATGTAGGGATAAGACATATTTTAAAGAAATAGGGAAATATGGACATGTTAGAACACTATCTATTACCTGAAATAAATGTGAGATGTAGAGGGGCATTTTCGATGTGATGTATAAATCAGAGTTTAGATGTTATGTGGAAAATACACAAAATTCCAGTAGTGAATATGTCCATTTTTTAAATTACAACGGGCCTGATTCTGTATAGGATGCCTGGTCTCAGCAGCTGCCTAAGCGGCTTTTGAGACTTGTACATAGGCATCCTATATAGAATTATGTCTGTCCATCTAACCCCATATAACCATCCCTATTCTCTAATCAGCATCCATGTCACAGGCACCAGTTAGAGAATGCCCATTCCCTCCTGCTGGAACCCCAGAAGCCCACCCCGAATGTCTGCGGCAGGAGGAGTGCCCACAGCAAGCAGAGTCCTGATTGGCTCAGATGCCTCCCATAGGAGGGGTCTTAGGCACCTCAGCCAACTGGAGTCTTAGGCCTCCTTCCCAGTGCATCCTGGGATGCACTGGGAGTGGTCTAAGACTCCAATTGGCCAGATACTTAAAACCCCTTCCATGGGTATCTGGGGTGGCAGGGAGTGTCAGGAGTAGAGTCATGGAGTGTTTAGTGGGGTGATGGGGTCAGTGGGAGAAGGGAAGGGGTAACCCTCCTGCGCCTCCTTCCATGGACATTCGGGGGGTGGGTGCTTTAGGGTAAGAGGGCATCCCTCCTGCCTCCCTAATTCACTAGAGATTCCAGAATTTTACTTTATTTTAAAAAATTCCCTCCATAAGTACACACTAGAATAGATGATATATACGTTATGTATGCAAGAGTCTGTCAATGTTATGAGCATCTGTGTGTGTAAGAATACAACCACCCAACAAGCATCATTCTTTGACATGATTGGTCCTTGAAAAATAACAGCAAATAAATTTTATTTTATTTTTAATGCAGAGGGCAAAATATGAACATCGTGTCACACACTTTAATTTCACCGCTGTTACAATTACCCATACATAGCTTAAAGAACTTTAAATAAATAACTCTCAAATTTAATTTTTTGTTGGTTTTGCAATTTTATAATTTCAGTTATAATGTTCCATGAAAAACATTTGCACTGTTTAGTGTGCCAGAGCTAAAACAGTTTGAGACACTGTTCTAGAAACTGATGCAATACAGTCCAAGGTCTAAAGAAATTCATACGAGCAGCCATAGGGGTGTATTTATAGAAGTTCATAAAAGTGATCAGGTCTTAAATTTGTGCAACTTATTTCCTAGAGTTCCAGCCTTCCTTTCCAAGTAAAATTGTCACTTAAAAAAAAAATCTAACATAGTAAATGACGGCAGATAAAGACCCAAATGGTCCATCCCGTCTGCCCAAATATACAAGCTCTATAATTTAATGATTTAATTTAATTTAAATTGTTCTTTTTCTTAGATATTTCTGGGCCAACAACCTAGAGCTCTGCCCAGCACTGTGCACAGGCCCTATCCACTTGAGTCTCTGTCCAAGCCCAGTCCAGCCCATCCAAATCATCCCAGCCCATCCTCAACTGAATGGCCATAAACGGGACACAGACTGTGCAAGTCTGGTTTCTAATAATAATAATAATAATAATAACTTTATTTTTCTATACCGCCATAGTCAGGCGACTTCTAGGCGGTTTACATTGTAAGAAGGCTGGACATTCAGCGAATAACAAGTACAGTACAATACTAATACAATACAATAAATCCACATATAATACAGTAGGGTGAGTCCAAATTCAATACCATACAATAAGTTTAAATACAGTACCGAATAAAGAGTCTAGATGCAGTACAATAGTCTAAATGGTAAACTTACATATTAATTGGAGATCTAAGGGTAATGAGTGTCTGAAAGATTTAGAACATCCGTGAGAGGGGTCTTAGTGGGGAGGGGACCGTGTTAGCCAATGAATTTAGCGAATAGGGTGGTTTTGATCGATTTGCGGAAAGTATTATAAGTCATGTTTGGTTTGTTTATGTGGTTTTTCAGCCAGGTTTGCTGTCTGTTTGCTTGGAACTGAAAGGTTCTGTCCATGCAGTTGGGCTACTTATGGGGCATGGCTGAGAGGAGAGGAGTGGGAGAAGGCAATGTATTCCTCCTTTTACATGCTACTCCCATGACGCTTCCCACTTATGTAATGCTGACACTAGATGCAAGCAGAACCAGCTTGCAAACTTTGAAAAGGATCTCTTGCAGAAACAGTATTATTTGACAAGTTATTTACTGCAACAGAGCACCTGATAGATTTGGTTGAAGTTAAGCCCTGCTTACAGTACAATGCTTTTCTAGGGATTCAGGAGCGCTGCAGCCAGGATTTCATATTAATGGGTTGGCAGTAATATTTTGAACGAACACCTTGGGAATCATGGCTGTTTATTGTGTGCTCCATTAAAGAGCTACAAATTGAGCAGTTGTGGCAATGGACATGTGCTGTACATGTAGTGTGGTGCAGTGGTTAAAGCTGCAGCCTCAGCACCCTGAGGTTGTGGGTTCAAACACATGCTGCTCCTTGTGACCCTGGGCAAGTCACTTAGGGCTAGATTCACTAAGGACACTGATCGTGTCCCAACCACTTGGCGACGTAATTGTTCACCGACCCAGTTCACTAACCTTGGTGCCGAGCAACCTCCGATCTGCGCACGCAAATGAGGGGGAACGGCATGCAAATGTAGGAGGCAGCGATTCACTAAACAAATCTGGAACCCCGACTGGGCTGGCCGATCAACAAAAGAAGCTACTGCTTCCGATTGCATCTCCTGGATTCTCCTGCTCACCTGCCCCGACTCTCCTCTCGCCGCCCTGCTCTCTGCCCCGAATCTCCTTTGGCCGCCCCGACTCGCCGCCTTCTCTCTGCCCCAATTCTCTCTTGCCGCCTCGACTCGCTGCCCTGCTCTTGCCCAAATCTCCTTCTCTTGCCGCCCTGCTCTCACCCCGAATCTCCTCCTCTTGCCACCCCGACTCTTCTCCCACCGCCCCGATTCTCCTGCCCTTCCCCGCAGTGCGAGCCTGTAGTTGTAACCTGCAGATTTAAAGCGGGTTAAAACCACGGGCTTGCAAAGTATTAAAAAGTTTTTTTTAAAAAAAGTTTCCAGCTCTGCCGGGCACGGAGGGCCAGCGCATGTGTGGACTATCTACAGGCAAAGAAGATTGTCTGCGCATGCGTCGGGATCGCCCGTGCTGTCGGTTTTGGGGGTGTGATTCCCATCGCCTTCATTTGCATGAGGGCGCTTCATGAATCAGCCCCCTGGCCACGGATCAGATCGGATCCCTCATGGTTCGGATCCGTGGCCTTAGTGAATCTAGCCCTTAATCCCCCCTATTGCCCCAGGTACATTAGATAGATTGTGAGCCAACTGGGACAGCTCCCCTGGGAGAATGGTATAGAAAATTGAATAAATAAATGTACACTTCAGTGTGGCACAGAACTCAGAAAAAAAAGCCTTCCGGTGGACAGTGAAAGAATGTAAGGGCTGACCAGGGGCTAAAGTAAACAAAGGCATGGTGACTTTTTAGACACTGACACGACTGTAGCCACTGGGATTAAAATGTTTCATCTCCCGTATCCAGTGTCTCCCAGGAGGACTTCTAGTAGGAGGAAAGAGGAAGCAGGAGGTTAAGAACTTGGAAAGATTAGACAGCTAGTCAAAGAACTTGGAGAGATTAGTCAATCTTTAACTCATTACTGGGAGTGTGTCCCCAGGGATTCCCCTAATGTCCTACAAATTGTCTGCACATACCACAGACCTTCCTGACAGTCAAGCAGTGCACCCGCTTGATTTATCTTTTGGACTAATTCTAGGTTATAGGTACTTGTGCTATATAAATAAGAAGTTGAAAGCTTGCAAGAAGAGATTTATAGCCAGGGTGGCCCTTTCTTTTAATGAAAACAAAAGTAGGATACCTTTCACCGGACCCGTCTTGGTTTTTCACAGGGCAAAACTTCCAAAGCTCTGTGTTTAAGCAGGGCCGTGTAGTTGCTCACTGAGAATCACAGTGCAAAGGGGCTGCTTAGTTTTAAGACAGTAGTTATCAGCCATATGAGAGAGCACAGGCAACCGGATGGAGGAAATGTCATTTGTCATTCTATTCCCTGTGCTGGAATTTCAGATGTAGAGAGGTTTCTTACAGACATTATTCAACACTGGCAAAGACGCAACAAGCTGGACACAGAAAATATAAATAAGCCAAAGCAGGCACGCAGTAAAAGATTAGAAGACATCATACAGGCAGCGTGAGCTTTGGGCTTTTGTTTAGATCAGTGTCTCTCAAACTTTTTTAGCTCTGGCACACTAAACAGAGCAAAGGTTTTTCACGGCACATTATAACTGAAATTATAAAAATGCAAAACCAATAATGTATGGGCAATTGTAACAATGGTAAAACTAAAGTATATACCGTAGAATAGAATTGCTAATCAATGCAATGGATGAGCTTGTTTTAGAGTGTAAATGAATTTAAAATGCGGCTCGATGGTCGGCAAGTGAAACACGCATTTCAACCATCCACCATTTGCAGTCATTCTCTTTTTTTAAAATTTAATTTCTGTCAGAGTTGACAATCCAAGTTTGCCAAAATAAGAAGATCCGCACGGTAACACAGCCTTGATTGCTATGTTGCTCAAGTTAGAATAACTACTGCATAAAAAAATAAAATAAAATAACTTGACGTTAGTTTTCAAGAATTAATCACGTCAAAGAATGATGCTTGTCTGGGCGGTTGTATCCTTACACGCACAGACGCTCATCACACTGACAGACTCTTGCGTATGTGACGTACATATCATCTATTCTAGTGTATACTTATGAAGGGAATTTTTAAAAATAATGTAAAATTCTGGAATCTCTCATGACATACCTGGAATCTCTTTGGGGCAAACCACTGTGCCGTAGCACACAGTTTGAGAGACACTGGTTTAGATGGTAAGCCAGAGGATAGTAGACAGAAGAAATGAGTGTGCAGAGCAATATTCAAACTCCTTTCTCTGAATAAAATACCAGTATACCTGCATAACTGGACTTTGTGGTTTGTATACCCTATATATGTACAATGTGTATATATGGCACCAGAGCAGCTATTTACAGTGGCTTTTTAGGATGTGTTTTAGGGCAGAGTTAGCTTGGTGAGAGGAGGAGGAATGATACCCGCAGTTCAGAACAATCAAAACTAAGCGCTATATTTACTAATGTATGTTAACTGGTTAATGCGTATTAATGTGGTTTTGCATACACTAATGCAAGATTCATTATTCTTACTGGGTGTATTCACTATGGACCTGATTCTGTTTAGTGCAATCACTGCGTGTATTGCCGATTTGCGCATGCAACTTAATTGTTTAACAAGCAAATCATCGCCAACAATTACCAAGTAACAAGGAATAATTGGCAATAATTGGCGCTAATTAGAATTTATACACACAACATTCTGGGCATATACTCTATAGTGATGTGTGTAAATTCTAGTGCACAGATCTCACAATGGGGCGTGGCTAAGGGAGGCGCATGGGTGGGCTGTGGGTATTCCTAAAAGTTAGGCGCACTGCTATAGAATATACCCGATCTGCCCACAGCCTAGGCACAGGCATTTAGGCCAGGTTTTCATTGGCGTAAATGACTGTGCCTTAATGCTAGTCATGTGGACGTGAGCTATGTGTGATTCCAAAATGTGCACCTAACTAGGAGGTATATATGAGGGTGAATCAAAAATTAAATAACGCGAGAACCGCAACAGAGCTAGCAAAATGCAGCATATGTACTCGTACTTTGTCTGTTGGATAGTTCGTCCACACATAGTGCAGCATTTGGCCTTTACACATGTGGCAACCATCAGGTCAGAAACATGGAAGCTCCATTGCAAGATTGCACCATCAAAGAATATGCAGAAGTGCACTTTCTTTGGAAAGAGGGAGTAAAACCTGTGGAAATTCACCATCGGAAATTGACTCAGTATGGACACAGCACTATGAATCAATGAAAGATTTATGAGTGAGTAAAAAGGTTTAAAGTGGGAAGAACAGGTGTAACTAACGAAGGTCGTTCTGGTCAGTGGTCACCCAAAAGCACACAAGAGCACATTGACATGGCGGATGCCTTGATTAGAGAAGGCAGACAGATAACGGTGTCTCAATTGGCTGCAAATTTGGATATCAGTTTGGATCTGCATTTGCAATAATGAATGATGACTTGGGATACAGGAAAGTCTTCACACGATGGGTTCCCAAACAGCTTACTGATTTGCACAAGCAACAGCATGTGGAGGTTGCGACCCAGTTCCTGAGACGATGGTATGAAGAAGATCTGAGTATCCTGGAGAGAATTGTCACCATCGATGAGTCATGGGTGCGTCACTACGACCCAGAGAGCAAAAGACAAAGCATGGAGTGGAGACATCCATCTTCTGCTGTGAAGAAGAAATTCAAACACTGGCCCTCCTCCAAGAAAAACATGTTAACCTTCTTTTGGGACACGAAGGGGCCTATTATGGCACATTTCCAAGTGCATGGCAAACAGTGCTGCCAAATTAACTTAAACCTGCAATTTGCAGCAAAAGAAGATGAATGTTGTCCAAAACAGTCTTGCTGCACCATGACAATGTATGTCCTCATATTTATTTATTCAATTTTCTATACTGTTCTCCCAGGGGAGCTCAGAATGGTTTAAATGAATTTATTCAGGTATTCAAGCATTTTCTGCTGTCTGTTCTGGTGGGCTCACAATCTATCTAATGTACCTGGGGCAATGGGGGGATTAAGTGACTTGCCCAGGTCACAAGTAGCAGTGTGGGTTTGAACCCACAACTTCAGGGTGCTGAGATTGTAGCTTTAACCACTGTGCCACACTCTCCCTCCATATAGTAGCAGTGACGGAAGGACAGTGCAACAGCTGCAACAGCGGCCTGGACCTTCATCTAGGAAGTGACATCAGAGGAAGAGCTGGCACTGGTGCAACAGCAGCTAGTGGCTTACTGCTCGC